>NW_026777121.1:965523-1287364 GCF_030936135.1 Gavia stellata
TGTTGCTATCCCCTCTGACTTTTCTACTAAAAAATTATTTTACAAGGTTTAAACAACTACCGGGGGAAAAAACCAAATCAAGCGTAGTGAGAGATGCCCATTTTTCCGTGCAACTCATAGTCAAAGTGAAAACTGTCTGGGCAACAGACGTCATCAGTGACACTGCGTAGCTGCATGTACCCTTACACAGAGATTTCTGCCTCTGGCGTTGAGGCGAATCGTTGCTGCTCCCGTCTTGAAAACGCAAAAGGAACAAAACTGTTTGTTTCTTCAATATTGCACAAACTTAGTTCCCATAGTTCCATCGGATATGCAAATATGAAACTTATTTTTCTTCTGCATCAGTTGTTTAAACATATTTCCCCCTCTCTCAACCAGACAGGCAGAGTGGAAAACGGATACCTTAGCTTTTCGCTTCCTAGAAAAATAAAGCCAAAAAATCAGAGCTGGATATCTGAAGTTTAAAATGAAATCTTGAATGAGAGCACGAAGGAAGGCCGTTAGTATCACAAAGAAATATTTTTACCTTTGGAAATGGTTTTGGAAATATTTCCCTTGTGGTCCTGACTATAGGCTTTCATTGGACTGAGGGCATCGTTTTCCTCTGGGCACAGGTAAACTTCAATAGGTCCTTGAGTACTAGAGAAACGTATCAATGCATGCTGCCAACAAAAGAAACCTCAGTAAGGTGTTACACCAATGAACACAACAGAACATTGACGACACTGAGTAAATTCTTGTTGGGGTGCGAGTGGTGGAATACATCGTTTACAAATCAAAAGAACCTGAAATCCCCCATGGATTTTTTTGAAGATGTGAAAGGCTTGGCTGATGTCTCTTGTAGACTGGAGAGAACATAAAAGCTTTTCCCCCTGTCTGTAGGACAGACACTGCAGAAGCCCACCGTTTTATGTGTTGTATCATAACCAGAGAGGTATGAAGGATTGAACTCCTAACATTTTCCTACAACCATAATAACCTGGAGTGCTCTGATGTCATGGGACTATGGGATGCAAGTCACAGGTTTTGTTACTATTCATAACAACATTATTGGATGTATTTGTGTAAACGTTTCTGCTTTTAAACAATGCCAAAACATCCTTCTCGCTCATCCAAAAACCTTCAGCACTAATTCCCACTGATCTCAAGTAGGTGTATGTAAGTCCCCCTGTTTATCAGGGAAGTTTTTCCAAATAACAAAAGAAGAAAAAAGATGCCATTTTCTTCACCCAAACTTGTTGATGTAAGTCTTTCTGCCCCCTCAAGGCAGCAGCTCTAATTTTGATGGTGTTTCTGAATAACAGGAACTCCTAATTAATCTCAAGAAATATTTTTTTCTTAACTTTCACACACTGATGCAGTACAAGAAGATGACATATATAGACAGAAAATCTGCAAAGTTGCTCGTGGTCTTATGAAACAAAATCATAAATGACTCCAGTTAAAAATAAACCTGCTCCAGCTGTATTACATTAATAGTTTTAAAAAGCAGGAGTACGGACATGATATACCTCTTTGCAGACTTCTTTCAAACACATTTTATTGTGCCCTTCGACAAAAAATTCCTCGTGTTATTTGCGTTCTGACAGTTACTCAGCATAGGAGACAGCATTTACAAATACAGAGAGCAACAACCGAACAGGGATACCCCAGGGCACAGAAAACAGTGAAGAGTACTCAGGGCAACGCTATAGATAGTTAGAAAAAAGGAGATGGGAAGAGCAGGAGTTGGGGAAGGTACTGTTGAGTGACTGAGGTGTGCAAAAAAAGACACTGAGATGTAACTGCAAATGAGAGAAAGAAATAGGACTTGTACTGCCTGAAGCTGAAAATTAAATGAGGAAGTTGGGTATAGGGGATAAGGGAGGTCTAGGCGCTAGTTTTAATGATTGTGTGCATCTCCGTCTACCCGCCTGTTTTCACTGAATTAAAAAATCAAAGCGTAATGCCTAGAGGAAAGAAACAGGAAAGCAAGCAACGATAACAGTATAGATTTATGGATACTGATAAAAGACATCCCTTCCTCACTGCAGCAAAATGATTTATTCTTCCGAAACCTGCACCTAGGTTCAAAGGGGAAATGAAGGACACAGGCAGGGGAAAAAAAGGATGGAAACCATAATGGGCCTAAGCAAGTAGAGAATAATCTTAGGGAAAGAAGCGACAAGGAATCCGGAGTCTGGTCCTGCCTGCCCGGCAGCAGCCGGCCCTGGGTGCGGTGGAACCAGCCCAGCGGTAGGGATGCAGGAGTAACACAGAGGTATGAAGGCAGCACGGGGCTTTCTGGGGTTTAGCCCTATGTCTCATTGCTCCCTGAGAGAAGAAATCAGGTACATTTTTGAATCTCTAAAGCAGTGGCTCGTGCAAATTATTCGCCTTTGCACAACATACTCGGCTCTGTCATAACAACCGGGAATTGTAAAGCAGCGCACTTTTGCCCCCAAGAGAGAAAATCCCAGGAGCAGCTGAACCATGTGGTTCATAAACCATGAGAGGAATGAAGAAAAGTAAAGCTACTCCCTGAGGATATCTTCAAAGAAAAGCCACCTGAAGCATTTTTTTCTGTGACTGTGACATCAGCTAAGGGAAGGGAGAAGCAGCTGAGCTACCCTAGACATCTGCCTGAGGTAAGGAAAAGAAACAGAGTGAGGATGAAAGAATGAGAGCCAGACATCTCATATACAAAAGCTGGCACTCAGAGAGAGAGAGGCTGTGGCTTGAGTAGCAAGGGGCAACAGAAAAGGGACACAGATCACAGAATCACTAAGGTTGGAAAAGACCTGTAAGATCATCAAGTCCAACCATCACCCCAACACCACCATGCCCACTAAACCATGTCCCGCAATGCCACGTCCACACGTTCCTTGAACCCCTCCAGTGATGGTGACTCCACCACCTCCCTGGGCAGCCTGTTCCAGTGCTTCACCACTCTCTCAGGAAAGAAAGTTTTCCTAATATCCAATCTAAACCTCCCCTGGTGCAACTTGTGGCCATTTCCTCTTGTCCTATCGCTTGCCACTTGGGATGAACACAGACAGCTTCAGAAACAGAAGTACTTTTCATAAAATGGGAAAGGAAATCCCCATCCCCTACAGACTTCACAATAGCAAACAAAAAGTGCACTAGCAGAATGTACAATGTTTTACACAGATGTGTAAAATCAGTGTCAATGAAGCAAAGATGATGATGGAAGAAGGAAGGGCAAGAATGGATTCTAGGAGTAAAACACACATTTCTACAATAACTAACACTTCAGAAAAGAAAATCCTACATGAAAACATATGTCTCAATAAATTAGGATATCAATAATATGAGTCATCAAGACGCTTAAGGCATTGAGTTGGCCATGAATTTTATAACTAAAACTACACAAAGCAAAAAAAAAAAAAAAAAAAGAAGAGCTGAGTTTCTTAAGAGAGAGATTTGACATGGTTGCAAACAGGAAATTTCAACTGTCAAGGAAGAGCTGCTCTTCTCATAAAGTATGGCAAAAGAGAATAACCTGTAAATAGTGTGGATTCCTCTGAAGGAACGCTGGAATTGAGGGAAAAGGAACGAATAATGATCGCTTGTATAAAACGGTTTTTAAGATTCCCCTTCCTTTTTAAAAAAAAAACACTTCCAAAGTTCATAAGACAGATGAATATAGGACTGTATGCCAATTATAATCCAACCTGGGCATCAGTTACCACAGTAAGACTCAACACACTTGCTCCATCTATAGAAAAATGATCTATAACCTGGCAGGAAAAGCCAGGTTCTCCTTACCTCCACTGGGTCAGGCACTTCAAGTCTTGTTTCTGGAGGAGCTTTCACAACTATAACAGTTTGGTCTTTAAGGCCACTAATTTTTCAAATATCTTGATACGTCACATAAGCTAATGTAATCACGGTTAAGGAATTTTCCAACCCAGTTGATAATATATTCAGACTATTAGAAGAGGCATAATTCTTTCAATTATTCGTCCATTTTCTCATGGCTACGTTGCTTTCAGCCCAAAGTTTTCTGTTCTCTACACTGGAATCACAATTGCAGTGAAACGGTGTGAGAATTTCCCTTTGATCTAACAGCTGGGGCCACTACAGAGTGACAAAAGGGATTCTCCATGCCGAGTCCTCTCTCTTCTCCTGTACACACGTAAAGCTACTTAAGCTAAAGCTCAACAACCCGCAATTACTCGCAGACTGTGCGAAGCAAAATTTTTTTACACGCTTGCTGTGAAATGGCAGAGAACTGGAAATCACAGAAAAAATGTAAAGGAATTTACAGATGCGCATACACAATATATTTTTGAAGTCATCGATAAAATGATAATGTCCATTTTCATTTGAGGCTTTTTTGGTAAACATTTATATATTCAGATATTTATTTATTCATTTGTATTATATGAAATTATTTCAAAAAACTACTTAAACAACTACTTTGAACAACTTGACAGTGCAGAAAGTTGGTTTCTGCATAAGCACGGAATGAATCTGAACATTCTGCTGTTCAACATGAATTTGTCCAAATCAACGTGAGCGTTTTGGTGGGTTTTGGCACGGTGGTGCCTCACTTACTGACCTGCGTAACCGAGGTGTCACAGAGCTTTTGGTCGCAAACTGTGAAACGGCCGCGATCACAGGCAAGCGCTTCCAGGTCTTTGGTTTCGTCATCCGTGAGGTATCTAGCACAGTATTTATGCCATAGAAATAAAGAGCCTAATTTATTATTCTACCTTCGGGGGGTGTAAATGTGAACAATTTTGGTAAATGTCTGCTGTTACCATACAGTGAGACAAACTGCCCAAGCTCAAAACGCCAATACATCTCACAGAATCACAAAATCACAGAATCACTAAGGTTGGAAAAGACCTGTAAGATCATCAAGTCCAACCATCACCCCAACACCACCATGCCTACTAAACCATGTCCCGCAATGCCACGTCCACACGTTCCTTGAACCCCTCCAGTGATGGTGACTCCACCACCTCCCTGGGCAGCCTGTTCCAGTGCTTCCCCACTCTCTAAGTAAAGAAATTTTTCCTAATACCCAGCCTAAACCTTCCCTGGTGCAACTTGAGGCCATTTCCTCTTGTCCTGTCACTAGTCACTTGGGCGAAGAGACCAACACCCACCTCACTGCAACCCCCTTTCAGGTAGTTTTTAAAGAGCGATAAGGTCTCCCCTGAGCCTCCTCTTCTCCAGACTGAACAACCCCAGCTCCCTCAGCTGCTCCTCACAAGACTTGTGCTCCCGAACCCTCACCAGCATCGTCACCCTTCTCTGGACACGCTCCAGCACCTCAATGTCCTTCTTGTAGTGAGGGGCCCAAAACTGAACACAGCATTCGAGCGCCGAGTCCAGGGGCACGATCACCTCCCTACTCCTGCTGGCCACACTGTTTCTGATACCTGTAGCATTGCATGGGGTTGTTGTGCCCCAAGTGCAGGACCTGTCACTTGGCCTTGTTGAACCTCATACAATTGGCCTCGGCCCATCGATCCAGCCTGTCCAGATCCCTCTGCAAAGCCTTCCTACCCTCAGGCAGATCAACACTCCCGCCCAACTTGGTGTCGTCTGCAAACTTGCTGAGGGAGCACTCAATCCCCTCGTCCAGATCATCGATAAAGATATTAGACAAGACCGGCCCCAAAACTGAGCCCTGGGGCACTCCGCTTGTGACCAGCCACCAACTGGATTTCACTCCATTCACCACGACATTCTGGGCTTGGCCATCCAGCCAGTTTTTTACCCAGCGAAGAGTGCACCTGTCTGAGCCATGACTTGCCTGCTTCTCCAGGAGAATACTGTGGGAGACAGTGTCGAAGGCTTTACTGAAGTCCAGGTAGACAACATCGACAGCCTTTCCCTCATCCACGAGGCGGGTCACCTGGTCATAGAAGGAGAGCAGGTTGGCCAAGCAGGACCTGCCTCTCATGAACCCATGCTGGCTGGGCCTGATCCCTTGCTTGTCCTGCACGTGCCCTGTGAGCGCCCTCAGGATGAACCTCTCCATAATCTTCCCCGGCAGCGAGGTCACTCTGACAGGCCTGTAGCTCCCCGGATCCTCCTTCCGGCCCTTCTTGTAGATGGGTGTCACATTGGCAAGCCTCTCACACCTGACTTGGACCAAACGCAAAGCAACAGGTCAGGGGGCTAAACGACAGGTCAGCTCTCAGGCAAATGGCTTTTATTGAGGCTTCTACCACTCCTTTAGTAAGGTTTACTAAGGTTGGCAAAGGCAGAGTACAAATTACAGCAACAGTGGCTGCCACTGTATGAACAACGGAAAGGGTTGCATGGTTTTCAAATAGAACGACAATCTTCATTGCTGTAGCTCAAAGCTGGGCATATCCCAAAACATTCAAGGTAGCGATCAGTTACTGTCTGATTCTATTTAGGAGGAGGAGGAGGAAGCACACAGTCAGGGCAGAAATGCTGTTTTGGCACTATCTAATCACAAGGGAAAAGAAAACCATTTTCAAAAGCAGAAACTTCGCCTTCAGAGATGGAGCAAAGGAAGAGGCTTCCCAGCTCCCTGAGTCTTCAGCAGGTCACCTCACATCAGACCTCAGTGAGGCGAGTGAACGACCATACTGGGATGCGCTCAGATTCGTCCCCAGGTGTCACACATCCACATTCCTTCCTCAATAACCACTAGTATTATCAGTAACCTTAGAGCCACAGAAGGATTTGGGGAATACGCTCTCCTACATCCAAAAGCACGAGGCCAAGACGCTGCTAATGCTGATCCCTCCTCGCCCATCCCCAAGGGAGCCATCAACTGCAGGGCAGGGATCTCTACCACCGCAAACAGCGCTAGAAAAACAGAGAAGTATAATGCTCGGTTTTGCTTTGCTCTAAATCTCTTGTGGATGAAGGCAGTGCGGACCCTACTCCCTATGCCACTCGGTGGTCTTGCTTTCATACGCATTTTGAGATGCAAGCACAACCAAAAGACAGTATTTACATCGTTCACATTACTTTTTACTGACGCTCCTGTAGTTATTTCCTATCCTTCAAAACAGAGAATAAGTCCACCTTATTAGATGCTCTTTAAAAACTACTGACCATTAAAAGTAATAAAAGTTTTCAGCATTTTCAGCATTTAATAAAATGCTCTCTTCTGTTGCCAGCAGGTGGGAAATCTAGTGAAAATGAGAACTGGTTACTTACAAGGGGTATTAGCAGCCAAAAGACCAGAAACCTTATGAACCTTATGCAGTTGAGCATTGCTATTCCATTAAATAATTAAGTCTGAAATAGACATTTTGAGAGCTCATAAAACCTTTATCTATGATATTCCACTATAGCTTCTCTAACCAGAGGAATCTAAAAATTTGTTGCAAGTTTCAGACTAAACTGACTCCCAACTTTATTTTCCTCTCTGTGTCTGGAATTTATATACGCAGCAGTTTAATGTAAAAATAAAAAAAATTATTAAGTAAGGAGTACACACACACACAAGTCTTCGTTACCTTAGCAAAGACTTTGTCTGCATGCCTTTATAATTTCTGCACACATAAAAATGGGGTTTGCTCTGGGCTCAAAAGAATCGAAAGAGCACAGGTTTTGGATGTTGTCACTCATTAATCAGCTAAATTCTTGGTTCTGCTCTATGTGACCATGGATGTTAATGGGCTCCTTCATACACCACCTTTTTCTCCATTTTTTTTTTTTTTTTTGACATTCCAGAAGCATTACAGGTGCAAGTGGCTTAAGTAACTTTTATATAGAACTACATTAAAACCCATTATCCAACTTCTGGAAATTTCTGATGTTTCATATCATATTACTTAGTGGAATTCTCTTTGTGTTACAGAGCACAGCAAGACTGACCACCGCTGAGGTTTCGAAAAAAAGGATATCTCTGATTCCCCGAGTCCTCTGTTAGCAGCTTGAGGTCCAGGGTGCAGCTTTGGATCAGCTCATCCAGTTTCTTCTCTTCCTGAGTCAGTTCGGTCACCTCCTTCGTGAGGCCTTGACACTGGGCCAGCATGCCACCATCCTCCGACAGACGGCAGCCCCTACGGATACAGAGGGGGAAGACGCCCTTTCAGCATTTGTAAAACTTGACCCTGTGCTATGGCAAAGGGAAGAGGCAGCCTTTTACAGTGCAGATCAAGTCCTCATCTCCTTCTCCCTAAACCTGCCCATAGTGAGTCAACATCAACTACGCTTCCCAGAAAAAGCATCTTTTTATCATGCCAACACATTTTGGAACTACCACCAAGAGGGAAAAGCCAAATATTTCTAAGCTCTTCCAAAATCTTGCTTCTAACTCACCTCTCCTCTAACCACACCCTGAAAAAGACTGAGGATGGCAGTAGGTAGAGATGTGTACCTAGAACTTACGCCGCCTGCAAAAGCAAATTACTTAATGCAGTATTCAGACAAAATGCTGGTTTCTAGTTTCCCTGACAAATGCTGTTTATACACTGAAAACCTGTCTAACAGAAAAAGAAAGCTTTATCCTGATAGAAGGCGTTTTGGATGATTGCTTGGGGCAAAGTGTTAGAATGGAAGGTGGGAGAAGAAAAATACTGCTGCTCTGTGACAGTGAAATCAGCCAGCAGGAAAGGAAAAGGATAATGAATACTCACATCCATTGTATGTTGGTTTTGGATTTTTTCTTAATGAGATGGATGCCTTCCAGTCCATTGGTGATGTCGTAAATCCTCCTTTTTTGCACCTTGAGGACCTCTGCCGCTCTGTTCAAATCTAAGACCCCATCAGGAGATTGGCTCAGCAACTGAATGAACTTCTTTGTTAGAAGGGCAAGTGATGTATCATACCAAGTCTTTTCTGAAGGAGATTTTGGAGCTTGGCAAGAAAAGAGAAAAAAAAAACCAAAACAGATAAATCAGTTTTCTCATTTTGGTTCCGAAAGCAGCATCCAGAAATGAAAGGATACATATTACAGATATTTCTTTCATTTTTACCACAGAAATCTCTCAAACCTCTGCATTAAGACACAACTTACCACTGGGTATTTATTTGCATTTCAAGCTGCACTTTTCCAAAAGTCACAGGTACATGAGCAAATACATACATTTTTTTAAATGCAAATCTTTCCATTAGTCTGATGGATACATATATGCAATATTCTACTTAGGTTTTCACTATGTGAATTCTTAAGAGTATTTTTAGTATCTATTTATTTTGGCAGCAATACCAAAAATTCCCCTATGACTCTCCTCCATCAGGCTGATAGCCAGCTTTCATCAGGGTTTGATTTTCCCCTCTTGTAAGACAAGTGTTTCACATGCAATTAAGCAGGACTTGGCTGTACTTCAGTGGGTGAACACAACGACAGATTCCATCAGCGCCAGACTCCACGGCACGGCGTACAGAAAACTCAAGTGAATTAGAGGAGATTGACGCAAGACACAATTTATAATCATCATTTCCCCATAACCAAACAATGCTCAAACTGGGCAAGGGTATCCACTTCTTTTAAATTAGAAGTCAGCAAACGGCTTGGATCTTACTAGACAACGCGCTCTTTTCACGCACAAATGTAGCAATAGATGAGCTTTTAAGAGTTTAAATATGGAGATGAGAATAATTTCTAATTCTAAATGTTTGAGGACTTTGTGTCAAGGGAAATGAGCCAGCCATTATTAGAAGTCTGCTGGGCTGGTACATCTCAAACCTTTCATTTGCTTCAAGTATTACGCAGGATGGATCTTAGGCTGATCTGGTGGTCATTTTCATGTTTTCAAGGTTCAGGTCCCCCACTTGATTGCAGAAGTCAGTCAAAACTGAAATCCTACCCAAAAGTGAACCTTTAGGCTACCCTGAAACATTTTGAAGGATATGATGGCTTTTCAGTGAAAACCAATTCATTGCCTCTTTGCAAAGAGAACCTGCTGTATCTCATTCTTTGGTAGCTTCAGGGCTTGTCTGCATGGGGAACTGGAGGAAAATTCGTATCAATTAGGCGACATTCTGGATTTAGACCAGCATGATTTTTGTTTGTTTGTTTTAATTTGGGGTTTGGAAAAGAATGAGAGGGTCAGAGTGAGAAGGGCAAGAGGCTACTTGACCCCCAGCTAAACGGGGATGTGCTCCTGGTCATGCAGCAAGGGGGTTCTCTCTACGGCCTTAGCAACACTGCAGCAGCATCCTATGCACCGAATGGTACTGAACTTCTGCGAGAACGCACTTCGATTTAAAACGGACTTCATTTAGCTTAACGAAGTTTAGTTTAATGAAGACAACTGTGCTTGTTTAACTTGTCCGCATTAAGTTCGTCTCTTCAGCTAATTTCACTTTTCCCATCTGCCTCAGCAGAAACAAGACTTAGACTGGTGAGGAGGGACAAGTACCCCTCCACACCTCTTGCTCTCCCATCACTACCACTGCTGCCCCAGTCCTCCTCTTTCCCCATTCCCCTCCCTCTGCAAGCCTAACTCTCCTGCTGAAATCCCCCAAACAAGATGGCAAGGCTACACCCCCAGCGCCTGTTGCAAGAAACCTACTGCCCGAGGCAACGCAGGCGTGCAAAAATGAAGACTTGCAGCAACTAAGCAGCGGCAGTAATAATCTAGTCGTACCGCAGGCAGAGAAGGCAGCTCACAAAAAGCAGGCAGCGTGCAATGCTGCTGGGGCACAGCTACCGCTCTTTGCAAATCCCTGCCGGGGGGAATAAGCCCTGCCCATCAGCTGCTGTAACTCCAGCGATGAAGGAGGCGGCTGGCCCGATTAGCCCTGCCTAATAACTGTGCGTTTGAGCCCGTCGCAGTATCTTGATTCCTCAGCATCTACCTCTCCTAAGCATCCCCCGCTTCGTGTCCTTGGGTGAAGAGGAGGCCCTGGATGGCGAGGCTGCAGGCTGCCCGGCGGGCGGAGGGACAGAGCTGGCAGCCAGGAGCCTCTGCGGCCTCTCAGCGGCTCTGCACCAACCGATCGACGCACGCCGCAAACCCGTTGCGTGCTGCTGGCTGCAGGGGCGAGGATGTTGCACACACATCCGGGTGAGGACAGTAATAAACACGCGTCTTTAGCTAGGTAACGCAGCCTGTCGTGCTGGTTCACACTGATCTCAAGCTAGTAAAATCAAAAACTCTGTGCCATACAGCGTGTTACCAGTTCCCTTACTTGTTGGACTATCTGGACTTCTTGTCGCAGCTCTTCCTTTCCCCTTTGGAGTCTTTAGTCCTTCAGCCAGATACTGGTGGCCACTTTCTCCTAGCTCCAGCCTTCGTTTCGCCTGTTAAAAAAAAACCCAAACAAATAGTAATTTTTTTTTAATTGATGGGTTGTTAAGAAGTGTATTTCGCTTCACCAAACACAATATTGGGGTTACAGGAAAGGCGGACAGCAGTGAACTTTTCGCAGCAAAGTTCTGTATCAGTACAGGTTCATACCCCATATTCATCACAAGGGAATCTGAATATTTATGGGAACCCAAAGGCAGGCTTCAATGTTTCACTCTCAGAGGCTAGGTTGATGGTTTTGTTTGGAAAATTTAGCAATTTTTTTTAATTTGAAAAGCTGAGTGACAGTTGTATGACCCGCTTCAGTCCAGTCTGGACCTTTTCAAATACATATGAAAAATGTCTACCTCCCCTTGAGTTGAGAACGTTTCGGTTAAGAAAACCAAAGACAAACGCTCAAGCACACAGGTATGCACCCGGAAACCTACATTTCTTCTGAAAAACTCCTTACGTCCATTGAAGTTTGGGCACAGGTAGTATAAGTGCAAGGGGAAGGAAAAATGTAACTTGAAAGGATGGCTTTGAGAGGACGAGTAACTTCCATTACTGTAAGCTTTCCATCAACGACATACGAGACGTTACATCAAGAGCAGCATTGGACAACTGTTCTCCTCTGCTCGTCAAGAATTCTTGTCCTCATTGAAAGCACAACCACTCCATTTATTTCATATTAACTAGCACGTTTGCATTAAAGCTGCCTACATAAAAGCAAGGCGGAGCAAAAGTAGTATCAGAAAGATGATGCCTGAAAATCAGCTAAATGTTGCATTTAGCTCAATGGAAAGCTGTGTACACCTTGAATAATAAAAATCATGGATGACACTGTTAAACTGTGCAACACACAAACTGCAACCAAAACCACCACCAATATGAATTTTGTTCCTAGACAGAAACACAATCTACTATCTTTGGAAACAATTCTATACCCTGCCGTGCTACTCGGGTTACTGAAACTAAACCTATCCTAACAATAGGAAGGACATTACCTGGGAAGACACAGGAAAAAGAAGAAAAAGAAGTTTTATGTCTAATGAAGTTTAGCCAAATAACTGTTTCCCAAGAATGTTGTTTATTCAATTAGGTAGAATAATTCAGAGTATTTTATTTGCTTGCTCTTTAGACTTGCCCCAAAGGGTTGGATCATATTCAGCTCCTCAGTGAGCCAAGATAAAATAATACATTCCGCCATGGAGTTGTAGACAGATATTTCCATATTGTGGATTTAGCTTGTGTGTTTTACTTAGGGTCTGTGACCAAGAGAAGGCTCTAAATAAATTAATTTATATGCGTTATTTATGGATAGCTCGCTAACATCTTTGTACTGGACTCCGTTTGCAAACCTCAAACTTATTAAAAGGCAAGTTAAAGCACATGAAACGTGTACAAGCCCTCGGTGTAATAGCATGTACAGAGTGCTCAAGCCACTCTTCTCTTTATTTTGTGCGAAGGGGCAAGGCACTAATTCCTCGGTGACAGAGCAAAACTGAACTAACTGCATCCTTCTAACCAGCGCAGGCACCGGGCTCCGGGCAGCCCATGGGTGGCAGCTTCTCACGGCGCACAACACCTCTGCTCCACTCCCCGAGGCAGCGGCTCCGCCATCCAAGGACACAGATTTTAAAAAGGTCGGCTGTTAACAAAAACGTCCAGCTAATATGTTTAGCCAACGTAATTGGATTAAATTACGATTACAGCTATTCCAGACGGAGAAATACATTTCACACTTTTTTTAAAGTAAGTGTTTTTTCACCCTGAGCACTGTAAGAGCAAAGGCAGGAGGGGTGAAAAGGGAACAATCCAGGGCATGGGAAGACTAGGCCAAAGGGATACAATTAAAGATAAAAGAGAATCTCAAAACCAGGTGTGAGAAGGAGGGGAAATGCTAAAGACTTAAAATCCAGAGATTTGCAGCGGCTCTCTCCATCAGAAGAGAAACTCCGGTTTGGACTACACATCAACACTTGTTGTCTCAACTTGTTTGCAAGACACAACCCAACGGTATTTCACCCCTGCTTTTGTCGTTAAACACTTACAACTTTCTCCCGTGAACTTCAAATAATCAGGTTTGGTAGTGAGAGAAGACAAGCAGCACCCTTCAGCTGCGCGCAGCTGCCCAAGCCTGTCCGAGTGTGTCGGGCTGTTACAAACAACCCGCTCTCGCCGGTCTCACCGGCACGCCGTAGCTACGGGCAGCGCCCGACTAGCGAGCGCCTTCTGCAAAAATACCGAACGGCAGAGACAGCACTACAGGATAGTTATTTTGTAGGGCACAAAGCATATGGAAAACCTGAGAGAGAGATACAGGGCAAAATATTTTAGAAGAGTTTGAAAGAGCTTGGTGAAGTTACCGAGAGGCGATTTTAGCAAACCCCCGGGGATGTTTAATTTCTGGCCAGATGCTACAGGTCACTCAGCAAGTGCCTTCTTCCCCTTCCTGTTTTACAAACTTCATAACAAGATGCAGGATTGAAGTGGCATATTCTCTCAATTTCTTCTTCCCCGACTTACAGACCAAAGATTTTCTAGTGCCTTTTTCTTTGCACTGGAGATCCTGGCTGACTCACAGTTTCTCCCTCCCAACTCCAACATTGTTCATAGTGCTTTCTGATATCAGGCTTCCATTGAGAAGTCTCAAGATCTGTGTTCAGCAATCAGCAGAATCGGTAACCCTTTTAAAAAAAAAAAAATCTTGATTTGCCTAACTTATTTCTGCTGCAGGACTATATTAATTATTTGCAGTATATGTACAAATTTTGTATTGTCTTGACTTACATTGTTTGATCAAGCATAGCATGCAGAATCTCTGACACGGTACGTGGGACCTGCTAAGAACTAGCAAGCCAAAGGACACCAGCACTAAGCGTCCCAACGATAGGGAAAGATAGAAAGCGTAGGGACTAAGAACTCAGCAACATGAAACTTGAGTGCAATAACTGGAAGTCAGGTTCCTCAGGGGGATTGTGAAAGGATCATAAAGCACATGGGGCACTGAGACAGTGAAGCCACAAATCTCTACCTCCAGCAAGAGCCGTAAAAGTAACAGGAAAGCATCCTATTGATCCGGACCAGACACCTTACTAACCCCTTGGTTGAGACCTAAAATGTTTGGCATCAACTGTTTTGACTTCATATTCTCTTTCAATACTACAAACAACTGCTGGTCTAAATACAACTATGGATCCACTGTGCAGTGCAGACCACTAAAACCAGGGGGCCCCTCGACTCCTATGTAGTTATGCTCTTTTAGGTTCAAGCCCCTTCTAAAAAAAAAAAAAAAAAAAAAAAAAACGAAACCCAGGTAGCTACCACAATTAACATCAGAGGCAAATCCACAAGAATGTCTTCATAAGAACACTTGTGTCTACAGGAAAATAGAACCTACTAGGATAAGGATAATATGTCTAAATACCAGGTGTATTCGTTAGGAAGTATCTTCTTTCCATTCTTTCCATTCTTTTTCACTTGTTTTTGACCTTGTGTTTCAAGATGTTCTCTAACATTTCCCCCCTTTGAGACTTCTGGATATACTTTTTAATTCCCATAAACCTCAATCTCCCTTTACTTAGGTTCCACCACTTAGACAGCAGGTGGTGGCATTTGTCACTTTTCTAATTAGGCCTTTTCACACATTCTCAAATCTATCCCATCTTCTTACAACCTGGAAAAGAAACAGAAATAGATAATATTTCAATTTTAACCCGATTACACAATAACACAGCCTTAAGAGTCCTGTTGAAATGGTTCTCTTCTTGTTGTTGTCAAACTCTGACAGAGGAGTTGGTTAACTCATGCATAGTAGATCCAGGACCTTTACAGTAGTTGAGACATGAGTTCAGTCTGTGTTCTGGTGTTATCATTATATCAATCCAGCAATGTAGTTAGGGCATAGATGATCACAGTTTAAGCTTTGGTAACTTCCCTTTCTGATAAGGTTTATCCAAAAGGGTTTGTCTTACAGCTAAATTGTTTAAATCTTTGGTATCAATCCCCTCTTTTGAAGTCGTTAGATTTTCTTACCACTTCCATATATTATTCCTGTAAAACATCACTACCACTTGTGGAATAATTGCTGGAGGTAACTTAGAAATTAAATTTATATTGAAGGTACAGCACTGAAGGGTGCTGTGTGGCAAATATGCAAGGAATCCATCCCACAGAAGCTCCCTAGGCAACCTTGGATGTTGGCAACACCAGGGGAGTTTGGTGTGCTGACTCTAAGAGAAACTGCACGGAGGGTGGAGTGGAGTGGAGACACCGCCGCCAGGCTCTGGGATAAGACGGGAACTGGAAGGTACTATGGAACTGACAAGCCGCATATTTCCTACCCTAAGCCGCCTATTGAGCCAACAATCTATCACTTTTTGTCAAAATACTATCTTTGGGTGAACTTTGCTCATTATAATCTCATTATAATACCAAAACACCACACCTCCATCCCAAAGCTACCCACCTCCCAGATGCAACCACCCCTCGCTGAGCTTGTGCTCTGGATTTTTCTCAGTCTATATCTTCAAAAGCAGAACGAGAAACTTTTACACCAATTGCAATTGCTAGTGCCTATCAAGCCGGCACGATTAACCCCTCTTCTTCACGGTCTCCCTGATTGTCTCAAGATGTGTGTAGCAAATTCTCAAGATGGCTTACAAGCTGCTCGCACAGATGCTGATCACGGTCATAGTCAAGGTTGGCACACCCCCATACCCACCTGGAGCAAATGTGTACAAGAAATAGATAGGTACAGACGCCGAATGGACTGGCTCAGTTTGTCCAGCGGAAAGCCCCCGCATGATGCTCGGCGAGTTCGCCAAGTACACACCCAAACCCCTAAATCCAATGGGAGGTTCAAACCTGATAAGGAATCAGGCACAATAAAATCGAGCCTGTCAGAAATATCTATACCCTTACCCCCCTCTAAAATCACCAATGTTCGGCAATATTCGTTGCCAGCAACAGCCCTTACAGGGATTGACGGGGTGGTGACGGAATTGGAGAAAAGAGGCATCATTGAAAGGACTCATTCCTCTTACAATTCACCGGTGTGGCCAGTAAAGAAACCAAGCGGGCAGTGGCGTTTTACAGCAGATTATCAGCAGTTAAATGCTGATACTGCACCTTTAACTGTTCCAGACATTCCCCCCGCTACTGCTCACAACGCTTTGGCTAAGGTCCTAGCAGAGATTCCTGTTCCACCTGACAGCACGGCATATAACAAATCAGGAAAGGTACACCAGATTAACACCTGGTGGATCTCGCCCTCTTTTAACCCTGCCGGTCGAATACGACCGAGCACGCTTTTGTTTTCCTGTGTTCACAGGGATCCTGAATGAACTGCGCGTGAACAGATGAATTAAAGGACCACTGAAGATAATCTTAAAACACAATTAATGACTTAAATTAAAACTAAAACTAAATTAATTAATTAATGAATTAAAATTAAAAACATTTATGCTGACTCTTCCAGACCGGAAAACTCTTAATACTGAGTGTTACAAAATAACCGAGCCAAATTCAGGTTGCTGGTATAATTTCACCTTCACCAAACCTATAATTGTATGCTGTATTTGGGGCTACAGAGGCACAGAATTATTATTTGAATTTATGATTGATGCAGCAACATCTGTGCCACTTGCAAAGGATAAGAAACCGCTGTCCCCAGAAACCTCTGAAAATGTACCAACTTGGCCTCCTATTAGTCTAACTCCTTACATCTTCAACACCGGTCCTTACATAATTAAAAATACCGGTCAACAACAAGCGTTGCTTAATCTGTCATATTCCCTCAAACGTGTGGAATTAGCAACGCAGACTAATGTCCCTGCAATTAAACCTACCATTCCCGAGTACATCTCATGCAGGATGGTCAGCATGGTTATGTGGATGGACTCTCATCTCTCCAAAACGACCAAAGAGAGATGTGACTGGTGTCTTGGGAACAGGACTGGGAGTCCTAAACAGCATAGATGCTGAGGTACTTGCCAGTAAACCAGCCACAGTAACCAGTGATCTAAATAAATGGAAACACCCTTTACGATCTTCTCTTTCAGCTCTGGGAACTAACCAATGGCTCTTATTGGATATATTGCCTCAGTGGGGAGAGGTAAATGAGAAGGACCACCAGTGAATTACAGATGCACTTGATGTGGCCCAAAATAATGTTTCTCTGGCCCCTAGTTGTATCCAAGCACAGCTGTGGATGCCATCAATGGCAGCTGCAATTATACGGGAAGGTGAGGACGGCACCTTACCTACTGAAATTCAGAAGATAATTTGGGATGATGCAATTGAATTCGAAAAGAAATTCCAAACCTGGCGGTACTTGGTTAATTTCACTTATGACCCCACTGACAGTAAAGCCACGGCTTTTGTTTGATCCATGTACAATGCTTCGGTATATACCATAGACCCAATCGTTGCACTGGGAGTGCATCAACATGGACCTATACTCTATCCTATAGAGCACAGAGTATGGGCCCAGCAGAATGGAAGTAAATGGCAAACTGTTGATGATGATGCATGTACTGTGCGAGCACAACAAGGGTTCGTTTGTGAAAGTAATACCATCAAAGCCCAAGACATTTGTCTCGACACAGAACCAAACATTTGTCATTTTGAGATACATCCTGGTGAAACCCTGGAAACTATCCGTATCTATGTTGGAAATGGATGTGTTTGTATGAGAACCCTTTGCAATTCTATACTTGCAGATGACACGACTATAGAGACAAGCGATCGCTCTAACCTTTGTGTTTGTGACTTTCCTAACATCAGAGGATGTGACTTCAATTATTCAGCTCCTGTCACAACTCATCAATTGCTCCAATCCAGCTATGCCTTCTTTCAAGATCTACTGTCTGCTCCTATCAGAATGAATCTTACATTAGTGAAGAAACTCCAACAACGTGAGGATCTGAAGCAGCTGTTGAAGCAGGTTCAAGAAAATGGACAAAAGACTCTAATTACTGTCCATCACGATGCAGAGGAGATGCACCGAGTGTTGGAAAGAGTTAAAAGAGACGGAGAACATGAATGGTGGGACACTCTCTTTGGATGGTCGCCAACTGCCACAGGAATCCTCCACAAAATACTTCACCCTGTTGTTGTTTTATTAATACTCACTATATTGTGCTTTATTGTGATGCTCATTCTCTATGTTAAACTCTGGATTCTGATGAAACGCTTAGCTCACCTAGTATCCCCACAAGATGCATACATACTTGATAATCCTCACCACAAGAACACATGTGACATTCCCACTTCCTTCTAAATATTGTGAAGCTTGAGTGACTATAGTCACGGGGTGGATTATGTGGAATAATTGCTGGAGGTAACTTAGAACTTAAATTTATATTGAAGGTACAGCACTGAAGACATCTTCAGGGTGAGTGTGGCGAATGTGCAAGGAATCCATCCCACAGAAGCTCCCTAGGCAACCTTGGATGTTGGCAACACCAGGGGAGTTTGGTGTGCTGACTCTAAGAGAAACTGCACGGAGGGTGGAGTGGAGTGGAGACACCGCCGCCAGGCTCTGGGATAAGACGGGAACTGGAAGGTACTATGGAACTGACAAGCCGCATATTTCCTACCCTGAGCTGCATATTTACCACCCCGAGCCAACAGTCTGTCATTTTTTGTCAAAATACTATCTTTGGGTGAACTTTGCTCATTATAATCTCATTATAATACCAAAACACCACACCTCCATCCCAAAGCTACCCACCTCCAAGGTGCGACCACCCCTCGCTGAGCTTGCGCTCTGGATTTTTCTCAGTCTATACCTTTAAAAGCAGAACGAGAAACTTTTACACCAATTGCAAGAGAGGCATGTATGACTAGAGTCACTCAAGCTCCACCTGTAAGGACAGATAATATAAAAATGGCTTAAGAGAGGAGGGATGCCAGGGAAGATACCATCGCAGACCGTCTCTGACACCTGGGATCAGAGCCTCTCTTCCCCCCCACAGGGACGCCTTTGGGTAAGGTTCGAACACTTGGTTACACCGAGTGCTTCCCCGGGCAACTTAGAAGTCTCTATAGAGTTGCTTTATAACTTAACGCGTTTGTCGCCAGGCTATAGTGCTCATATTCTTGGTATTTGCACATGCTTTGCAGGCAGTAATTTTATCACCGGCAGCCCAAAAGAACTTGTGTATCTGTTGCTTCAATAAACTGCACTATTCGTTAATCTAGCCGTGACAGTTCTCACTGAATGCCACCAAATCCCTTAAGTGTGGCCGTGCTAGTTCATGGAACGCGACTAGATTGAAAGTGTATGGTGTTACGAGTGTATCCGTAACCGTGAGAGTTCAACACATTGAACGTGACCGGATTTGTAACACAGAGAGTAGGGCATCACCCAGAATCTAAGCCTAGCTGCCCCCAGCCCCTCTGATACCTGAGGACAAGCTGGAACGCACGGGGGTTTATTTTCTTCCAAATTGCCTTGCCCTTTAATGCGACACCAGGTTGTAAGAAGATGGGATAAATTGGAGAATGTGTGACAAGGCCCAGTTAGAAAAGTGAAAAATGCCACCACCTTCTGTCTAAGTGGTGGAACCTAAGTAAAGGGAGATTGAGACTTATGGTGTCGCGTTAAAGGAATGCAGTTTCGAAATTTGTCTGTCAGAGTCCCAGGACTTTCACTGACCCATTTATCAGAGCCCCAGCAAGAGGACTTGCACTGAGCAGATGCACAAAAATTGAAATGAGTTATTTTATTGAAAGCGACAGAAACAGATTCGAGATTGCCGTTGATAAATTCACTAACTACAACAGTGCTACTAATTAAGGGTAATATTGCTAGCAGACTTGACAGTAATACAAGAACCCGGGGATAACTGTCACCCAGAGGTGAGAGGCGCAGCGCTTACCCAGAGAGGCGTCCCTGCCTGGGGTGGAGGAAGAGAACACAGCCCGTCGACTGGTCCGTCAGGTATTGAGGTTCTTCTCTCCCACCTTAACAATCATTTTCTCTGTCTTTTATCCACAAAACAACGAGGTTCCCCCCCCCCCCCATATGTGACGTGTAGCATGATTTGGGTGGAGAGACGAGTGCTATAGTCATATATGTTTAGCATGACCTCTATAATCTTCATTAGCATATGCAGGAGTGTGAGTTGTAATATGCATTTCATCGGTAATGAGGCAAAGGTCAGTTATCGGACACGAAGCCTTTTCAAAGAAACAAAGGACCTCTCACATTCTTGTTATCTTACTGACTTTGCTGACCATAAGCAGGGCTGTCCTGCCTCCACAGGACCCCCTCCTTATCTGCATCCTGTGTTAGCTGGGTGAGTCTCCACTCCCCCGGGTCGCACAAGAGATAGCAAGGGCAGTCTTAACAGCTCTTTGTGCCCAGGAAGCCCACCTCATTATCCAAATTCCACAGGAGGCTGCTAGGAAGCGGTGGCACAAGCCCAGCCTTCTCCCAGTGCCTTAAATATTAGCAAGGGAAGTAAGTTCAACTAAAATCCGTGGCTGGATGTCAAACTACTTACCCAGTGGTTGGCACAGACCTTGGGTCTTTCCAGCTCTGTATCTCCTCTTGCTCATGAACTAGTCCAGCTTCAAGCTCAAGAGCAACTTGCCCGCGCAGCCAGTGCTCCCACCAGTAGCTGGCCCTAGACACTTGGTGTCTCCAACCGCTGGGTCCCTGTGACCAGAGTTCCCTTCTGCCATTGCTAGCAGCCAGGCCCCTGGACCCACCCCCCACCCCCCCACTAGGTACAGAGTGAGGCCACACAGAAAAGGATTTAGGAGCGCTCTCAGAAAGAAGGTAGGGTGGACTGTGGGGATTAGGCGCTGGGCTGAGTCAAAGAAGCAAACAAGTTGGCTTATGTGCGCCTAGCTCCTTGATTCCCCACCCCCACCCCCTTCCCTCCATTTTCCGTGCTTATACATTCCCCTCATCTTCCTCAGCTCCTCCTTCTCCGCCCTTGTCTCCTCCCAAACAAGGGACCTAGCCCCTTGCTTCTTTTTCCCCCCTTGCTCCCAGGTTTGCTACATCTGTGAACGGATTTGGTGTTGCAGGTGCTCTTAGCTAGGTCACCTTGGACTTCCACGGCATTACTGATGGGGTTTCCTGGGTACTGCTGGCCCTGCCAGATTGCTCTCCCCAAAATGAGCCCAACTCTCCCTTCAATTATCTGTGAAGTGGGGCCACCTCTCACACCAATCCCCCTCAACTACCCGTGAAATCTGGCTCTTCCTCATGGCACTGTAACTCCTGTCAGCTGCTCAGTCTGTTCGCTATGGTCAGCAATTTCTCTTGTCACGCTCAGGAGTTTCGCACAGGCCGTTCAGTGAGCTAAGGCTTACGCCAGGCCCTAGTCGGCAGCTTGTCTGCCTTAATGCACACCCCCAAAGTCGTCTGCATGTCCCATCATTTTTTTCCCTATCCTCGTTCTAGCCACAGTGTGCCAGTCTTCTCCATCTCACGCTGGCTCTGAGCACCCTCCTCTCTGACCAGGCACGGTTTCAGCCCTTTTGAGTGGCTCTTTCCCTTTGTGCCCTACTTGACTGCCTGCAGCCTCATTTTGCAGGCGCCGGGCGTGGAAGTCCTTGCCTCGCACGGGAGACTGAATCAGACTGAAGCATGGTTAGCTGTGAAAATTGGCAGTTTTATTGGAAGAACTGTCAGTTTTAGCACTTGCGTGCACTTGGAGGCTGCTAGGAAGCAGTGGCACAGGCCCAGCCTTCTCCTGAGCAATGTGTCAGCTGGGCCCTAGAGTGCCCAGGCACAGGCCGTGCTGCAAGGGAACGGGACGGGAATAGCACATGGTGCCTTGCACAGGGCACCTACTAGTGCTGCGGGGATATCCGCGTTGCCTGGTCCTCATCTGGCCTCAATGAAGCAGTGGGCTGCCGTGAGGACCCACTGTGGGCTGATGAGGGACCCTCCGCATGTATGCCCCGTGCCCGTTTTTCAGGGATCCTGGATGCCGATGATCCAGGGCCAGGCCCCTGGCTGGGCATCTGTGCCACCCATGACGCGCGACACGCCGTGCTGAGAAGCCATGGGCCGGAGCACACAGGTCCCTCTGGAAACAGAAACTCCTCATTACTGTCCTGCTCGAGGGCTTGCTGCTCTTCAGGCTACGAGTCAGCTGTCTTCCCTCTCCACAAGGCGTTGTGTGGACAGCAAGGCCAGGGAACCTCGTGGGGCGTGCGTGCCTCCGCCCCCCCATTTCTGTTTTATCCCCGCAGGCCAGTTGTGCCAGCAGCATGGGTGTTGGAAGGAACTGAGGTTCCCAGATGGGGTTCAGGAAGCTGTGGCGTGGCCACGGGGGACAAGCGGGCACCCTCCAGTGAACCCCATAAGGGTTGCCCAAGTTCCCAGTCAGAGCCTCAGGCCACTTACCCACAGGTGTCCCACGTGCCGTGCGCAGGCCCGCACAGGGCCAGCAGGACAAGGAGGGGGAGCAAATTCATCACTGCCAGCAACACGTGGCAGCTGCAAGCACAGAGAGCTCGTTGCCACCAGTGCGGCAAACGACGTAGTGCCCGCTGTACTCACGTTGCCCATGTTGCCCTTGGTTCCGGGGCTGATGTCACAGAGTCACTGGTTCCGGGTGCTGGGCGTGGTGGCCTCCAAGCAAGAGGGGAGGCAGAAGCTGGGATCGGACGCCCCCGACAGACCCTCCCCACGCCACATGCTGTGCTTGGGGGATGAAGGCATGCAGGCCCCGTGGCAGGCAGCAGCGCCTGCCTCCGAGCACTGCCTGCTAACAGCTGGCAGGAAAAAACCAAGTGGGGCATCATAGCCTCTTTGGGAAGTTCACTGCCACCCTGCTCCCTGCAGCCGTTTGCCAGCAGCTCCTTCCCAAAAAGCATACGCCAGAGAACAGAACTGCTCCAGGCAGTAGGCACATGTCTGGGCATTGAAGAGCCAATCTGGTTATAGCCGCGGCAGGCAAGCAGTGATGTGCAAGCCAACTGAGGCAGGCGTACCCAAGCAGTGTCAGCCTTCCGGCACAAAGCCCAGTGAAACGCAGACGCAGCACAGGCCATCCTGGCTACGTCAGCCACAGCAACAGCCTCTGGCAGGCTTCCTGTCCTTGCTGTCTATGAGTTACGTTGCTGTTCTGGGCCAACACCGACAAGGGCAGTTGTGGCCCCTGGTACGTGTGGCCAAGGACACACAATTTTTGGCTCTAGCCAGAGAAGGATGCTCCTGCTCTCAGCCCCACATGCCATTCTCCATGGCTTTGGTAAATCCTGTGTCAGCCTCATCTCATCAGTCGACCTTCTAGAGCTGTATGGTGGAGCCTTGCTCCCATGCTGGACTGCAGGGCAGTCATGGGAGGAAAGCAGGAGCCAGTCCCGTGCATTGCATTTGCTGAGCAGGGCTAGGTCCATGCAGGCTAGAGAGCATTGGCTTGAAGAATGACAGTTTCAAAGCTCATGATAGGTGCGGGGGCTTCCCTCTGCCATTCTCTGGAACAGCCTTTCTCCCAGCTGGTGATTCTAACGAGCCAGAGGTAGTCTGTCTTGTTATCTTTGCAGACGAGAGGACCACCGCTGTCGCCCTGCAGCAAAGGAGAGAGGACAAAGGTGTTGTTGGGTGGCCTCCGTCAGCACTACGGCTGGCTCCTTCTCTCTCACAGCACCTGCCAGAGCTGTGCTCTGCGGCACAGAAAGGCCCCGCTCAGGTGCCGGGGCCTACAGGAGCTTGTGTGGGAGGGGGTGGTGGGCCTGTAAGGTAGGGCTCTCTCTCCTCTCTGCACAGCGATCCTTCTTCACGTGTGGAACGCACATGCTCCAGGCTTGGGATGTGGAGCTGCGTGCTGCCAAGAGCACTGGATGGGCTTTGTGGGCAGAGTCGCAGGCCTCTGGGGCAAGGGGGGCACTGGGCAAGGAGCTGCAGGTGGGGAAGGGGAGGTGAGCCCCAGCAGCGGTGGGGACCCAGCGGTGGGAGGGTGACTTGCCAGGCAAAGCACGCGCTGGGGTCTGCGTGGGACGGTTGTGAGAGGGCTGCCTGTGCTGCTGGGGCTTGACTCGTAGCACGCTCCTACCTGGCAGGTGTCGATGCCACCCTGCGCGTAGCCAGCACACAGGTTGTGGGTGTGGATGGCCCCTCTGTACCACCCGCTGCTGTTACAGAGGTTGACATCAATGAGGCGGACCATGGCCTCCTGCAGGACATCAGTTGATCCTCCAGCTGCGAGCACAGAGAGGAATTAACACCAGGCAGCTCGTTGCCATTTCTCCTCCCCTGTCTGGGTGAAGCCCTTCCCTAGGGCTTGGCTTTGCACCTTGAAGGCACTGTACCGGTGGTCCCCTTGTGCCTCCCTTTGGGGAATGGCTCAGGCCCATCTCTCTAGAGGCATGCGTCCCCGCAGCCTGACTCTGGCTTTCGCCTCTGCTCTCAGGAAGCCCAACCCGTCTCCCCTGCGTGCCAAGCTTGCGCTCAGGGCACGAGTACTTTTTGGGAACTCACATCTTGCAGTCGTGGAACCCCAGCCGCTGGCGTAGCAGGTTGTCAGCTCTGACACTCTCAGCGAGGCGTCGGGCACACAGGCAAGCTGGATGGAGTAGCTGCACTGCACAGGCTGGTCCAGTTCCAGCAGGGCGATGTCGTTCCTCTGCGTGATGTTACTGTAGTGCTCGTGAACCAGTAGCCGCTTGATATGGCGCACTTGGGCCTCAGGGCCCAGCTGAGTCAACCGGGTGGCCCCGACCACCACGCGCCACATGGTGATGTGCCGGGAAGGCAGAGGGAGAGAGGGGTCAGAGGGAGCGGAGCCATGTGCTGCAGCAGCCCTGCAGTTCCCTGCCTTCTGCTCCGCAAGGGAGAGAGGCAAGCAGCGCTAGGGAGGGGGCGAGTGCCCTGGCACGCCTTAGGCACAAGGAGTGTTGAGCTGGAGGCTGCTAGGAAGCAGTGGCACAAGCCCAGCCTTCTCCTGAGCAGTCTCTCAGCTGGGCTCTGCAGTACCCAGGCACTGGGCGGACTGCAAGGAGACGGGATGGCAGTAGCACGCGGTGCTGCGGACAGGGCACCTGCTAGTGTTGTGGGGATATCCGCGTTCCCTGGTCCTCCCCTTACCTGGCCTCAATGAAGCAGTGGGCTGCTGTGAGGACCCACTGTGGGCTGATGAGGGACCCTCCGCATGTATGCCCCGTGCCTGTTTTCCAGGGATCCTGGATGCTGACGATCCAGGGCCAGGCCCCTGGCTGGGCATCTGTGCCACCCACGACGCGCGACACGCCGTGCTGAGAAGCCATGGGCCGGAGCCCGCAGGTCCCTCTGGAAACAGAAACTCCTCATTACTGTCCTGCTCGAGGGCTTGCTGCTCTTCAGGCTACGAGTCAGCTGTCTTCCCTCTCCACAAGGCGTTGCGTGGACAGCAAGGCCAGGGAACCCCGTGGGGCATGCATGCATCCATCCCCGTTTCTGTTTTATCCCCGCAGGCCAGTTGTGCCAGCAGCGTGGGTGCTGGCAAGGAACTGAAGTTCCCAGGTGGGGTTCAGGAAGCTGTGGCGTGGCCACGGGGGACAAGCGGGCACCCTCCAGTGAAGCCCATAAGGGTTGCCCAAGCTCCCTGCCGGAGCCTTGGGCCACTTACTTACCCACAGGTGTCCCACGTGCCGTGCGCAGGCCCGCACAGGGCCAGCAGGACGAGGAGGCGGAGCAAATTCATCGCTGCCAGCAACACGTGGCAGCTGCAAGCACGGAGAGCTCGTCGCCACCAGCGCGGCAAACGACGTAGTGCCCGCAGTACTCGCGTTGCCCGCGGTGCCCTTGGTCCCGGGGCTGATGTCACAGAGTCGCTGGTTCTGGGTGCTGGGCGTGGTGGCCTCTCGGGGCAGGGGGGGCAACATGGGGGGGTTCCAAGCAGGAGGGGAGGCAGAAGCTGGCATCGGACGCCCCCGACAGTCGCTCCCCCCCCACCCAGCACTGAATGCTGTGCTTGTGGGATGAAGGCGTGCAGGCCCCGTGGCAGGCAGCAGCGCCTGCCTCCGAGCACTGCCTGCTAACAGCTGGCAGGAAAAAACCAAGTGGGGCATCATAGCCTCTTTGGGAAGTTCACTGCCACCCTGCTCCCTGCAGCCGTTTGCCACCAGCTCCTTCCCAAAAAGCATACGCCAGAGAACAGAACTGCTCCAGGCAGTAGGCACATGTCTGGGCATTGAAGAGCCAATCTGGTTATAGCCGTGGCAGGCAAGCAGTGATGTGCAAGCCAACTAAGGCAGGCATACCCAAGCAGTGTCAGCCTTCCGGCACAAAGCCCCGTGAAACGCAGACGCAGCACAGGCCATCCTGGCTACGTCAGCCACAGCAACAGCCTCTGGCAGGCTTCCTGTCCTTGCTGTCTATGAGTTACATTGCTGTTCTGGGCCAACACCGACAAGGGCAGTTGTGGCCCCTGGTACGCGTGGCCAAGGACACGCAATTTTAGGCTCTAGCCAGAGAAGGATGCTCCCGCTCTCAGCACCACACGCCATTCTCCATTGTGCTGGTTTTGGCTGGGGTAGCGTTAGTTTTCTTCTTAGTAGCTAGTATGGGGCTGTGTTTTGGATTTGTGCTGGAAACAGTGTTGATAAAGCAGGGATGTTTTAGGTACTGCTAAGCAGTGCTTACACAGAGTCAAGGGCTTTTCTGCTTCTCACACCGCCCCACCAGCGAGTAGGCTAGGGGTGCACAAAAAGTTGGGAGGCGACACAGCTGGGACAGCTGACCCCAACTGACCAAAGGGATATTCCATACCATAGGACGTCATGCTCAGCATAGAAAGCTGGGGGAAGAAGAAGGAAGGGGGGGACGTGCGGGGTGATGGCATTTGTCTTCCCAAGTAGCCGTTACGCGTGATGGAGCCCTGCTTTCCTGGAGATGGCTGAACACCTGCCTGCCGGTGGGAAGTAGTGAACGCATTCCTTGTTTTGCTTTGCTTGCCTGCGCAGCTTTTGCTTCACCTATTGAACTGTCTTTATCTCAAGCCGCGAGTTTTCTCACTTTTACCCTTCCAATTCTCTCCCCCATCCCACCCGGGGGGAGTGAGCGAGTGGCTGGGTGGTGCTTAGTTGCCAGCTGGGGTTAAACCACGACATCCATGGCTTTGGTAAATCCTGTATCAGCCTCATCTCCTCAGTCTACCTTCTAGAGCTGTATGGTGGAGCCTTGCTCCCATGCTGGAGTGCAGGGCAGTCACGGGAGGAAAGCAGGAGCCAGTCCCGTGCGTTGCATTTGCTGAGCGGGGCTAGGTCCCTGGAGGCTAGAGGGCATTGCCCGGTCCGGTTCCAGCAGGGCGATGTCGTTCCTCTGCGTGATGTTACTGTAGTGCTCGTGAACCAGTAGCCGCTTGATATTGCGCACTTGGGCCTCAGGGCCCAGCTGAGGCAACCGGGTGGCCCCGATCACCACGTGCCACATGGTGATGTGCCGGGAAGGCAGAGGGAGAGAGGGGTCAGAGGGAGCGGAGCCATGTGCTGCAGCAGCCCAGCAGTTCCCTGCCTCCTGCTTCATAATGGAAAGGGGAAAGCAGCCCTAGGGAGGGTGCGAGTGCCCTGGCACGCCTTAGGCACAAGGAATGTCGAGCTGGAGGCTGCTAGAAAGCAGTGGCACATCCCAGCCTTCTCCCAGTGCCTTAAATATTAGCAAGGGAAGTAAGTTCCACTAAAATCCGTGGCTGGATGTCAAACTACTTACCCAGTGGTTGGCACAGACCTTGGGTCTTTCCAGCTCTGTATCTCCTCTTGCTCATGAACTAGTCCAGCTTCAAGCTCAAGAGCAACTTGCCCGCGCAGCCAGTGCTCCCACCAGTAGCTGGCCCTAGACACTTGGTGTCTCCAACCGCTGGGTCCCTGTGACCAGAGTTCCCTTCTGCCATTGCTAGCAGCCAGGCCCCTGGACCCACCCCCCACCCCCCCACTGGGTACAGAGTGAGGCCACACAGAAAAGGATTTGGGAGCGCTCTCAGAAAGAAGGTAGGGTGGACTGTGGGGATTAGGCGCTGGGCTGAGTCAAAGAAGCAAACAAGTTGGCTTATGTGCGCCTAGCTCCTTGATTCCCCACCCCCACCCCCTTCCCGCCATTTTCCGTGCTTATACATCCCCCTCATCTTCCTCAACGCCTCTTTCTCTGCCCTTGTCTCCTCCCAAACAAGGGACCTAGCCCCTTGCTTCTTTTTCCCCCCTTGCTCCCAGGTTTGCTACATCTGTGAACGGATTTGGTGTTGCAGGTGCTCTTAGCTAGGTCACCTTGGACTTCCACGGCATTACTGATGGGGTTTCCTGGGTACTGCTGGCCCTGCCAGATTCCTCTCCCCAAAATGAGCCCAACTCTCCCTTCAGTTATCTGTGAAGTGGGGCCACCTCTCCCATCAATCCCCCTCAACTACCCGTGAAATCTGGCTCTTCCTCATGGCACTGTAACTCCTGTCAGCTGCTCAGTCTGTTCGCTACGGTCAGCAA
This sequence comes from Gavia stellata, assembly GCF_030936135.1. Lineage (NCBI taxonomy): Eukaryota > Metazoa > Chordata > Aves > Gaviiformes > Gaviidae > Gavia > Gavia stellata. Next base: position 994,134 of record NW_026777121.1, read on the forward strand.
TTTCTCTTGTCACGCTCAGGAGTTTCGCACAGGCCGTTCAGTGAGCTAAGGCTTACGCCAGGCCCTAGTCGGCAGCTTGTGTGCCTTAATGCACACCCCCAAAGTTGTCTGCATGTCCCATCATTTTTTCCCTATCCTCGTTCTAGCCACAGTGTGCCAGTCTTCTCCATCTCACGCTGGCTCTGAGCACCCTCCTCTCTGACCAGGCCCGGTTTCAGCCCTTTTGAGTGGCTCTTTCCCTTTGTGCCCTACTTGACTGCCTGCGGCCTCGTTTTGCAGGCGCCGGGCGTGGAAGTCCTTGCCTTGCCCGGGAGACTGAATCGGACTGAAGCACGGTTAGCTGTGAAAATTGGCAATTTTATTGGAAGAACTGAGTCAGCTTCAGCCCTTCAGCACTGCCAAGGAAATGGCGGTGGTACGCTGCTGGCTGCACTGGATCCTGTCCATCCTGCTGCTCAGGCCTTTGTCCCCCTTAGGAACTGCAGGAGCTCCTGCACCCGAGTAAAGAATTGCACCAGCCTCTGGAGTGGAAATGGGCAGGGTGTAAACGTGCCCAACTGAGTTGGTATGGGTCTCGGCCTCTGAAAGGGGCTTGAGGTGAAGCCTGGCTGTGGCGTTGGAGTAGCCGATACTGCTGGGCGCAGTCCCATCTGTGCCAGGATCCAGTCGTAAAAGTGCTGCGTGGAGGTGTAGACTCCGGGCCGTCTTGCTCTCGCGCAGCCTTTCCCCCAGCTGGTGACTCCAACGAGCCAGAAGTAGTCTGCATTGTTATCTTTGCAGACGAGAGGACCACCGCTGTCGCCCTGCAGCGGAGGAGAGAGGACAAAGGTGTTGTTGGGTGGCCTCCGTCAGCACTACGGCTGGCTCCTTCTCTCTCACAGCACCTGCCAGAGCTGTGCTCTGCGGCACAGAAAGGCCCCGCTCAGGTGCCGGGGCCTACAGGAGCTTGTGTGGGAGGGGGTGGTGGGCCTGTAAGGTAGGGCTCTCTCTCCTCTCTGCACAGCGATCCTTCTTCACGTGTGGAACGCACATGCTCCAGGCTTGGGATGTGGAGCTGCGTGCTGCCAAGAGCACTGGATGGGCTTTGTGGGCAGAGTCGCAGGCCTCTGGGGCAAGGGGGGCACTGGGCAAGGAGCTGCAGGTGGGGAAGGGGAGGTGAGCCCCAGCAGCGGTGGGGACCCAGCGGTGGGAGGGTGACTTGCCAGGCAAAGCACGCGCTGGGGTCTGCGTGGGACGGTTGTGAGAGGGCTGCCTGTGCTGCTGGGGCTTGACTCGTAGCACGCTCCTACCTGGCAGGTGTCGATGCCACCCTGCGCGTAGCCAGCACACAGGTTGTGGGTGTGGATGGCCCCTCTGTACCACCCGCTGCTGTTACAGAGGTTGACATCAATGAGGCGGACCTTGGCCTCCTGCAGGACATCAGTTGATCCTCCAGCTGCGAGCACAGAGAGGAATTAACACCAGGCAGCTCGTTGCCATTTCTCCTCCCCTGTGTGGGTGAAGCCCTTCCCTAGGGCTTGGCTTTGCACCTTGAAGGCACTGTACCGGTGGTCCCCTTGTGCCTCCCTTTGGGGAATGGCTCAGGCCCATCTCTCTAGAGGCATGCGTCCCCGCAGCCTGACTCTGGCTTTCGCCTCTGCTCTCAGGAAGCCCAACCCGTCTCCCCTGCGTGCCAAGCTTGCGCTCAGGACACGAGTACTTTTTGGGAACTCACATCTTGCAGTCGTGGAACCCCAGCCGCTGGCGTAGCAGGTTGTCAGCTCTGACACTCTCAGCGAGGCGTCGGGCACACAGGCAAGCTGGATGGAGTAGCTGCACTGCACAGGCTGGTCCAGTTCCAGCAGGGCGATGTCGTTCCTCTGCGTGATGTTACTGTAGTGCTCGTGAACCAGTAGCCGCTTGATATGGCGCACTTGGGCCTCAGGGCCCAGCTGAGTCAACCGGGTGGCCCCGACCACCACGCGCCACATGGTGATGTGCCTGGAAGGCAGAGGGATAGAGGGGTCAGAGGGAGCGGAGCCATGTGCTGCAGCAGCCCTGCAGTTCCCTGCCTTCTGCTCCGCAAGGGAGAGAGGCAAGCAGCGCTAGGGAGGGGGCGAGTGCCCTGGCACGCCTTAGGCACAAGGAGTGTTGAGCTGGAGGCTGCTAGGAAGCAGTGGCACAAGCCCAGCCTTCTCCTGAGCAGTCTCTCAGCTGGGCTCTGCAGTACCCAGGCACTGGGCGGACTGCAAGGAGACGGGATGGCAGTAGCACGCGGTGCTGCGGACAGGGCACCTGCTAGTGTTGTGGGGATATCCGCGTTCCCTGGTCCTCCCCTTACCTGGCCTCAATGAAGCAGTGGGCTGCTGTGAGGACCCACTGTGGGCTGATGAGGGACCCTCCGCATGTATGCCCCGTGCCTGTTTTCCAGGGATCCTGGATGCTGACGATCCAGGGCCAGGCCCCTGGCTGGGCATCTGTGCCACCCACGACGCGCGACACGCCGTGCTGAGAAGCCATGGGCCGGAGCCCGCAGGTCCCTCTGGAAACAGAAACTCCTCATTACTGTCCTGCTCGAGGGCTTGCTGCTCTTCAGGCTACGAGTCAGCTGTCTTCCCTCTCCACAAGGCGTTGCGTGGACAGCAAGGCCAGGGAAGCCCGTGGGGTGTGCGTGCATCCGCCCCCGTTTCTGTTTTATCCCCGCAGGCCAGTTGTGCCAGCAGCGTGGGTGCTGGCAAGGAACTGAAGTTCCCAGGTGGGGTTCAGGAAGCTGTGGCGTGGCCACGGGGGACAAGCGGGCACCCTCCAGTGAAGCCCATAAGGGTTGCCCAAGCTCCCTGCCGGAGCCTTGGGCCACTTACTTACCCACAGGTGTCCCACGTGCCGTGCGCAGGCCCGCACAGGGCCAGCAGGACGAGGAGGCGGAGCAAATTCATTGCTGCCAGCAACACGTGGCAGCTGCAAGCACGGAGAGCTCGTCGCCACCAGCGCGGCAAACGACGTAGTGCCCGCAGTACTCGCGTTGCCCGCGGTGCCCTTGGTCCCGGGGCTGATGTTCACTGTTCTTCGAAAAGAAGAGACAGAATGTAGCAACAAGACTATGTCTCCTTATTTATGTAAAAGTTCAGCCCAATTTCATTTTTCACTCTGAAGTCTGACCAACAGCACATGATGGAAACAGTTTGGAAAGCATTCAGCATGCACAGCCATAAAATCACTTTTAAACAACTACAGCATACGAGCAGGATCTCAACACCTAACAACTGAAATTCACAAAGGTGAACAACATTTCACAAAGGTGAACAACAATTCTCTCTTTTCAGAGCTCTACTGCTAGGGGGTTTGTGTAAGCAGTATGTAGCCGATACTGTATGTATTAAAATGACACGTAAGACAGAGACATGTGGAAAAGTCCTTGACAGCAACCAAATACGTACATACCTCAAATACACACTTTTAATTTAAACATCTTTGCTCAGAATATAATGCCAGAAGAATATAGTACACACTTAAGTTACAAAACAACAGCTATCCCACATTGTGCTGTGGGCTATTGTTTTTATATGCATATACTTATATTGTACTCGCAGCCAAACACCAAGTTCCCTCCATTCACATACACACCTACCCAACAGAAAAAAATAAACCTTAGTAACAGAGATCACCCCATTGTAGCCATCAACAGTTCCACTCTCAATGTCTCACATTAAATTCTCCTAGATTTACATGTTTGTTTCACGCTCATTTCGAGCTATGCCTTAGATTCAGCTTGCCAAGGCAGGACCTATCAGTCTGTATCTTGCATGTCAGTAGCTACATTAACCTATGAATTCATGTCAGAGCTTGCTGGATTATACCTATCTCTTGCTAAAAAGCCCGAGCAATGAAGAAAAGGACACACGCTTTGGAAGAAATATTACAGAGAGGCTTTCTAAGAAAGAGTTAACTTGTTAAGTCAAACCAAGGCCAGATAGCTCCTACAGACACATTATCAACCAGTTACACAAAAACCCCCTCAAAAATCCTCTATTAACACTCACCCATTCTTGCTGGGAGCTCTGCTTTGGTCAGGAAGCAATGGCATAACTCCAAACAGTTTCAGGCTTGACAGGATGTCTAAGCATGGCCAATTTGTACTATACCAAAGTATAGTAACAGATGTGTCCTTAATCGACAGGTTTGCCTTCTCCATTACGTGTTCCTTTCCATTTTTGTCCTTTAGAACAATTCTCCACCTCAAGCCAGAGGCTCTGTTATTTAGGAATCGAGAAGGGAGAGGGGTGTTTAAAAAAAAAGATTCTCAAAGTGACAAAACTTAAACTATGCTTCCAACAGAAATTTAAAATTTCTACTAACTGCTACTTGTGTTTCTCAGGCTAGGTCATTTATAGGCTATCATCGTATCTTCCCATTATGATACATATTTTATAGCTCTACTTCCCTATCCCCCCAGCATTTTCCAAGTCATTAATAGTCTGTACATTGTTCTCAAGTCAACATCTTCTGTGACAAGGCATTGCTTACTTCATAGCTTCTTTGTTTTTACATGGAAGACCTGTAGAAGGATCTACAGGTTTAACAAGTCGCCTTACTCTCATTTTGACAGCAGCTATTTGTTTGAAGAGGTATTCTTTCTTCCAGTACCCAGGCTTTCTATCACGTAGAGCAGCACAGCCCAAGGAAACAGTTTCTGGTGGTTCAGACTTCATTTTCCAAATTGTCCTTTTTGGCTGAAAACAACCGGAATAGATTTTCAGCCAGATTCCACTGAAAAGAAAAAGAGAATGAAGAGGAAAACCACATTCATGTCAAGAAGAGTTACTTAATTATTCTTACATGCATGTCTCAGCTACCACTGAGCATAATGTTAGCAGAAAAATAATTAAAAAAAAAGTTATTCAGTTAATTCTTACAATATGCCAGGAAGGTTGATAAACATCTCAACCACATACACAGAAAATGTTTGATTAGTGCTCTAGAAAGTAGGATCAGCGGATATTGGGAACTTCCCGCTCTTTTATGCCTCTCAATAGCACACTACAGTACGTGGTTTTTAAAAAGCCTTCCTTCCCCTTGTACTGCTACTTCCTTCATGGACATTCACTGAAGCAGTGAGGAAGACTATGGACGACCACCAGAGCACCTTAGACAACCACCTGTGTACCTGAAGGCGCATGCGTCACGAGCATTTACACATACTAATGAGTTCTCGGAAATTGTATGAATATGTTAACTGTTTCTTGGAAATATGATGACTATGTATACTTTGATTGTATACAACTTCTGTAGCAGAGAAACTAAACACGCACACTAGGTGGAGTGATCCCCTGTGCGTCCAGTGCTGCAATAAAGAAGTGCCTGCTCACCTACATACACTGTGTAGATGAGTTTTTATATTACAGATTTGTAACAGTTATCACAAAAAACCAAGCATATTTAACTGCTTCATCCATCAAAATACATTCAAGAAGCTTGGGCCAAAACCCATCCACTCCACAGAACCAGAAACCTATAGATGCCAACAAATGCTGATATGACTACCCGCTTCACAAGTCAATTCCTTCTATGTCTGACTATACACGTTCGGTTCCATTTTTTGGAGAGAAAGCACTGTTAAGTGGCACACATACTGAATTCCCTTCCCAAACAAACATCTGTATATTGCAGATTCACGCTGCGCTCTCCCCCCAGACAGAGGTAGGCTTTGCTGTGAAAAACTGTAGCACAGCCCTCAGTTTTCACCTTTGGATAGAGCCACTCTTGAAAGCAACAAAGGGTTCTTGTACAGAAAGAACATTTTTGAAACAGGTGAAAGAAAGGCAAGGAAAAAAAGAAAAGAAAAAAGACTTCCGCATCTCTTGAACAGAGTTCAAATCAAGAACAGGGTAGAAAATCCGCCCAATAAACAGGGATAAGGAATAATATTAGAATAAGATTTTTGCAACAAGTCATAAAAACTTACTTCTATCATTAGAACACATCATTATACCTATGCCCAGTTTCAGCTAAGCCAACTTACAAGGCAGGCTGCATTGTTACAACTCCTAGTTAGCAATAAAAGTCTATCCGATGCGTCTTTTCTACCCTCTTTTTTTCTTCAATCTTGCAATTAGATAGAAGACACTAGAAACAGTGCTTCACCATTTCCCTTATAATGAAGTAAGTAATGAAGTAAGTAATGAAGTAACTGCAAGTAAAGGTCACATTTAATTTACTAGACCCAGAACTTCATTCCAGCATCTCTTCAATAAGTGTTGTTGACTCTAAAGCTTAGGAACGTACAGGAAACAGGCTAATCAAAACACTTATTTAGGTAATAGCTGTCCAAGATGCTGTGACAACAGACAATCTTTCACCTTAGTGAATATTTCTATCTTTTCCTCAAGTTTAGAACAGTTTGACATTAAACTAACAAATTCTAGCAACAGAGAGAGGCATTGATTTAGAAAACAGCTCTTGCAAAACTTTTTTTGTTATTTTTTGCATATTACAAACAATGTTAATTTCAAGACATGTTTGAAATTTGGATTATGTAAGCAATACTTACTATTACTGAGTAACTACTTCACTGTATAGTACAAAAAAGATTAAATCCCTTCTTGACATTCTAGCTGAACTTCCCAGATGACTCACTGTAAAAAAAATAACAAGCTTTCTTAAAAAGGGACTGACGAGAGATACTCGAGAAATGTTGGAAAACTTTCTATATTGGCATCTCCTCTATAGAAAGGTGGACAGCATGAGCAATAAGTTACGCACTGGATGCTAAAAATCTTAACTGCCACTTTGTCAGCAGCAAGACTCTGCTGTCTTTTGTTTCACTGCACACCTTTGACAGGCGATTGACTCCATTTTCTCTGTACCTTCCTACTGGCTATTCCTATCTGCAACTAGGATCTTCCATGAGCTTTCTCTTCCTAAGGCTGAAGAAACCCAGTCTTCCCAGTCTCTCCTCATACATCGTGTGCTCCCAAACCATCTTGGTGGCCCTCCGTTGGACTCGCTCCACTACATCAACCTCTCTCGTTTTGGGGAGCCCAAAACCCGGCGCAAGCTGGCTCACTGGACACAGCACTCCAAACGCTGTCTCACAGGTACCACTAGACCTGAAGGATCACTCTCCCAGACCTGCTGGCTACACTCTTGCTAGCACAGCCCAGGATGCAGTTTGCCTTTTTTTGCTACAAGAATACATTGCTGACTCATGTTCAATTCTTGTCCACCTGAATCCCAAAATCTTTTTCTGCAAAGCTGCTCTCTAGTCAGGCTGCCCACCCCCACCTTTACCACTAGCTGGGGTTATGCCAACCCTAGGATTTTGCATTTGCCGTTGCTAAGTATCATATGGTTTCCGCTAGCCCTTTTTCTAGTCTTTTAAGGTCCCTCTGAACCACAGCACTGGTTTCTAGACTATCAACCACTTCCCCCAGGTCGGCATAGTCCACAAACTTGCTGAAGGCTGGAAGACATCCTGTCTTCCAAGTCCATTACATAGATCAGTCCCCGTGTGAAACCCTGAGAGACATTATCAGCAATCCAAGCAGGAATAGAGCACTTTCATACGCACTTGTGGCCAGAAGCATCACTATCTTGAGCAGAAAGGCGGTTGCCCTCTTCACCACCTCCTAGTCTCACATACAGCTATCATACTTGCAATACTTGCACTCAGCTCCAGCTTCATTATCAGCCTATAAAGGAGAACATTCAAGAGATGGATTTGTAAAAAGTTACTTGAGCCAGAATTTGTAGCCAGTATTTTTGTTCTGTTGAACAAAAATGACATTTCCAGAGGTCCTTAAATGTATCAGCTTAAAAAGAAGTTACCTAATTTCACAAAAAAGAAACCACACTGGATAATTTCTGCCTACCACCCCAGCACTGGGGTTTTTTGGTTTGTTTGATTTAATATAGGCATATACACACACACAAACTAAATCAAGACATCGATTTAATAATGACCAGAAACTAGCAGGCAATTTCCTATACAGTTCCCAAAATTCCTCTGTAGGCAATTCCTGTCCCAGCTATGGCAATTTTTAGTCAGTTTTTAGTTCTCAGTTTCAGATTCTAGATGTAGACTGATTTCTAGTCTCAAGTTATGAACACTTGATTTTCCAAAAAGAGAAGGTATCAAAAATTTTAGGTAGTTCCTTCCTTCGCTGCACTCCATCTTTCCTCCATGTCTCCCAATAAAATTCCAAAAGCACACGACAGCTGTCCAAATCTTGACAAGCCCAAAGTAGCTTCTGCAACACTATGCATTAGAGAGATTAAGATAAAAAGAAGTTAAATTTAAGAAAGCCGTAACGAGGCAAAACCGAGAACTCATTTGTAGTCTTACAAAAACAGCTGCCACAAAGAAGGCTTTTTGGACCAGCACTCCACTTGTCTGTGAAAAGAGCATACCCACTCCAGAGTTGCGCTACTCCTTAAAGAATAACCTGGGTTCCCTCCAATAGTTCAGCACTTGAATAATTCAGTATCTAGTTTCTACTTAGACAAATACAGAAAGATCAACTGCGAAACAGGAAAATGAGATGTAACTGTTTCATGATATCATGAGACATTCAAGAAGAGAAACAAGCATTTTGTGAAATCAGGAAGAAAATACTTCTAGTAAAGTGTCAGGAAAGACAACTTTGCAGTCTTTCAGTACAAGCAGGATGCAAGTTTAAATGCGAGACAAACTAAAACTTGAATTAATTAATAAAATTTAAATTTTTATTTTGACTAATTGTAAGTTACACAAAAGCATTCAGTCAATAATTCTCCACTGAAACACAACATCAATCTGTGTTTTCAGCTTTCTACAAGCTTTTCTTTCAACACATTTCTCATTAAGGAGATGAAACGTGGCCAGCACAACCACAAGTTTGGGGGTTTTTTTAGGGTTGGGGAGGTGGAACAAGATGACAGGGAGTGTTTTAAAGTATTTGGAAGGAAAGGAAAAACAGCATCTTCAGCCCTTTCAAATGTACAAGATACAATCCTAGATCATCCCGCCTCCATCATACTGATCATCCCTCCCAAAACAAAGGATCATTCACATGGAGTAGTTCACCTCTGCTCCAGCAGCAAACACACTCATCACTAAGTGACAACACTTCTCCTTCCTCTCTCTCTCTCTCGCACTTGGGTTCCACCAGCTACAATCAGACAACCAGCTAGATTCTGCCCAAGAAGTAAGATCTTTCCCTTCCACTCCTACGAAAACTTTTCAATTCAGTTTAGCAAGCAAAATGCCCACAAAAGGCACTGCATGACATCTATCAGATGGCTGCCCTGTCAGGAAAACCTAACCATTCTGAAAGCACTCATCTTGTAATCATTCTCCTTAATGCCAGGAAAACACTTTACCTCCTCACCTTCAAATCAGAAAGAGATCAAAGGGGCATTTTAAAAAAGTGTAATTAAGACTGAAAACATTCAACAACAGCTTGACAGCTCTGAACGTTCACCCCAAAAAACTGAATTATGCGACTTGTCCCATATTGTTCCCTGTCATTTCGTATCCATATGCAGCCAGCTGTCCAGCCATATATGCACCATCTGAATTATTGTGAGAACATCCCCATGTACGAATCCAGATTTTCTGAGCACCAGGAATAACGCTGATAAGTAAAAATTAACGAAGAAGTTAAAAGAGGAACACGCTTCCCCGTCAGGGCCACTGAACAGACTCAATTAATTGTAATTCTTCAACTATAAAATAAGCAACACAAACAATAACGACTCCAAAACAGGCAGGGAAAAACATTATAATTATGTGAGTTTAGTGGAGCGGGTAATAGATCTGGCTGGGATAGAGTTAACTTTCTCCACAGCTACCTGTATGATGCTGTGTTTTGTATTTATGACTAAAACAGTGTTGATAACACACCTGTGGTTTAGCTATTGTGGAACAGTGCTTGCACAGCATCAAAACCTCCTGTTGCCCACCGTGCTCCACCCCGCCTCAAGCAGGCTGGAGATGGACAAGAGGCTGGGAGGGAACATGGACAGAATAGCTGACCCAAACTGACCAAAAGGATAATCCATACCAGATGACATCATGCTCAGCAATAAAAACTGGCGGTTTGGTCCTCCCAAACTAACCATTGTTCTGAGACTGATTGGGCATCAGTCTGCTTGTGGGAGGTGGTGAGCAATTGCTTTTGCATCCCTTGAAGTTTATCCTTACTCTTGCCTTCACTTAAACTGTCTTTACCCCAACCCACAAGTTTTCTCGCTTTTGCTCTTCCAGTTAGCTCCCTCAGCCTACTGAGAGGAGGGCTGAGCAAGTGGCTGGGTGGCTGCTCAGTTGTTGGCCAGGGTCAAGCCACCACAAGTGGCAAGAAAAGAGTTTTAGAATGGAGAATGTACAAGAGCTGTAGGATAAGAAGAGATTCAGTACGCGGCAGTTGTATTGAAAAAAAACAAACCAAACAACTCACTTTCTGAAAATTATCATTTAACAAGGGATCTTCAAGTGACTGCACTGAAATGAGGCCACCAGCAAACAGGTAGAGCTAAACTGCAGCCTTTTGATATTATGGCACTCATTGACCGGAGTTCCCTCCATACAAGGCACCTTTATAAATTCTTAACTTAAGCCTGCCACCAGCCACACTAACGTCTGAAAGCTCATATCCCAACCTTTCTGGGCTACAGAAGCAGCATGGCAGATGTGCACCATGGAGCTGGCACACACAATGGTTTAAGAACCAACAAAAAATTCTGCAAGAAGCTCTCACTGAAACTCCCGGGATAACTGTGCCAATGAGCTAAAGATGCCAGTACAAGAACAACAGACATCCTGCAACACCATCCTTTGCCCTGCCCACATCTTTTCTCTTTTCTCCTCCCCCACGCTTCTTTTTTTAAAGCTACTTCCCCTAGCTAGAAACAAAAAATTGTTGATGGCACATTAATGATCATTAGACATGTGCAACACGTGTTGCACATGTACAATGTATTTAGTGTTCCTACTGTCTAAACAACGTACATTCAATGTGCATTCTTGGGTCAAAAACACTAAAATACAGCCTGTTAAATAACATACAGTATTCTCCTGAATACTTCGGAGAACGGAGTGCTAGTGTCAAGTATCTATAGGCCACCGGTTCGGCTGTACACACACTCCTGGCAGAATGGGGCTTCACATAAAGGTGGACTGTTATGCTTATAAAAATCTCTTTTGAACACTAATGAGAAACCAAAATCAAATTTCCTGCACATTCCAGACATACTTTATTTCCACCTTTATAATGCAGGGAAATTTCATCCACCAGCTCAAAATTAAGGGCGGGGGGGAGGGGGAGCAGGGGGTGGCACCAACCAAAATCCAGATCTCGGAAATGCAGTAGAAACTAGAATCGATAACTGAGTTCATTTATACTTTGATCAATTCCACTGCAGCAGAAAGTTGATTCTGCTCTTAGGGGAATCACAAGAAGGAAAAACACAAAAGATACGTTCCATAGTTACTGCATACGATTTCCACTGAAATAAAACAGTAAGTTCAAAAGAAGTCTCACTATGTCACTTGCAGGAGGATGTACAAACAACAAGTACAGCCTTTGGAAATCCCAGGTTCCAGAAGCCAGGTGGAAAGACTGAAGCAAGGAAGATGTACCCTTGGTGGAAGAGGGTCAGGTCAGGGAATACTTCAGCAAACTGGACATACCTAAGTCCCTGGGCCCTGATGGGATGCACCCACAAGAAAGACAGTCCAACAAAGGGCCATGAAGATGGTTAAGGGACTGGAGCATCTCTCCTAAGAGGAGAGGCTGAGAGAGCTGGCGCTGTTCAGCCTGCAAGAGAAAGGCTCAGGGGAAGCTCATCAATGGATATTAAATACCTGAAGGGAGGGTCCAAAGAGGACAGACACAGGCTCTTTTCAGCGGTGCCCAGTGACAGGCCAGGAGGCAATGGGCACAAACTGAAACACGGGGTCCCTCTGAACATCACGAAACACTTTTTGACTGTGAGGCTGACTGAGCGCTGGCACAGGTTGCCCAAGGAGGTGGTGGAATCTCCCTCTTTAGAGATATTCAAAAACTAGCTAGGCACGGTCCTGGCCACCTGGCTGTAGGTGGCCCTGCTTCAGCAGGGGCTTTGCAGAAGATGACCTCCAGAGGTCCCTTCCAGCCTCAAGCCTTTCGTGAGTCTCAGGATTTTATTCTTATTTCTCATTCCAGATGGCACAAGGCTACTCCAGGACTGCATTTTGAAGAGCTCAGCTTCTATTTAGGTAATTAAGGTGAAGCAGACAATTTTTCAGAAATGTTTTACACATACGAGCTGAAGTAACAGGAACCATTTTTCCAGTCTGATTACTCCATTAATCAATATCTCAGTCATAACTGATTTCTAGAGAAAGTTTGTCTAGGACAAGAAATCTGCCCAGGATTTATTGTTCATTATCACTACATTTTATAAACACTATTTTACTCATTTTTATCTTGTATTCAAATTTTACACTATGAGACAATGAGAACTTCCACCTTATTTTTAGAAGCTGACAGTGCACACAAGATATGAGCAAAGCAACAAGATAGGGTTGATGGAAGAATTTACCTGTCACTTGGGGGATCATCGTCTGCCCGAGTATTTTTTTGTGAATTGCGTTTTCGCACTTTTGGAAAAATGTTCTTTCTTACAAACTGCCGATCACGTGGCTTCAAATCTTCTGCTGACACGGTATCTTCAATATCTTCAAGCACTGGTTCACAGGCAGCAGGCATCTTCAAGAAGCATTAGAGAAGACTGATATTAGCAAGCATTTGAATACAAAGCCAAGGCTTAGTATCGACTGCATATGTTCTCATAAAGAAAAGTCAGATGTATTTCTACATATACCTGCGATAGATCATATAGATGAGGGAAGGTGAGCACATAAAAACAATCAACTATCCAGAGATATTTCCTGAGGCCCTCTTCCCCAGAGATCTCAAACACAGGCAGGGAGAAAGCCACAAACCATAGAGAGGGTTGTTTGGTTTTTTTTTTTAAATAATCTGTACCTTGCCACCTTCTAACTCAAAAACCCTGCAGCTCCTCTGACGTGACATATCCACGATACAAGTATTCTTAACCATGTCAGGCAGCACAGTGGAATAATGAGTTCATGTTATGCGATAGATACGCTTCCACTCACATCACAGAAGAATGAAAGACAGAGCATTCACACGCCTCCTTCAGAGGTTGTTCTGGCTCTTTTATTTGTGTGCTGAAAACAGGTGCACAGTATTTCAATGTCTTCACAGTCATAGAAATCATAGAAAAGAAAAGAAATCAAACTATTCCTAGAATTCCTGATCCCACAGGACTTTCATCTGAATTACTTCATTCATTAGGACAGCAAAAGAAAAATTCCTGTACCACCTCAGGTACAAGGTGTTAAACAACTACACCTAGCTAACATCAAATAGCTAATTATCCTCTGGCTCATATAATACACGAGAAAATCATTAAAATCTATTTATATTTTCCACAAGAAAGTAAATATACATGCATCTATAGCTCCCAGCAGATCTCAAGATCCAGATCAGTTTTCAGGAAAGGAAAAAAAAGTTATTTACTAAAGGAGCCTGTAAAAAAAAAAGCTATGCATTAATCACACGCCTCACACTGGGCTGTGTGTAGTTCTTCATCAGAATAATGTCTGATTTAGCATTGGACACTTGGTTTTGTACATGTCTCAACAGTTTACTAAGGAAATCACACAGGGGCATTTCACAGAGTTTACAGGGAAAACACAACACTTTCCTAACTGGCAGTGAAGAACAAAAGAAACAAGGCTTTAATTTCTTTAAAACCAGATTTCAGGAACAGAAATCTCAGGCTACTGGCAACACCTCAAAGTATTTTGTACAAACTGAATTACTCAAGGACATAAGAAGTTAAACACCTGTGCACTTTCCCCAGTGTGAGTCCTTCAGTCAATCTTGCAAAGTACACTTCAAAATAAAACTTCATATAACTTTTATAACATTTAACTTAAGAAGGAATATGATGATGTCACAAAGAGGATGCATCTGACAAAGACATAGAAGCGTTTAGCATTCTTCTAGATCAAAAATCCCAGGATCTCTAAAAAGGCCACAAAGGATGAACCAAAATAAAAAGCTGTGGAAAGTCTAGCAATAAAGAATATTGGGGGGGGTGGGGGGTGGGGCAACATCTCTTACACTACTTTATACTGTTGTAAATATTCAGACTTTTTAAATCAAAATATGATTATATACTTTATACCACGAACAGTGTGTACAAATAGGTAAAGTTATCAACTCAATACAGGGAAGGAAAAAGTTTTGATTTGTTGTTTTTTCTCTCTTCCAGAAAAATACCTGCTATAATGGAGCAGCTGCAAAACAAAGAAGCTTAGTTTATTTCCGTGGCCCCCAAAAGAACGAATACAGCCAAAAGAAAAGTCATACCTTTTGAAGCAAGGTCTAAATCCTCTTGGAGAATAATCCTGGGGAAAAAAAAGAACAAAAAGACATGGCAGGAACGAGCAGAACTGGTGGACAGAGACCCACGAGGTGGAGGGGGGAGGGGAAGGGGGAGGAAGAGGGGGGAGGGGGAGCGAGAGGGGAGAGGGGGGAGGGAGAAGGGGGAGGGGGAGCGAGAGGGGGGAGGGGGAGGGAGAGGGGGGAGGGTGGAGAGGGGGATGGGGAGGGAGAGGGGGAGAAGGGGAGAAGGGGAGGGGGGGAGAAGGGGGGAGGGGGCCTCCACGGCGAGCCCCGGCTCTCACCCCGCCGGGCCCCGCACGCCCTCAGCAGGGCTCCGCCATCGCGGCCGCCGCGCCCCGCCTCAAGCCCCCGCGCGCGCGCAGCAGCGCCGCGACGGCGGTCGGCAGCGGCCAAACCGGTGCACGCGCTCTGGGACGCAGCCTCGCGAGAGAGAGCGCGGCTGCGCCGCCCGGCGGGGTGGGCAGCGGCAGCGGCGCGGCAGCGCGGGCCTGCCCGTCCCGCTGCGCGACCGCCGAGGGGTTTGTCCGCCGGGCCGGCGCTCCCGCTCCTTTCGCCGGTGGAGTGCCGTACGTGGGGGAAGAGCAGAGCTGAGGCCTGGCCGGAGCGGGGCGGGGGAGGGCGCGGCGGGCGCTAGGGCCGTAGGAGCCCTCACGGCTGCTCCCGTGGCCGCGGCGCCGGGCCGCCGTGCTGGGAGCGTCAGCTGTGGCGAGGGGGAAGGGGAAGTCGTGGAGCTGGAGAGGGGGTGTCCTCCGGCGCTGCCATGGGGTGTCCTCCGGCGCTGCGCCGTGGCTGGGTTTGCAGCGCAGATCACCGGCGCCGGGGCATCTGCCGAGCGCCAAGGCCACGCGTCCTCCGCGCTTCGTTTCTCCGCATCCTTGGAGACTCACCTCCGTTTTGAGTGAAAACTAGGTCCGGCAGTAAAAGCCAGTTAAAGCACTTGGATTCGGAAGTTTCCGCGTAATGACGAGCTATTGATGCCTGCCATGCCCACAGCCCTTTTCTTTTTAATCGCTCATTTCCTCAAAATACAATGCTGGTAGCAGCTTTTCTGTTCAGTCAGTCTGGAAGATGTTGGTCCAAGGATTTAATATTAGATGGCTAAAGTTTCTGGCATTGTTTCCCGCCAATACAGGGCTAGTAGCAACTTTTCTGATTAATGTTTTGGAAGCCATGAGTCTGGCTGTGGATGGGTAAAGCCAGGGCTCTGAGCAGACAGATTGTTAAAGGTACTGCTGCCTTCTTGATCAGCGTGTTCTAGAGGGCAAGCATAATGCTATTGCTTTTTTTTATATACACCGTTAACCTAAAAAGATTATTGATACTGCATCTTTAATGTGATAAATGACTCAACCCCAAATAGGATTGCAATTAAAGTTTAGAATTTATTAAACGAATAGAGGCAAGCAAACAGCGCTGGGTGCGCCGGGAGTCTCTGCTCCACCAAGACGCACACCGTACAGTTCTTGTTTTCGGTTTGTATTTCTTCTGCTGCTACATATTCATAGGAAAGGTTGGTCTTTGTAAATGAATTAGGTTCCTCCCCCCCCCCCCCCCCATATGTGACGTGTAGCATGATTTGGGTGGAGAGACGAGTGCTATAGTCATATATGTTTAGCATGACCTCTATAATCTTCATTAGCATATGCAGGGTGTGAGTTGTAATATGCATTTCACCGGTAATGAGGCAAAGGTCAGTTATCGGACACGAAACCTTTTCAAAGAAACAAAGGACCTCTCACATTCCTGTTATCTTACTGTCTTTGCTGACCATAAGCAGGGCTGTCCTGCCTCCACAGGACCCCCTCCTTATCTGCATCCTGTGTTAGCTGGGTGAGTCTCCACTCCCCCGGGTCGCACAAGAGATAGCAAGGGCAGTCTTAACAGCTATTTGAGCACAGGAATCCCACCTCATTATCCAAATTCCACACGCCCTATAGACTTCTTTTGCTTAATACTATGCGGTTAGCAACAAAACCAGTTTTGGAATATTTGTCAGGCAACCCTTGCAAGATACAAGAACTATATACATTAACCACTCTGTGTTTCTTAGGCTTATGGTTAACAAGGGTACGTAGGACAGAAAGTCACATTTCATCATGCGGCCCTAGCATTGTTCCATATTGACACGAATCAGATGAACACATTTCACATTTAACATCGTTATTTTATTTTGGGGTAGCCTGCTTTGGGGTGTAAAAGTCACCATTTCTTGTAATTGTGTTTCAAACATGAAGTTTCTCTCTTTAGAAGGAGCCTTTGGAATCATGATTCTATTCTCCAGATAGCAGAGGATGGTCTCCCTCGAACTGGAGGAAGAGTGAATGAACGCCCTGAGCGTATTCCATGCTAGGCCTATCGGTGTGCCAGCAGGTAAAACTTGGCAACTTCTACCTGTGATATCGCTTCCCCTCCCTCTCCTTTTTCTTCAAAACTGGGTCTCACTTTATGTCACACTGACTTGACAATGTTCACAGGCAAAAAAGGGATAACAATCAGAACAAAGTAACAGAGATTTGAAGAGGAAAAACTGGGACAGAAAGTAACAAGTACTTAATTTAAATCAATCTTTAAGAACAAATCATTCTAGGCAGGACTGAGCACTATTAATATCACCCTGGCCTCATGATAGAGTCGTCCTTACAGCTTAAGATACATTTGCCTTTGTGATTGGTCTTTGTTTAAGCACACAAGTACTTTCCAGAGGTACTCTCAGTGAGACCAAGTGATGTGTAATTCATTATTTTTGCAGCATTTTTAGCCCAGAAGAAAATGGAGGAAAACATCTTAACATCAGTAGCCGCATTGATCTGCTCTAGACAGCCTCCTTCATAGTACGGGGTAAGTAGTCCTTGGTATGTCAGTAACGACAATCAGTATTATAACTGCTTCCTGATAAGGTTAGCGAGTCCCTTCCTTCTCCTTTTCAGTTTTCTAGGTATTTCATATGCAGTCCTTGACTTAAACTTCTCTGTTCTGGGAGCACGGCACTGCACTACCCCCCAGTTATCTCGACTAGCCAAGTGTTACCGCTCTGGTTAAACAAAACTGGGCTGACATCAGTGCTGTTTTATGGTTGACTGAAAAAAGCAAAGCACAGATAGCCTGCTAGACATATCCAAAAATCTCCCGATGGCCCAGACTGACAAAACACCACTCGTGAAGGGGAGGCAGTGAGCTCCAAGAGCAGCTCCCAGGCAGGAATAACCTGTGAGTCCCATACCTAGTGACATAAACAGGCCGTGCTGATCAGTTTCAGCATGATCCGGCGGAGTCCTTACTTTGTCCCGCTGCCAAGAATTCATAATGTCAAGCAGCCCTTGTGCCAGCACAGTCCTATTCAGTCCTAGGATGTGGCCACAACATGGAAGACACCCTTTAAGTGCTTTTGAAGCTCACAAATCTGAATTGCTTTGTAGCATATTCGTAATACATCAAGCTGCACACAGACTGCTGGTAGTGCAGCAGGTAGCAAGGGAAGCAGATGATTCCCTACCATCTCTCGACCGCAGGAAGAAAGCTTCTCTATACCCACCTGGGAAAACTGCTCTTGAAGAGACAGCAGCTGGCAATACCAGTTCCAGTACTGGCCTTCTATAGACGGGCAATATACATGCTCCAGTTCCTTGAATGTCCAAAGAAGAGCTTTAGAATACATGCTTTCCAAGTTGCCGGCATACCGTACTTCCTGCTGAAGAGGGGTGGTAGGCTCGGAGACACCGTTTGAAGTCATTCCAGGTTTTTGCAGGAGTTGGAAAATACAAAAACTACTAGGAAAATAAAATGCAAACCTCAGTTTTAGCTCATGGTTAGTAGAAGAGAACATCCTTAGTTGTTTTAGAGCATCTCAACCACTGTCCTTAGGGAAGGGAAACAGCCAGGGAAGTGAGGGCCCAATTTTTCCATGACAACCTTCTTCTCAGATAACTAACATGCAGTTCTGGGTGGAAAAGTAAGTGGGAAGGCATGCAGGAAAAAAATGGGGAATCCTAAGATTCCTCTTAGGAGAGTCCTGATTCCAAGATAGAAGAAACTGGATTCCTTCTTCTATTCCTGCAATTTAGGAGAATTTGGCTGGTCGTTTGTCAGCAACATTCAGCGCCCTTCAGAATTGAGAGTAACCCGTTTTTTTCTGTTAGCTGTGCCACTTTCTCCCTGTCAAGTTTTAGAAAGAAAAAAGTGGGTAAAGAAGCTCCTGAACGTAACAAAGGCAAAGCATTCTGTTGATCTTTGCTCAGCTGTAGAGTAATATCCAGGCAGCTTTTGCCTCAGCAAGGAAAGGAAAATGGGGAGATGAACTCTATTTGTTTATGCTTTAGTTACTACCACTCCATGACTTTGCTATAGCTGCTCTTGGTTCACTTAACCTTGAGAATTGTTGGCTCCAGGAACACCAATGGCATGGTGCATTAACTGTGTTACACACAGGAAAAAATCAGCGTATACTGCTAAATTTGGTGCTTCTAAACATGTAGCAATGTTTCATGCCAGAAAAAGTACCTTACATATCTTTCGTACTTTCTTTCTACAACAAAAATGTCCATGTCTGCATCAAGACAGTGGTGTAACTGACTCTTTCAGGTATAAGTCAAAAAAGAATAGAAAGTGATGGTGTCTCATTTGTAGGTGGACAAGTTCTCACTGTAGGTTCAAGGGCAGGAACACCGCCCCCCCCCCCCTTTTTTTTTTTTAAACTCCTCTCCTGTGTGTAAAGGAGCATGTAGCTGCCTATCATTCAGGCCAGTTTTGCCCGATTTCTCAGAATTCCTTTCCATCTGCTGGCAGCCAAGGAATGCAGCGCATACGGGCCCCAATAAAGCCTCCCTGAAAGTAATATTTGTACGCTGAATAATGTTGAGGTACACTGCGCTAGCTCAGGGGAGCAGAACTAAGTAGTTGAACGGGCTGGTTTTTTCCTCCTGCAACTCAGCACATCCCAAGTTTACAAAGCAGCTACAGAAAGCAGAGAGAAAACGACAGGAGAAGTGGCAATCAGTAGCAGATTCTAAGGGCGAATAAAAAAGTGCTTATGGCAGCTGTGGAACAGAGAAACTGCAAACAGGCCAGGGAGCTATGACAGCCAGGACAGAAAGAGGACATTTATTGCTGTCTCTGCTTCAAAGGGAGAGCACAGTCCTCTAGCCCTCCGTTACTCTTTATTGGAAATGTAGAAGAACAGAGGATCTTCTCTAACTTTCCTTTCGGTACTGCTGGGTGCAGAAGTCAGAGTAGGGACAAGTGCATAAAGGGCTGAAATAGTAGCCTTCTCCTTGTGTGCGTAGAAGATGCAAGACAGATACAACTTGCTCAGAAGCGTAACATTTAAGCAAACAACCATATTACTGTGATTTTATTACCCTGATAGTTTTTTTTTCTTTTACTAGTTGATGGCCATGCATCTGGAATGGTGGCAGCACCAAGACCAGAAAGGGAGTACAAGTTTGTAAATGCATGTCTGGTGCAAGAGACTGCTGGAGATGACTCAAGTAACCAGAACTCGTTCTTTTCAAGGCTCCTATTAGGAGACTTCTGGAGAATTATCAGTAGGAAGGTTAACGAGTTCCTCAACGATCGCTTTCATGTCATTTAATCCTAGAATAACCCAATTTCTATGAAGTTTGCAAGAAGTCTGTTCATAATTCATGTGGGGGGATAAATAAAAATAAACCCGTGTTATCCCAACCTCTGGATCTCCTACTATGTCTCTTTACATGTGTCTTTTATTCTTGTTTCACTCTGGCTTAAAAAAAATGCTGAACTACTTGTTAGCATAATAAAAAAAAGGGATTGAAACATTCCTGGTGTCAAAGGAGTGTGAGCACTAATAATGAAAATAGTACCAGCTGGGTTCCAAGAAGCAGCATGATAGGCACCAAGAGTAAGAAGAAAGAGCTGTATACAAATCTAAACTCTTTAAAAAATCCTTTTTATTGATTCATTACCATACAAAATTTATTCAAATTACATCCATTTGAAGTGGTGAGATCACAGCTAGAGAACAGGTCATCCTTTAATAAATTTATTTACAAAACCCGCCATAAAAGCTTTTTTTGGTTGGGGTTTTTTTTACAGTATTTTACAGAGGGTTTTTTTTAAACTAGCATACAATGCAAAGCTAAATTAGATTAGTATTTTGGCCCCGCACATTGGGGCAACTGTTTAATTTCTACAAAAAGAGATGGTCTGCGTTAAGTCTTTGTTTTCTCTTCCCCCGCAGAAGTGCCCCTTTGTCTCGCAAATTTTCATGCTCACGCAGCTTTTAACTTTCCTCTTCCACAAGACAAAAACTTTAAATACTGCAATTTTATTTACACATCCACATCTAAAAAAACTCTTAAAAAATTACAAACCAGCTAGAAAATATTCTGGCAGTGTTTACAAATTAATTCTATTGGACAAAACTGCTAGGTAACTAAAGTGTGAGTTGAGAACATACGTCAACTTAAATACCACCGCTGAATGATCTATGCCCACATTTGTACATACAAACACACACTTAACACTGTTTTACAGTTCTTTATGTGTTGCCCTTCATACATTTGTTACATTCCAAAACTCACACAGTCATACAGTTTTCTTATTAGTACTGGGACTGCTTGCCTTTTCATGTGTGAGCTTTCATAGCAGCAACTCAACGGTACCAGAAAACCTGCATACACAATATTCTACTACAGTACAAATAGTACTAATTTTCTGAGTGTGTCAGATAAGCAGAACAGTAATGGAAACAAAAGGATTATATGGGCATCATCTAATCAACATTAGATTAATTTAGCCCAGAACACGGCAACGTATTTTACATGCAAAAAAAAAAATTACTTAAGACTTCTTAGAATTCCTCTCACGTTCAAAAAATAAATATTGGTACTATACTATACTCCCAAAGATCTTCAAAAAATAAATGCAATTCAGTTGATGTGGTACTTACAGTTAGATACTTTGGAAAAAAATTAGTTCCATTTTGCTGGCGAAGAGAATTAGAAAAAGCTGTAAGCAGAGGAAGCTAACCCACTGAGATAAATATGGTCTATTGAACAAACAAAGCTTGGCATAAGTGTTTTCCATAGAGGGAAAAACCCACAGTGCATCTCTAGTAGGCACTTAACACAAAGCCCCACTTAGTACCACAAAAATTTATGTACCAGTTCTAATGCACACTGGGGGCAGTAAAATTGAACTGTGCATCTTCGTTCCAGTTTAAAGAAACAACCAACAAAATCTACTTTCACGCACACACACAAGCATTTTTAAAAATCTGTGATTACTACGAGCAGTGGCAGAACTTTATACTTTTCAATAGCTGCAATATACACTACATTTACAGTGTATTTTTTCATTAAAAGCTTTTAAGGACATAAGTATTTGACCTCAGAATGAGACATATACAGAGCTCAAAATGAGCATTATGACAGCAATTTAAACATTCCCACAAGGAGCTGAAGAATCCCATTTCACGCTTTTGCATTACTTCATCTTTACGTTCACTGCAGGGACAATCCATGTTGTGACACTCAAAAGACATGCATTCTCTGCAGAAGGCACGACCTGAAATACTATTATAAAATTGTTATTTAGGACTAAACCAGTTCATTGAGCCCTCCTCCGTAAGCCCCCTTGTCAGGGGAAGCAGAGACTGGGGGAGTGTGAAGACAAAACATTTACGGTCGCCTGCTTGCGCTTGCTGACTCACAAGGCACTGGAGCTCAGGGGCAAGGAGAAGGCCTTGCTGTAAAAGCCTTCCCTTGTTCTTTATAGTATTTCAGGGAGTACTTAATTAAAAGATCAGCACTGTTCGAGAGCCTAGTTTATTTAATAATGCTATTTGACAGTAAGTAGGGGACAACTCGGAATGATGGCAGGTTTGTTCATTCCGTTAAAACCACGATTTAGATACGGACAGCGTTTAAGACAATCAGCTGTTAGAAATTCATCCACCAATGAAGGAAGCTTCTCTAAATCGTAAGCATCAAAGAGGTCACTGATGCCTTCTTCATCCCCAAGGCTCAGCAAATAATCTTCCTGAAGCAGAGGAGGCAGCAAATTCACAAAGGGTCCTTCAAAGTTTGGGGGAATTTGGTCCTCGGTCTGCTGGAGAAGGTTGGCTGGAGAAGCCAACGGAGAGATTGTTGCCCTATTTACTGAGCAGTCACCTTGTCCTGAGTTAGCAGAAGCCGCTTCTGGAAGAGGAGGGAGAGAAAAAAATAAAGAAGACCTGTTTAATCTCATTAGAAATACTAGACACTGATCAAACAAAGTAACCACTGTGTAAAGGGCCTTTCATAAAGGATCATTTCAACAAAAAATGGCCTCCATATAATTTCTAGCTTGTTTTTGATATGTTACAAAGGGCTGCTCAAAAATAGGCATGTTGCTATCCCCTCTGACTTTTCTACTAAAAAATTATTTTACAAGGTTCAAACAACTACTGGGGGAAAAAAACCAAATCAAGCGTAGTGAGAGGAGATGCCCATTTTTCGGTGCAACTCATAGTCAAAGTGCAAACTGTCTGGGCAACAGACGTCATCAGTGACACTGCGTAGCTGCATGTACCCTTACACAGAGATTTCTGCCTCTGGCGTTGAGGCGAATCGTTGCTGCTCCCGTCTTGAAAACGCAAAAGGAACAAAACTGTTTGTTTCTTCAGTATTGCACAAACTTAGTTCCCATAGTTCCATCGGATATGCAAATATGAAACTTATTTTTCTTCTGCATCAGTTGTTTAAACATATTTCCCCCTCTCTCAACCAGACAGGCAGAGTGGAAAACGGGTACCTTAGCTTTTCGCTTTCTAGAAAAATAAAGCCAAAAAATCAGAGCTGGATATCTGAAGTTTAAAATGAAATCTTGAATGAGAGCACAAAGGAATGCCGTTAGTATCACAAAGAAATATTTTTACCTTTGGAAATGGTTTTGGAAATATTTCCGTTGTGGTCCGGACTATAGGCTTTCATTGGACTGAGGGCATCGTTTTCCTCTGGGCACAGGTAAACTTCAATAGGTCCTTGAGTACTAGAGAAACGTATCAATGCACGCTGCTAACAAAAGAAACCTCAGTAAGGTGTTACACCAATGAACACGACAGAACATTGATGACGCCGAGTAAATTCTTGTTGGGGTGCGAGTGGTGGAATACATCGTTTACAAATCAAAAGAACCTGAAATCCCCCATGGATTTTTTTGAAGATGTGAAAGGCTTGGCTGATGTCTCTTGTAGACTGGAGAGAACATAAAAGCTTTTCCCCCTGTCTGTAGGAGAGACACCGCAGAAGCCCACCGTTTTATGTGTTGTATCATAACCAGAGAGGTATGAAGGATTGAACTCCTAACATTTTCTTACAACCATAATAACCTGGAGTGCTCTGATGTCATGGGACTATGGGATGCAAGTCACAGGTTTTGTTACTATTCATAACAACATTATTGGATGTATTTGTGTAAATGTTTCTGCTTTTAAACAATGCCAAAACATCCTTCTCGCTCATCCAAAGACCTTCAGCACTAATTCCCACTGATCTCAAGTAGGTGTATGTAAGTCCCCCTGTTTATCAGGAAAGTTTTTCCAAATAACAAAAGAAGAAAAAAGATGCCATTTTCTTCACCCAAACTTGTTGATGTAAGTCTTTCTGCCCCCTCAAGGCAGCAGCTCTAATTTTGATGGTGTTTCTGAATAACACCATCTCCGAATTAATCTCAAGAAATATTTTTTTCTTAACTTTCACACACTGATGCAGTACAAGAAGATGACATATATAGACAGAAAACCTGCAAAGTTGCTCGTGGTCTTATGAAAGAAAATGATAAACGACTCCAGTTAAAAATAAACCTGCTCCAGCTGTATTACATTAATAGTTTTAAAAAGCAGGAGTACGGGCATGATATACCTCTTTGCAGACTTCTTTCAAACACATTTTATTGTGCCCTTTGACAAAAAATTCCTCGTGTTATTTGCGTTCTGACAGTTACACAGCGTAGGAGACAGCATTTACAAATACAGAGAGCAACAACCGAACAGGGATACCCCAGGGCACAGAAAACAGTGAAGAGTACTCAGGGCAACGCTATAGATAGTTAGAAAAAAGGAGATGGGAAGAGCAGGAGTTGGGGAAGGTACTGTTGAGTGACTGAGGTGTGCAAAAAAAGACACTGAGATGTAACTGCAAATGAGAGAAAGAAATAGGACTTGTACTGCCTGAAGCTGAAAATTAAATGAGGAAGTTGGGTATAGGGGATAAGGGAGGTCTAGGCGCTAGTTTTAATGATTGTGTGCATCTCCCTCTACCCGCCTGTTTTCCCTGAATTAAAGAATCAAAGCGTAATGCCTAGAGGAAAGAAACAGGAAAGCAAGCAACGATAACAGTATAGATTTATGGATACTGATAAAAGACATCCCTTCCTCACTGCAGCAAAATGATTTATTCTTCCGAAACCTGCACCTAGGTTCAAAGGGGAAATGAAGGACACAGGCAGGGGAAAAAAAGGATGGAAACCATAATGGGCCTAAGCAAGTAGAGAATAATCTTAGGGAAAGAAGCGACAAGGAATCCGGAGTCTGGTCCTGCCTGCCCGGCAGCAGCCGGTCCTGGGTGCGGTGGAACCAGCCCAGCGGTAGGGATGCAGGAGTAACACAGAGGTATGAAGGCAGCACGGGGCTTTCTGGGGTTTAGCCCTATGTCTCATTGCTCCCTGAGAGAAGAAATCAGGTACATTTTTGAATCTCTAAAGCAGTGGCTCGTGCAAATTATTCGCCTTTGCACAACATACTCGGCTCTGTCATAACAACCGGGAATTGTAAAGCAGCGCACTTTTGCCCCCAAGAGAGAAAATCCCAGGAGCAGCTGAACCATGTGGTTCATAAACCATGAGAGGAATGAAGAAAAGTAAAGCTACTTCCTGAGGATATCTTCAAAGAAAAGCCACCTGAAGCATTTTTTTCTGTGACTGTGACATCAGCTAAGGGAAGGGAGAAGCAGCTGAGCTACCCTAGACATCTGCCTGAGGTAAGGAAAAGAAACAGAGTGAGGATGAAAGAATGAGAGCCAGACATCTCATATACAAAAGCTGGCACTCAGAGAGAGAGAGGCTGTGGCTTGAGTAGCAAGGGGCAACAGAAAAGGGACACAGATCACAGAATCACTAAGGTTGGAAAAGACCTGTAAGATCATCAAGTCCAACCATCACCCCAACACCACCATGCCCACTAAACCATGTCCCGCAATGCCACGTCCACACGTTCCTTGAACCCCTCCAGTGATGGTGACTCCACCACCTCCCTGGGCAGCCTGTTCCAGTGCTTCACCACTCTCTCAGGAAAGAAAGTTTTCCTAATATCCAATCTAAACCTCCCCTGGCACAAGTTGTGGCCATTTCCTCTTGTCCTATCGCTTGCCACTTGGGATGAACACAGACAGCTTCAGAAACAGAAGTACTTTTCATTAAATGGGAAAGGAAATCCCCATCCCCTACAGACTTCACGATAGCAAACAAAAAGTGCACTAGCAGAATGTACAATGTTTTACACAGATGTGTAAAATCAGTGTCAATGAAGCAAAGATGATGATGGAAGAAGGAAGGGCAAGAATGGATTCTAGGAGTAAAACACACATTTCTACAATAACTAACACTTCAGAAAAGAAAATCCTACATGAAAACATATGTCTCAATAAATTAGGATATCAATAATATGAGTCATCAAGACGCTTAAGGCATTGAGTTGGCCATGAATTTTATAACTAAAACTACACAAAGCAAAAAAAAAAAAAAAAAAAGAAGAGCTGAGTTTCTTAAGAGAGAGATTTGACATGGTTGCAAACAGGAAATTTCAACTGTCAAGGAAGAGCTGCTCTTCTCATAAAGTATGGCAAAAGAGAATAACCTGTAAATAGTGTGGATTCCTCTGAAGGAACGCTGGAATTGAGGGAAAAGGAACGAATAATGATCGCTTTGTATAAAACGGTTTTTAAGATTCCCCTTCCTTTTTAAAAAAAAACACTTCCAAAGTTCATAAGACAGATGAATATAGGACTGTATGCCAATTATAATCCAACCTGGGCATCAGTTACCACAGTAAGACTCAACACACTTGCTCCATCTATAGAAAAATGATCTATAACCTGGCAGGAAAAGCCAGGTTCTCCTTACCTCCACTGGGTCAGGCACTTCAAGTCTTGTTTCTGGAGGAGCTTTCACAACTATAACAGTTTGGTCTTTAAGGCCACTAATTTTTCAAATATCTTGATACGTCACATAAGCTAATGTAATCACGGTTAAGGAATTTTCCAACCCAGTTGATAATATATTCAGACTATTAGAAGAGGCATAATTCCTTCAATTATTCGTCCATTTTCTCATGGCTACGTTGCTTTCAGCCCAAAGTTTTCTGTTCTCTACACTGGAATCACAATTGCAGTGAAACGGTGTGAGAATTTCCCTTTGATCTAACAGCTGGGGCCACTACAGAGTGACAAAAGGGATTCTCCATGCCGAGTCCTCTCTCTTCTCCTTTCCACGCGTAAAGCTACTTAAGCTAAAGCTCAACAACCCGCAATTACTCGCAGACTGTGCGAAGCAAAATTTTTTTACACGCTTGCTGTGAAATGGCAGAGAACTGGAAATCACAGAAAAAATGTAAAGGAATTTACAGATGCGCATACACAATATATTTTTGAAGTCATCGATAAAATGATAATGTCCATTTTCATTTGAGGCTTTTTTGGTAAACATTTATATATTCAGATATTTATTTATTCATTTGTATTATATGAAATTATTTCAAAAAACTACTTAAACAACTACTTTGAACAACTTGACAGTGCAGAAAGTTGGTTTCTGCATAAGCACGGAATGAATCTGAACATTCTGCTGTTCAACATGAATTTGTCCAAATCAACGTGAGCGTTTTGGTGGGTTTTGGCACGGTGGTGCCTCACTTACTGACCTGCGTAACCGAGGTGTCACAGAGCTTTTGGTCGCAAACTGTGAAACGGCCGCGATCACAGGCAAGCGCTTCCAGGTCTTTGGTTTCGTCATCCGTGAGGTATCTAGCACAGTATTTATGCCATAGAAATAAAGAGCCTAATTTATTATTCTACCTTCGGGGGGTGTAAATGTGAACAATTTTGGTAAATGTCTGCTGTTACCATACAGTGAGACAAACTGCCCAAGCTCAAAACGCCAATACATCTCACAGAATCACAAAATCACAGAATCACTAAGGTTGGAAAAGACCTGTAAGATCATCAAGTCCAACCATCACCCCAACACCACCATGCCTACTAAACCATGTCCCGCAATGCCACGTCCACACGTTCCTTGAACCCCTCCAGTGATGGTGACTCCACCACCTCCCTGGGCAGCCTGTTCCAGTGCTTCCCCACTCTCTAAGTAAAGAAATTTTTCCTAATACCCAGCCTAAACCTTCCCTGGTGCAACTTGAGGCCATTTCCTCTTGTCCTGTCACTAGTCACTTGGGCGAAGAGACCAACACCCACCTCACTGCAACCCCCTTTCAGGTAGTTTTTAAAGAGCGATAAGGTCTCCCCTGAGCCTCCTCTTCTCCAGACTGAACAACCCCAGCTCCCTCAGCCGCTCCTCACAAGACTTGTGCTCCCGAACCCTCACCAGCATCGTCACCCTTCTCTGGACACGCTCCAGCACCTCAATGTCCTTCTTGTAGTGAGGGGCCCAAAACTGAACACAGCATTCGAGCGCCGAGTCCAGGGGCACGATCACCTCCCTACTCCTGCTGGCCACACTGTTTCTGATACCTGTAGCATTGCATGGGGTTGTTGTGACCCAAGTGCAGGACCCAGCACTTGGCCTTGTTGAACCTCATACAATTGGCCTCGGCCTATCCATCCAGCCTGTCCAGATCCCTCTGCAGAGCCTTCCTACCCTCAAGCAGATCAACACTCCCACCCAACTTGGTGTCGTCTGCAAACTTGCTGAGGGTGTACTCGATCCTCTCGTCCAGATCATTGATAAAGATATTAGACAAGACCGGTCCCAAAACTGAGCCCTGGGGCACTCCGCTTGTGACCAGCCACCAACTGGATTTCGCTCCATTCACCACGACATTCTGGGCTTGGCCATCCAGCCAGTTTTTTACCCAGCGAAGAGTGCACCTGTCTGAGCCATGACTTGCCTGCTTCTCCAGGAGAATACTGTGGGAGACAGTGTCGAAGGCTTTACTGAAGTCCAGGTAGACAACATCGACAGCCTTTCCCTCATCCACGAGGCGGGTCACCTGGTCATAGAAGGAGATCAGGTTGGCCAAGCAGGACCTGCCTCTCATGAACCCGTGCTGGCTGGGCCTGATCCCTTGCTTGTCCTGCGCGTGCCCTGTGAGCGCCCTCAGGATGAACGTCTCCATAATCTTCCCCGGCACCGAGGTCACGCTGACAGGCCTGTAGCTCCCCAGATCCTCCTTCCGGCCCTTCTTGTAGATGGGTGTCACATTGGCAAGCCTCTCACACCTGACTTGGACCAAACGCAAAGCAACAGGTCAGGGGGCTAAACGACAGGTCAGCTCTCAGGCAAATGGCTTTTATTGAGGCTTCTACCACTCCTTTAGTAAGGTTTACTAAGGTTGGCAAAGGCAGAGTACAAATTACAGCAACAGTGGCTGCCACTGTATGAACAACGGAAAGGGTTGCATGGTTTTCAAATAGAACGACAATCTTCACTGCTGTAGCTCAAAGCTGGGCATATCCCAAAACATTCAAGGTAGCGATCAGTTACTGTCTGATTCTATTTAGGAGGAGGAGGAGGAAGCACACAGTCAGGGCAGAAACGCTGTTTTGGCACTATCTAATCACAAGGGAAAAGAAAACCATTTTCAAAAGCAGAAACTTCGCCTTCAGAGATGGAGCAAAGGAAGAGGCTTCCCAGCTCCCTGAGTCTTCAGCAGGTCACCTCACATCAGACCTCAGTGAGGCGAGTGAACGACCATACTGGGATGCGCTCGGATTCGTCCCCAGGTGTCACACATCCACATTCCTTCCTCAATAACCACTAGTATTATCAGTAACCTTAGAGCCACAGAAGGATTTGGGGAATACGCTCTCCTACATCCAAAAGCACGAGGCCAAGACGCTGCTAATGCTGATCCCTCCTCGCCCATCCCCAAGGGAGCCATCAACTGCAGGGCAGGGATCTCTACCACCGCAAACAGCGCTAGAAAAACAGAGAAGTATAATGCTCGGTTTTGCTTTGCTCTAAATCTCTTGTGGATGAAGGCAGTGCTGACCCTACTCCCTATGCCACTCAGTGGTCTTGCTTTCATACGCATTTTGAGATGCAAGCACAACCAAAAGACAGTATTTACATTGTTCACATTACTTTTTACTGATGCTCCTGTAGTTATTTCCTATCCTTCAAAACAGAGAATAAGTCCACCTTATTAGATGCTCTTTAAAAACTACTGACCATTAAAAGTAATAAAAGTTTTCAGCATTTTCAGCATTTAATAAAATGCTCTCTTCTGTTGCCAGCAGGTGGGAAATCTAGTGAAAATGAGAACTGGTTACTTACAAGGGGTATTAGCAGCCAAAAGACCAGAAACCTTATGAACCTTATGCAGTTGAGCATTGCTATTCCATTAAATAATTAAGTCTGAAATAGACATTTTGAGAGCTCATAAAACCTTTATCTATGATATTCCACTATAGCTTCTCTAACCAGAGGAATCTAAAAATTTGTTGCAAGTTTCAGACTAAACTGACTCCCAACTTTATTTTCCTCTCTGTGTCTGGAATTTATATACGCAGCAGTTTAATGTAAAAATAAAAAAAAATATTAAGTAAGGAGTACACACACACACAAGTCTTCGTTACCTTAGCAAAGACTTTGTCTGCATGCCTTTATAATTTCTGCACACATAAAAATGGGGTTTGCTCTGGGCTCAAAAGAATCGAAAGAGCACAGGTTTTGGATGTTGTCACTCATTAATCAGCTAAATTCTTGGTTCTGCTCTATGTGACCATGGATGTTAATGGGCTCCTTCATACACCACCTTTTTCTCCATTTTTTTTTTTTTTTTTGACATTCCAGAAGCATTACAGGTGCAAGTGGCTTAAGTAACTTTTATATAGAACTACATTAAAACCCATTATCCAACTTCTGGAAATTTCTGATGTTTCATATCATATTACTTAGTGGAATTCTCTTTGTGTTACAGAGCACAGCAAGACTGACCACCGCTGAGGTTTCGAAAAAAAGGATATCTCTGATTCCCCGAGTCCTCTGTTAGCAGCTTGAGGTCCAGGGTGCAGCTTTGGATCAGCTCATCCAGTTTCTTCTCTTCCTGAGTCAGTTCGGTCACCTCCTTCGTGAGGCCTTGACACTGGGCCAGCATGCCACCGTCCTCCGACAGACGGCAGCCCCTACGGATACAGAGGGGGAAGACGCCCTTTCAGCATTTGTAAAACTTGACCCTGTGCTATGGCAAAGGGAAGAGGCAGCCTTTTACAGTGCAGATCAAGTCCTCATCTCCTTCTCCCTAAACCTGCCCATAGTGAGTCAACATCAACTACGCTTCCCAGAAAAAGCATCTTTTTATCATGCCAACACATTTTGGAACTACCACCAAGAGGGAAAAGCCAAATATTTCTAAGCTCTTCCAAAATCTTGCTTCTAACTCACCTCTCCTCTAACCACACCCTGAAAAAGACTGAGGATGGCAGTAGGTAGAGATGTGTACCTAGAACTTACGCCGCTTGCAAAAGCAAATGACTTAATGCAGTATTCAGACAAAATGCTGCTTTCTAGTTTCCCTGACAAATGCTGTTTATACACTGAAAACCTGTCTAACAGAAAAAGAAAGCTTTATCCTGATAGAAGGCGTTTTGGATCATTGCTTGGGGCAAAGTGTTAGAATGGAAGGTGGGAGAAGAAAAATACTGCTGCTCTGTGACAGTGAAATCAGCCAGCAGGAAAGGAAAAGGATAATGAATACTCACATCCATTGTATGTTGGTTTTGGATTTTTTCTTAATGAGATGGATGCCTTCCAGTCCATTGGTGATGTCGTAAATCCTCCTTTTTTGCACCTTGAGGACCTCTGCCGCTCTGTTCAAATCTAAGACCCCATCAGGAGATTGGCTCAGCAACTGAATGAACTTCTTTGTTAGAAGGGCAAGTGATGTATCATACCAAGTCTTTTCTGAAGGAGATTTTGGAGCTTGGCAAGAAAAGAGAAAAAAAAAACCAAAACAGATAAATCAGTTTTCTCATTTTGGTTCCGAAAGCAGCATCCAGAAATGAAAGGATACATATTACAGATATTTCTTTCATTTTTACTACAGAAATCTCTCAAACCTCTGCATTAAGACACAACTTACCACTGGGTATTTATTTGCATTTCAAGCTGCACTTTTCCAAAAGTCACAGGTACATGAGCAAATACATACATTTTTTTAAATGCAAATCTTTCCATTAGTCTGATGGATACATATATGCAATATTCTACTTAGGTTTTCACTATGTGAATTCTTAAGAGTATTTTTAGTATCTATTTATTCTGGCAGCAATACCAAAAATTCCCCTATGACTCTCCTCCATCAGGCTGATAGCCAGCTTTCATCAGGGTTTGATTTTCCCCTCTTGTAAGACAAGTGTTTCACATGCAATTAAGCAGGACTTGGGTGTACTTCAGTGGGTGAACACAACGACAGATTCCATCAGCGCCAGACTCCACGGCACGGCGTACAGAAAACTCAAGTGAATTAGAGGAGATTGACGCAAGACACAATTTATAATCATCATTTCCCCATAACCAAACAATGCTCAAACTGGGCAAGGGGATCCACTTCTTTTAAATTAGAAGTCAGCAAACGGCTTGGATCTTACTAGACAACGCGCTCTTTTCACGCACAAATGTAGCAATAGATGAGCTTTTAAGAGTTTAAATATGGAGATGAGAATAATTTCTAATTCTAAATGTTTGAGGACTTTGTGTCAAGGGAAATGAGCCAGCCATTATTAGAAGTCTGCTGGGCTGGTACATCTCAAACCTTTCATTTGCTTCAAGTATTACGCAGGATGGATCTTAGGCTGATCTGGTGGTCATTTTCATGTTTTCAAGGTTCAGGTCCCCCACTTGATTGCAGAAGTCAGTCAAAACTGAAATCCTACCCGAAAGTGAACCTTTAGGCTACCCTGAAACATTTTGAAGGATATGATGGCTTTTCAGTGAAAACCAATTCATTGCCTCTTTGCAAAGAGAACCTGCTGTATCTCATTCTTTGGTAGCTTCAGGGCTTGTCTGCATGGGGAACTGGAGGAAAATTCCTATCAATTAGGCGACATTCTGGATTTAGACCAGCATGATTTTTGTTTGTTTGTTTTAATTTGGGGTTTGGAAAAGAATGAGAGGGTCAGAGTGAGAAGGGCAAGAGGCTACTTGACCCCCAGCTAAACGGGGATGTGCTCCTGGTCATGCAGCAAGGGGGTTCTCTCTACGGCCTTAGCAACACTGCAGCAGCATCCTATGCACCGAATGGGACTGAACTTCTGCGAGAACGCACTTCGATTTAAAACGGACTTCATTTAGCTTAACGAAGTTTAGTTTAATGAAGACAACTGTGCTTGTTTAACTTGTCCGCATTAAGTTCGTCTCTTCAGCTAATTTCACTTTTCCCATCTGCCTCAGCAGAAACAAGACTTAGACTGGTGAGGAGGGACAAGTACCCCTCCACACCTCTTGCTCTCCCATCACTACCACTGCTGCCCCAGTCCTCCTCTTTCCCCATTCCCCTCCCTCTGCAAGCCTAACTCTCCTGCTGAAATCCCCCAAACAAGATGGCAAGGCTACACCCCCAGCGCCTGTTGCAAGAAACCTACTGCCCGAGGCAACGCAGGCGTGCAAAAATGAAGACTTGCAGCAACTAAGCAGCGGCAGTAATAATCTAGTCGTACCGCAGGGAGAGAAGGCAGCTCACAAAAAGCAGGCAGCGTGCAATGCTGCTGGGGCACAGCTACCGCTCTTTGCAAATCCCTGCCGGGGGGAATAAGCCCTGCCCATCAGCTGCTGTAACTCCAGCGACGAAGGAGGCGGCTGGCCCGATTAGCCCTGCCTAATAACTGTGCGTTTGAGCCCGTCGCAGTATCTTGATTCCTCAGCATCTACCTCTCCTAAGCATCCCCCGCTTCGTGTCCTTGGGTGAAGAGGAGGCCCTGGATGGCGAGGCTGCAGGCTGCCCGGCGGGCGGAGGGACAGACCTGGCAGCCAGGAGCCTCTGCGGCCTCTCAGCGGCTCTGCACCAACCGATCGACGCACGCCGCAAACCCGTTGCGTGCTGCTGGCTGCGGGGGCGAGGATGTTGCACACACATCCGGGCGAGGACAGTAATAAACACGCGTCTTTAGCTAGGTAACGCAGCCTGTCGTGCTGGTTCACACTGATCTCAAGCTAGTAAAATCAAAAACTCTGTGCCATACAGCGTGTTACCAGTTCCCTTACTTGTTGGACTACCTGGACTTCTTGTCGCAGCTCTTCCTTTCCCCTTTGGAGTCTTTAGTCCTTCAGCCAGATACTGGTGGCCACTTTCTCCTAGCTCCAGCCTTCGTTTCGCCTGTTAAAAAAAAACCCAAACAAATAGTAATTTTTTTTTAATTGATGGGTTGTTAAGAAGTGTATTTCGCTTCACCAAACACAATATTGGGGTTACAGGAAAGGCAGACAGCAGTGAACTTTTCGCAGCAAAGTTCTGTATCAGTACAGGTTCATACCCCATATTCATCACAAGGGAATCTGAGTATTTATGGGAACCCAAAGGCAGGCTTCAATGTTTCACTCTCAGAGGCTAGGTTGATGGTTTTGTTTGGAAAATTTAGCAATTTTTTTTAATTTGAAAAGCTGAGTGACAGTTGTATGACCCGCTTCAGTCCAGTCTGGACCTTTTCAAATACATATGAAAAATGTCTACCTCCACTTGAGTTGAGAATGTTTCGGTTAAGAAAACCAAAGACAAACGCTCAAGCACACAGGTATGCACCCGGAAACCTACATTTCTTCTGAAAAACTCCTTACGTCCATTGAAGTTTGGGCACAGGTAGTATAAGTGCAAGGGGAAGGAAAAATGTAACTTGAAAGGATGGCTTTGAGAGGACGAGTAACTTCCATTACTGTAAGCTTTCCATCAACAACATATGAGACGTAACATCAAGAGCAGCATTGGACAACTGTTCTCCTCTGCTCGTCAAGAATTCTTGTCCTCATTGAAAGCACAACCACTACATTTATTTCATATTAACTAGCACGTTTGCATTAAAGCTGCCTACATAAAAGCAAGGCAGAGCAAAAGTAGTATCAGAAAGATGATGCCTGAAAATCAGCTAAATGTTGCATTCAGCTCAATGGAAAGCTGTGTACACCTTGAATAATAAAAATCATGGATGACACTGTTAAACTGTGCAACACACAAACTGCAACCAAAACCACCACCAATATGAATTTTGTTCCTAGACAGAACCACAATCTACTATCTTTGGAAACAATTCTATACCCTGCCGTGCTACTCGGGTTACTGAAACTAAACCTATCCTAACAATAGCAAGGACATTACCTGGGAAGACACAGGAAAAAGAAGAAAAAGAAGTTTTATGTCTAATGAAGTTTAGCCAAATAACTGTTTCCCAAGAATGTTGTTTATTCAATTAGGTAGAATAATTCAGAGTATTTTATTTGCTTGCTCTTTAGACTTGCCCCAAAGGGTTGGATCATATTCAGCTCCTCAGTGAGCCAAGATAAAATAATACATTCCGCCATGGAGTTGTAGACAGATATTTCCATATTGTGGATTTAGCTTGTGTGTTTTACTTAGGGTCTGTGACCAAGAGAAGGCTCTAAATAAATTAATTTATATGCGTTATTTATGGATAGCTCGCTAACATCTTTGTACTGGACTCCGTTTGCAAACCTCAAACTTATTAAAAGGCAAGTTAAAGCACATGAAACGTGTACAAGCCCTCGGTGTAATAGCATGTACAGAGTGCTCAAGCCACTCTTCTCTTTATTTTGTGCGAAGGGGCAAGGCACTAATTCCTCTGTGACAGAGCAAAACTGAACTAACTGCATCCTTCTAACCAGCGCAGGCACCGGGCTCCGGGCAGCCCATGGGTGGCAGCTTCTCACGGCGCACAACACCTCTGCTCCGCTCCCCGAGGCATCGGCTCCACCATCCAAGGACACAGATTTTAAAAAGGTCGGCTGTTAACAAAAACGTCCAGCTAATATGTTTAGCCAACGTAATTGGATTAAATTACGATTACAGCTATTCCAGACGGAGAAATACATTTCACACTTTTTTTAAAGTAAGTGTTTTTCCACCCTGAACACTGTAAGAGCAAAGGCAGGAGGGGTGAAAAGGGAACAATCCAGGGCATGGGAAGACTAGGCCAAAGGGATACAAGTAAAGATAAAAGAGAATCTCAAAACCAGGTGTGAGAAGGAGGGGAAATGCTAAAGACTTAAAATCCAGAGATTTGCAGCAGCTCTCTCCATCAGAAGAGAAACTCCGGTTTGGACTACACATCAACACTTTTTGTCTCAACTTGTTTGCAAGACACAACCCAACGGTATTTCACCCCTGCTTTTGTCGTTAAACACTTACAACTTTCTCCCGTGAACTTCAAATAATCAGGTTTGGTAGTGAGAGAAGACAAGCAGCACCCTTCAGCTGCGCGCAGCTGCCCAAGCCTGTCCGAGTGTGTCGGGCTGTTACAAACAACCCGCTCTCGCCGGTCTCGCCGGCACGCCGTAGCTACGGGCAGCGCCCGACTAGCGAGCGCCTTCTGCAAAAATACCGAACGGCAGAGACAGCACTACAGGATAGTTATTTTGTAGGGCACAAAGCATATGGAAAACCTGAGAGAGAGATACAGGGCAAAATATTTTAGAAGAGTTTGAAAGAGCTTGGTGAAGTTACCGAGAGGCGATTTTAGCAAACCCCCGGGGATGTTTAATTTCTGGCCAGATGCTACAGGTCACTCAGCAAGTGCCTTCTTCCCCTTCCTGTTTTACAAACTTCATAACAAGATGCAGGATTGAAGTGGCATATTCTCTAATTTCTTCTTCCCCGACTTACAGACCAAAGATTTTCTAGTGCCTTTTTCTTTGCACTGGAGATCCTGGCTGACTCACAGTTTCTCCCTCCCAACTCCAACATTGTTCATAGTGCTTTCTGATATCAGGCTTCCATTGAGAAGTCTCAAGATCTGTGTTCAGCAATCAGCAGAATCGGTAACCCTTTTAAAAAAAAAATATCTTGATTTGCCTAACTTATTTCTGCTGCAGGACTATATTAATTATTTGCAGTATATGTACAAATTTTGTATTGTCTTGACTTACATTGTTTGATCAAGCATAGCATGCAGAATCTCTGACACGGTACGTGGGACCTGCTAAGAACTAGCAAGCCAAAGGACACCAGCACTAAGCGTCCCAACGATAGGGAAAGATAGAAAGCGTAGGGACTAAGAACTCAGCAACATGAAACTTGAGTGCAATAACTGGAAGTCAGGTTCCTCAGGGGGATTGTGAAAGGATCATAAAGCACATGGGGCACTGAGACAGTGGAGCCACAAATCTCTACCTCCAGCAAGAGCCGTAAAAGTAACAGGAAAGCATCCTATTGATCCGGACCAGACACCTTACTAACCCCTTGGTTGAGACCTAAAATGTTTGGCATCAACTGTTTTGACTTCATATTCTCTTTCAATACTACAAACAACTGCTGGTCTAAATACAACTATGGATCCACTGTGCAGTGCAGACCACTAAAACCAGGGGGCCCCTCGACTCCTATGTAGTTATGCTCTTTTAGATTCAAGCCCCTTCTAAAAAAAAAAAAAAAAAAAAAACAAACCACGAAACCCAGGTAGCTACCACAATTAACATCAGAGGCAAATCCACAAGAATGTCTTCATAAGAACACTTGTGTCTATAGGAAAATAGAACCTACTAGGATAAGGATAATATGTCTAAATACCAGGTGTATTCGTTAGGAAGTATCTTCTTTCCATTCTTTCCATTCTTTTTCACTTGTTTTTGACCTTGTGTTTCAAGATGTTCTCTAACATTTCCCCCCTTTGAGACTTCTGGATATACTTTTTAATTCCCATAAGCCTCAATCTCCCTTTACTTAGGTTCCACAACTTAGACAGCAGGTGGTGGCATTTGTCACTTTTCTAATTAGGCCTTTTCACACATTCTCAAATCTATCCCATCTTCTTACAACCTGGAAAAGAAACAGAAATAGATAATATTTCAATTTTAACCCGATTACACAATAACACAGCCTTAAGAGTCCTGTTGAAATGGTTCTCTTCTTGTTGTTGTCAAACTCTGACAGAGGAGTTGGTTAACTCAGGCATAGTAGATCCAGGACCTTTACAGTAGTTGAGACATGAGTTCAGTCTGTGTTCTGGTGTTATCATTATATCAATTCAGCAATGTAGTTAGGGCATAGATGATCACAGTTTAAGGTTTGGTAACTTCCCTTTCTGATAAGGTTTATCCAAAAGGGTTTGTCTTACAGCTAAATTGTTTAAATCTTTGGTATCAATCCCCTCTTTTGAAGTAGTTAGATTTTCTTACCACTTCCATATATTATTCCTGTAAAACATCACTGCCACTTGTGGAATAATTGCTGGAGGTAACTTAGAAATTAAATTTATATTGAAGGTACAGCACTGAAGAAATCTTCAGGGTGAGTGTGGCGAATGTGCAAGGAATCCATCCCACAGAAGCTCCCTAGGCAACCTTGGATGTTGGCAACACCAGGGGAGTTTGGTGTGCTGACTCTAAGAGAAACTGCACGGAGGGTGGAGTGGAGTGGAGGCACCGCCGCCAGGCTCTGGGATAAGACGGGAACTGGAAGGTACTATGGAACTGACAAGCCGCATATTTCCTACTCTAAGCCGCCTATTGAGCTAACAATCTATCACTTTTTGACAAAATACTATCTTTGGGTGAACTTTGCTCATTATAATCTCATTATAATACCAAAACACCACACCTCCATCCCAAAGCTACCCACCTCCCAGATGCGACCACCCCTCGCTGAGCTTGTGCTCTGGATTTTTCTCAGTCTATATCTTCAAAAGCAGAACGAGAAACTTTTACACCAATTGCAATTGCTAGTGCCTATCAAGCCGGCACGATTAACCCCTCTTCTTCACGGTCTCCCTGATTGTCTCAAGATGTGTGTAGCAAATTCTCAAGATGGCTTACAAGCTGCTCGCACAGATGCTGATCACAGTCATAGTCAAGGTTGGCACACCCCCATACCCACCCTGAGCAAATGTGTACAAGAAATAGATAGGTACAGACGCCGAATGGACTGGCTCAGTTTGTCCAGCGGAAAGCCCCCAGATGATGCTCGGCAAGTTCGCCAAGTACACACCCAAACCCCTAAATCCAATGGGAGGTTCAAACCTGATAAGGAATCAGGCACAATAAAATCGAGCCTGTCAGAAATATCTATACCCTTACCCCCCTCTAAAATCACCAATGTTCGGCAATATTCGTTGCCAGCAACAGCCCTTACAGGGATTGACGGGGTGGTGACGGAATTGGAGAAAAGAGGCATCATTGAAAGGACTCATTCCTCTTACAATTCACTGGTGTGGCCAGTAAAGAAACCAAGCGGGCAGTGGCGTTTTACAGCAGATTATCAGCAGTTAAATGCTGATACTGCACCTTTAACTGTTCCAGACATTCCCCCCGCTACTGCTCACAACGCTTTGGCTAAGGTCCTAGCAGAGATTCCTGTTCCACCTGACAGCACGGCATATAACAAATCAGGAAAGGTACACCAGATTAACACCTGGTGGATCTCGCCCTCTTTTAACCCTGCCGGTCGAATATGACCGAGCACGCTTTTGTTTTCCTGTGTTCACAGGGATCCTGAATGAACTGCGCATGAACAGATGAATTAAAGGACCACTGAAGATAATCTTAAAACACAATTAATGACTTAAATTAAAACTAAAACTAAATTAATTAATTAATGAATTAAAATTAAAAACATTTATGCTGACTCTTCCAGACCGGAAAACTCTTAATACTGAGTGTTACAAAATAACCGAACCAAATTCAGGTTGCTGGTATAATTTCACCTTCACCAAACCTATAATTGTATACTGTATTTGGGGCTACAGAGGCACAGAATTATTATTTGAATTTATGATTGATGCAGCAACATCTGTGCCACTTGCAAAGGATAAGAAACTGCTGTCCCCAGAAACCTCTGAAAATGTACCAACTTGGCCTCCTGTTAGTCTAACTCCTTACATCTTCAACACCGGTCCTTACATAATTAAAAATACCGGTCAACAACAAGCGTTGCTTAATCTGTCATATTCCCTCAAACGTGTGGAATTAGCAATGCAGACTAATATCCCTGCAATTAAACCTACCTGTTCACCATTCCCGAGTACATCTCATGCAGGATGGTCAGCATGGTTATGTGGATGGACTCTCATCTCTCCAAAACGACCAAAGAGAGATGTGACTGGTGTCTTGGGAACAGGACTGGGAGTCCTAAACAGCATAGATGCTGAGGTACTTGCCAGTAAACCGGCCACAGTAACCAGTGATCTAAATAAATGGAAACACCCTTTACGATCTTCTCTTTCAGCTCTGGGAACTAACCAATGGCTCTTATCGGATATATTGCCTCAGTGGGGAGAGGTAAATGAGAAGGACCACCAGTGAATTACAGATGCACTTGATGTGGCCCAAAATAATGTTTCTCTGGCCCCTAGTTGTATCCAAGCACAGCTGTGGATGCCATCAATGGCAGCTGCAATTATACAGGAAGGTGAGGACGGCACCTTACCTACTGAAATTCAGAAGATAATTTGGGATGATGCAATTGAATTCGAAAAGAAATTCCAAACCTGGCGGTACTTGGTTAATTTCACTTATGACCCCACTGACAGTAAAGCCACGGCTTTTGTTTGATCCATGTACAATGCTTCGGTATATACCATAGACCCAGTCGTTGCACTGGGACTGCATCAACATGGACCTATACTCTATCCTATAGAGCACAGAGTATGGGCCCAGCAGAATGGAAGTAAATGGCAAACTGTTGATGATGATGCATGTACTGTGCGAGCACAACAAGGGTTCGTTTGTGAAAGTAATACCATCAAAGCCCAAGACATTTGTCTCGACACAGAACCAAACATTTGTCATTTTGAGATACATCCTGGTGAAACCCTGGAAACTATCCGTATCTATGTTGGAAATGGATGTGTTTGTATGAGAACCCTTTGCAATTCTATACTTGCAGATGACACGACTATAGAGACAAGCGATCGCTCTAACCTTTGTGTTTGTGACTTTCCTAACATCAGAGGATGTGACTTCAATTATTCAGCTCCTGTCACAACTCATCAATTGCTCCAATCCAGCTATGCCTTATTTCAAGATCTACTGTCTGCTCCTATCAGAATGAATCTTACATTAGTGAAGAAACTCCAACAACGTGAGGATCTGAAGCAGCTGTTGAAGCAGGTTCAAGAAAATGGACTAAAGACTCTAATTACTGTCCATCACGATGCAGAGGAGATGCACCGAGTGTTGGAAAGAGTTAAAAGAGACGGAGAACATGAATGGTGGGAAACTCTCTTTGGATGGTCGCCAACTGCCACAGGAATCCTCCACAAAATACTTCACCCTGTTGTTGTTTTATTAATACTCACTATATTGTGCTTTATTGTGATGCTCATTCTCTATGTTAAACTCTGGATTCTGATGAAACGCTTAGCTCACCTAGTATCCCCACAAGATGCATACATACTTGATAATCCTCACCACAAGAACACATGTGACATTCCCACTTCCTTCTAAATATTGTGAAGCTTGAGTGACTATAGTCACGGGGTGGATTATGTGGAATAATTGCTGGAGGTAACTTAGAAATTAAATTTATATTGAAGGTACAGCACTGAAGAAATCTTCAGGGTGAGTGTGGCGAATGTGCAAGGAATCCATCCCACAGAAGCTCCCTAGGCAACCTTGGATGTTGGCAACACCAGGGGAGTTTGGTGTGCTGACTCTAAGAGAAACTGCACGGAGGGTGGAGTGGAGTGGAGACACCGCCGCCAGGCTCTGGGATAAGACGGGAACTGGAAGGTACTATGGAACTGACAAGCTGCATATTTCCTACCCTGAGCTGCATATTTACCACCCCGAGCCAACAGTCTGTCATTTTTTGTCAAAATACTATCTTTGGGTGAACTTTGCTCATTATAATCTCATTATAATACCAAAACACCACACCTCCATCCCAAAGCTACCCACCTCCCAGGTGCGACCACCCCTCGCTGAGCTTGCGCTCTGGATTTTTCTCAGTCTATACCTTTAAAAGCAGAACGAGAAACTTTTACACCAATTGCAAGAGAAGTATGTATGACTAGAGTCACTCAAGCTCCACCTGTGAGGACAGATAATATAAAAATGGCTTAAGAGAGGAGGGATGCCAGGGAAGATACCATCGCAGACCGCCTCTGACACCTGGGATCAGAGCCTCTCTTCCCCCCCACAGGGACGCCTTTGGGTAAGGTT
This sequence comes from Gavia stellata, assembly GCF_030936135.1. NCBI lineage: Eukaryota > Metazoa > Chordata > Aves > Gaviiformes > Gaviidae > Gavia > Gavia stellata. Next base: position 1,036,139 of record NW_026777121.1, read on the forward strand.
CGAACACTTGGTTACACCGAGTGCTTCCCCGGGCAACTTAGAAGTCTCTATAGAGTTGCTTTATAACTTAACGCGTTTGTCGCCAGGCTATAGTGCTCATATTCTTGGTATTTGCACATGCTTTGCAGGCAGTAATTTTATCACCGGCAGCCCAAAAGAACTTGTGTATCTATTGCTTCAATAAACTGCACTATTCGTTAATCTAGCCGTGACAGTTCTCACTGAATGCCACCAAATCCCTTAAGTGTGGCCGTGCTAGTTCATGGAACGCGACTAGACTGAAAGTGTATGGTGTTATGAGTGTATGCGTAATCGTGAGAGTTCAACACATTGAACGCGACCGGATTTGTAACACAGAGAGTAGGGCATCACTCAGAATCTAAGCCTAGCTGCCCCCAGCCCCTCTGATACCTGAGGACAAGCTGGAACGCACGGGGGTTTATTTTCTTCCAAATCGCCTTGCCCTTTAATGCGACACCAGGTTGTAAGAAGATGGGATAAATTGGAGAATGTGTGACAAGGCCCAGTTAGAAAAGTGACAAATGCCACCACCTTCTGTCTAAGTGGTGGAACCTAAGTAAAGGGAGATTGAGACTTATGGTGTCGCGTTAAAGGAATGCAGTTTCGAAATTTGTCTGTCAGAGTCCCAGGACTTTCACTGACCCATTTATCAGAGCCCCAGCAAGAGGACTTGCACTGAGCAGATGCACAAAAATTGAAATTAGTTATTTTATTGAAAGCGACAGAAACAGATTCGAGATTGCCGTTGATAAATTCACCAACTACAACAGTGCTACTAATTAAGGGTAATATTGCTAGCAGACTTGATAGTAATACAAGAACCCGGGGATAACTGTCACCCAGAGGTGAGAGGCGCAGCGCTTACCCAGAGAGGCGTCCCTGCCTGGGGTGGAGGAAGAGAACACAGCCCCTCGACTGGTCCGTCAGGTATTGAGGTTCTTCTCTCCCACCTTAACAATCATTTTCTCTGCCTTTTATCCCCATAACTACGAGGTTCCCCCCCCCCCATATGTGACGTGTAGCATGATTTGGGTGGAGAGACGAGTGCTATAGTCATATATGTTTAGCATGACCTCTATAATCTTCATTAGCATATGCAGGCTGTGAGTTGTAATATGCATTTAATCGGTAATGAGGCAAAGGTCAGTTATCGGACACGAAACCTTTTCAAAGAAACAAAGGACCTCTCACATTCCTGTTGTTTTACTGTCTTTGCTGACCATAAGCAGGGCTGTCCTGCCTCCACAGGACCCCCTCCTTATCTGCATCCTGTGTTAGCTGGGTGAGTCTCCACTCCCCCGGGTCGCACAAGAGATAGCAAGGGCAGTCTTAACAGCTCTTTTTGCACAGGAATCCCACCTCATTATCCAAATTCCACAGGAGGCTGCTAGGAAGCGGTGGCACAAGCCCAGCCTTCTCCCAGTGCCTTAAATATTAGCAAGGGAAGTAAGTTCCACTAAAATCCGTGGCTGGATGTCAAACTACTTACCCAGTGGTTGGCACAGACCTTGGGTCTTTCCAGCTCTGTATCTCCTCTTGCTCGTGAACTAGTCCAGCTTCAAGCTCAAGAGCAACTTGCCCGCGCAGCCAGTGCTCCCACCAGTAGCTGGCCCTAGACACTTGGTGTCTCCAACCGCTGGGTCCCTGTGACCAGAGTTCCCTTCTGCCATTGCTAGCAGCCAGGCCCCTGGACCCACCCCCCACCCCCCCACTGGGTACAGAGTGAGGCCACACAGAAAAGGATTTGGGAGCGCTCTCAGAAAGAAGGTAGGGCGGACTGTGGGGATTAGGCGCTGGGCTGAGTCAAAGAAGCAAACAAGTTGGCTTATGTGCGCCTAGCTCCTTGATTCCCCACCCCCACCCCCTTCCCTCCATTTTCCGTGCTTATACATCCCCCTCATCTTCCTCAACGCCTCTTTCTCTGCCCTTGTCTCCTCCCAAACAAGGGACCTAGCCCCTTGCTTCTTTTTCCCCCCTTGCTCCCAGGTTTGCTACATCTGTGAACGGATTTAGTGTTGCAGGTGCTCTTAGCTAGGTCACCTTGGACTTCCACGGCATTACTGATGGGGTTTCCTGGGTACTGCTGGCTCTGCCAGATTCCTCTCCCCAAAATGAGCCCAACTCTCCCTTCAGTTATCTGTGAAGTGGGGCCACCTCTCCCATCAATCCCCCTCAACTACCCGTGAAATCTGGCTCTTCCTCATGGCACTGTAACTCCTGTCAGCTGCTCAGTCTGTTCGCTACGGTCAGCAATTTCTCTTGTCACGCTCAGGTGTTTCGCACAGGCCGTTCAGTGAGCTAAGGCTTACGCCAGGCCCTAGTCGGCAGCTTGTGTGCCTTAATGCACACCCCCAAAGTCGTCTGCATGTCCCATCATTTTTTCCCTATCCTCGTTCTAGCCACAGTGTGCCAGTCTTCTCATCTCACGCTGGCTCTGAGAACCCTCCTCTCTGACCAGGCACGGTTTCAGCCCTTTTGAGTGGCTCTTTCCCTTTGTGCCCTACTTGACTGCCTGCGGCCTCGTTTTGCAGGCGCCGGGCGTGGAAGTCCTTGCCTTGCCCAGGAGACTGAATCGGACTGAAGCACGGTTAGCTGTGAAAATTGGCAATTTTATTGGAAGAACTGAGTCAGCTTCAGCCCTTCAGCACTGCCAAGGAAATGGCGGTGGTACGCTGCCGGCTGCGCTGGATCCTGTCCATCCTGCTGCTCAGGCCTTTGTCCCCCTTAGGAACTGCAGGAGCTCCTGCACCCGAGTAAAGAATTGCACCAGCCTCTGGACTGGAAATGGGCAGGGTGTAAACGTGCCCGATTGCGTTGGTCTCGGTCTTGGCCTCTGAAAGGGGCTTGAGGTGAAGCCTGGCTGTGGCGTTGGAGTAGCCGATACTGCTGGGCGCAGTCCCATCTGTGCCAGGATCCAGTCGTAAAAGTGCTGCGTGGAGGTGTAGACTCCGGGCCGTCTTGCTCTCGCGCAGCCTTTCCCCCAGCTGGTGACTCCAACGAGCCAGAAGTAGTCTGCATTGTTATCTTTGCAGACGAGAGGACCACCGCTGTCGCCCTGCAGTGGAGGAGAGAGGACAAAGGTCTTGTTGGGTGGCCTCCGTCAGCACTACGGCTGGCTCCTTCTCTCTCACAGCACCTGCCAGAGCTGTGCTCTGCGGCACAGAAAGGCCCCGCTCAGGTGCCGGGGCCTACAGGAGCTTGTGTGGGAGGGGGTGGTGGGCCTGTAAGGTAGGGCTCTCTCTCCTCTCTGCACAGCGATCCTTCTTCACGTGTGGAACGCACATGCTCCAGGCTTGGGATGTGGAGGTGCGTGCTGCCAAGAGCACTGGATGGGCTTTGTGGGCAGAGTCGCAGGCCTCTGGGGCAAGGGGGGCACTGGGCAAGGAGCTGCAGGTGGGGAAGGGGAGGTGAGCCCCAGCAGCGGTGGGGACCCAGCGGTGGGAGGGTGACTTGCCAGGCAAAGCACGCGCTGGGGTCTGCGTGGGACGGTTGTGAGAGGGCTGCCTGTGCTGCTGGGGCTTGACTCGTAGCACGCTCCTACCTGGCAGGTGTCGATGCCACCCTGCGCGTAGCCAGCACACAGGTTGTGGGTGTGGATGGCCCCTCTGTACCACCCGCTGCTGTTACAGAGGTTGACATCAATGAGGCGGACCTTGGCCTCCTGCAGGACATCAGTTGATCCTCCAGCTGCGAGCACAGAGAGGAATTAACACCAGGCAGCTCGTTGCCATTTCTCCTCCCCTGTGTGGGTGAAGCCCTTCCCTAGGGCTTGGCTTTGCACCTTGAAGGCACTGTACCGGTGGTCCCCGTGTGCCTCCCTTTGGGGAATGGCTCAGGCCCATCTCTCTAGAGGCATGCGTCCCCGCAGCCTGACTCTGGCTTTCGCCTCTGCTCTCAGGAAGCCCAACCCGTCTCCCCTGCGTGCCAAGCTTGCGCTCAGGACACGAGTACTTTTTGGGAACTCACATCTTGCAGTCGTGGAACCCCAGCCGCTGGCGTAGCAGGTTGTCAGCTCTGACACTCTCAGCGAGGCGTCGGGCACACAGGCAAGCTGGATGGAGTAGCTGCACTGCACAGGCTGGTCCAGTTCCAGCAGGGCGATGTCGTTCCTCTGCGTGATGTTACTGTAGTGCTCGTGAACCAGTAGCCGCTTGATATGGCGCACTTGGGCCTCAGGGCCCAGCTGAGTCAACTGGGTGGCCCCGACCACCACGCGCCACATGGTGATGTGCCTGGAAGGCAGAGGGAGAGAGGGGTCAGAGGGAGCGGAGCCATGTGCTGCAGCAGCCCAGCAGTTCCCTGCCTTCTGCTCCGCAAGGGAGAGAGGCAAGCAGCGCTAGGGAGGGGGCGAGTGCCCTGGCACGCCTTAGGCACAAGGAATGTTGAGCTGGAGGCTGCTAGGAAGCAGTGGCACAAGCCCAGCCTTCTCCTGAGCAGTCTCTCAGCTGGGCTCTGCAGTACCCAGGCACTGGGCGGACTGCAAGGAGACGGGATGGCAGTAGCACGCGGTGCTGCGGACAGGGCACCTGCTAGTGTTGTGGGGATATCCGCGTTCCCTGGTCCTCCCCTTACCTGGCCTCAATGAAGCAGTGGGCTGCTGTGAGGACCCACTGTGGGCTGATGAGGGACCCTCCGCATGTATGCCCCGTGCCTGTTTTCCAGGGATCCTGGATGCTGACGATCCAGGGCCAGGCCCCTGGCTGGGCATCTGTGCCACCCACGACGCGCGACACGCCGTGCTGAGAAGCCATGGGCCGGAGCCCACAGGTCCCTCTGGAAACAGAAACTCCTCGTTACTGTCCTGCTCGAGGGCTTGCTGCTCTTCAGGCTACGAGTCAGCTGTCTTCCCTCTCCACAAGGCGTTGCGTGGACAGCAAGGCCAGGGAACCCCGTGGGGCGTGCGTGCATCCGCCCCCGTTTCTGTTTTATCCCCGCAGGCCAGTTGTGCCAGCAGCGTGGGTGCTGGCAAGGAACTGAAGTTCCCAGGTGGGGTTCAGGAAGCTGTGGTGTGGCCACGGGGGACAAGCGGGCACCCTCCAGTGAAGCCCATAAGGGTTGCCCAAGCTCCCTGCCGGAGCCTTGGGCCACTTACTTACCCACAGGTGTCCCACGTGCCGTGCGCAGGCCCGCACAGGGCCAGCAGGACGAGGAGGCGGAGCAAATTCATCGCTGCCAGCAACACGTGGCAGCTGCAAGCACGGAGAGCTCGTCGCCACCAGCGCGGCAAACGACGTAGTGCCCGCAGTACTCGCGTTGCCCGCGGTGCCCTTGGTCCCGGGGCTGATGTCACAGAGTCGCTGGTTCCGGGTGCTGGGCGTGGTGGCCTCTCGGGGCAGGGGGGGCAACATGGGGGGGTTCCAAGCAGGAGGGGAGGCAGAAGCTGGCATCGGACGCCCCCGACAGTCGCTCCCCCCCCACCCAGCACTGAATGCTGTGCTTGTGGGATGAAGGCGTGCAGGCCCCGTGGCAGGCAGCAGCGCCTGCCTCCGAGCACTGCCTGCTAACAGCTGGCAGGAAAAAACCAAGTGGGGCATCATAGCCTCTTTGGGAAGTTCACTGCCACCCTGCTCCCTGCAGCCGTTTGCCACCAGCTCCTTCCCAAAAAGCATACACCAGAGAACAGAACTGCTCCAGGCAGTAGGCACATGTCTGGGCATTGAAGAGCCAATCTGGTTATAGCCGCGGCAGGCAAGCAGTGATGTGCAAGCCAACTAAGGCAGGCGTACCCAAGCAGTGTCAGCCTTCCGGCACAAAGCCCCGTGAAACGCAGACGCAGCACAGGCCATCCTGGCTACGTTCAGCCACAGCAACAGCCTCTGGCAGGCTTCCTGTCCTTGCTGTCTATGAGTTACGTTGCTGTTCTGGGCCAACACCGACAAGGGCAGTTGTGGCCCCTGGTACGCGTGGCCAAGGACACGCAATTTTAGGCTCTAGCCAGAGAAGGATGCTCCCGCTCTCAGCACCACACGCCATTCTCCATTGTGCTGGTTTTGGCTGGGGTAGCGTTAGTTTTCTTCTTAGTAGCTAGTATGGGGCTGTGTTTTGGATTTGTGCTGGAAACAGTGTTGATAAAGCAGGGATGTTTTAGTTACTGCTAAGCAGTGCTTACACAGAGTCAGGGGCTTTTCTGCTTCTCACACCGCCCCACCAGCAAGTAGGCTGGGGGTGCACAAAAAGTTGGGAGGCGACACAGCTGGGACAGCTGACCCCAACTGACCAAAGGGATATTCCATACCATAGGACGTCATGCTCAGCATATAAAGCTGGGGGAAGAAGAAGGAAGGGGGGGACGTGCGGGGTGATGGCATTTGTCTTCCCAAGTAGCCGTTACGCGTGATGGAGCCCTGCTTTCCTGGAGACGGCTGAACACCTGCCTGCCGGTGGGAAGTAGTGAACGCATTCCTTGTTTTGCTTTGCTTGCCTGCGCAGCTTTTGCTTCACCTATTGAACTGTCTTTATCTCAAGCCGCGAGTTTTCTCACTTTTACCCTTCCAATTCTCTCCCCCATCCCACCTGGGGGGAGTGAGCGAGTGGCTGGGTGGTGCTTAGTTGCCAGCTGGGGTTAAACCACGACATCCATGGCTTTGGTAAATCCTGTATCAGCCTCATCTCCTCAGTCTACCTTCTAGAGCTGTATGGTGGAGCCTTGCTCCCATGCTGGAGTGCAGGGCAGTCACGGGAGGAAAGCAGGAGCCAGTCCCGTGCGTTGCATTTGCTGAGCGGGGCTAGGTCCCTGGAGGCTAGAGGGCATTGGCCGGTCCAGTTCCAGCAGGGCGATGTCGTTCCTCTGCGTGATGTTACTGTAGTGCTCGTGAACCAGTAGCTGCTTGATATTGCACACTTGGGCCTCAGGGCCCAGCTGAGGCAACCAGGTGTGACACGCGGAAACGAACTTCACAACTCACACAGTTATAAAGCAGGCACGTTTATTGCGGCGCCGGGTGCAAGGGGATTTCTCCACAAAGCTTGCACACAGGGTTAAAATCATGACAGGTATTTGAAACAGTTAGCAAAGTTAGTTACGCCTACTGGTGCTACCCGTAATTAACTATTGGTTAATACTTTTCTTACTTCATCTTAAAGTTACAGTTCTCTTTTAATTCACCACGCATGCTCAGAGAGTAGGGGGATAAATTGGGTCGGGGCTTCTCTAGCTAGGAGGTGTGTTTTTTAGTATTAAAATGAGATTATAATGAGACAAGTTAACTCTAGGGCACTATTTTGGCAGTCCATTCTATTTTTCTACGATTCGTCCTTGCGCTAATCATTATTGCTAGTTAGCAGAGAGTCAGTGAAGACAATCTTTATCAGCAGAGAGTCAGTGGAGACAGTCTTTATCTCTAATATGTCTACGTACTGGTGCAGTTGTTACAAAGTGTCTTCTCTACATTTTTCTTTCTTACTTTTAAACCTTGTTTCAACATAAGCGCTGCGCCTCTCACCCTCTGGGTGACAGTTATCCCCGGGTTCTTGTATTACTATCAAGTCTGCTAGCAATATTACCCTTAATTAGTAGCACTGTTGTAGTTAGTGAATTTATCAACGGCAATCTCGAATCTGTTTCTGTCGCTTTCAATAAAATAACTAATTTCAATTTTTGTGCATCTGCTCAGTGCAAGTCCTCTTGCTGGGGCTCTGATAAATGGGTCAGTGAAAGTCCTGGGACTCTGACAGACAAATTTCGAAACTGCATTCCTTTAACGCGACACCATAAGTCTCAATCTCCCTTTACTTAGGTTCCACCACTTAGACAGCAGGTGGTGGCATTTGTCACTTTTCTAATTAGGCCTTTTCACACATTCTCAAATCTATCCCATCTTCTTACAACCTGGAAAAGAAACAGAAATAGATAATATTTCAATTTTAACTTGATTATGCAATAATACAGCCTTTAAGAGTCCTGTTGAAATGGTTCTCTTCTTCTTGTTGTCAAACTCTGACAGAGGAGTTGGTTAACTCATGCATAGTAGATCCAGGACCTTTACAGTAGTTGAGACATGAGTTCAGTCTGTGTTCTGGTGTTATCATTATATCAATCCAGCAATGTAGTTAGGGCATAGATGATCACAGTTTAAGGTTTGGTAACTTCCCTTTCTGATAAGGTTTATCCAAAAGGGTTTGTCTTACAGCTAAATTGTTTAAATCTTTGGTATCAATCCCCTCTTTTGAAGTAGTTAGATTTTCTTACCACTTCCATATATTATTCCTGTAAAACATCACTACCTCTTGAAGTAACTTAGAAATTAAATTTATATTGAAGGTACAGCACTGAAGAAATCTTCAGGGTGAGTGTGGCGAATGTGCAAGGAATCCATCCCACAGAAGCTCCCTAGGCAACCTTGGATGTTGGCAACACCAGGGGAGTTTGGTGTGCTGACTCTAAGAGAAACTGCACGGAGGGTGGAGTGGAGTGGAGACACCGCCGCCAGGCTCTGGGATAAGACGGGAACTGGAAGGTCCTATGGAACTGACAAGCCGCATATTTCCTACCCTGAGCTGCATATTTACCACCCCGAGCCAACAGTCTGTCATTTTTTGTCAAAATACTATCTTTGGGTGAACTTTGCTCATTATAATCTCATTATAATACCAAAACACCACACCTCCATCCCAAAGCTACCCACCTCCCAGGTGCGACCACCCCTCGCTGAGCTTGCGCTCTGGATTTTTCTCAGTCTATACCTTTAAAAGCAGAACGAGAAACTTTTACACCAATTGCAAGAGAGGTATGTATGACTAGAGTCACTCAAGCTCCACCTGTAAGGACAGATAATATAAAAATGGCTTAAGAGAGGAGGGATGCCAGGGAAGATACCAGGCAGACCGCCTCTGACACCTGGGATCAGAGCCTCTCTTCCCCCCCACAGGGACGCCTTTGGGTAAGGTTCGAACACTTGGTTACACCGAGTGCTTCCCCGGGCAACTTAGAAGTCTCTATAGAGTTGCTTTATAACTTAACGCGTTTGTCGCCAGGCTATAGTGCTCATATTCTTGGTATTTGCACATGCTTTGCAGGCAGTAATTTTATCACCGGCAGCCCAAAAGAACTTGTGTATCTGTTGCTTCAATAAACTGCACTATTCGTTAATCTAGCCGTGACAGTTCTCACTGAATGCCACCAAATCCCTTAAGTGTGGCCGTGCTAGTTCATGGAACGCGACTAGACTGAAAGTGTATGGTGTTACGAGTGTATGCGTAATCGTGAGAGTTCAACACATTGAACGCGACCGGACTTGTAACACAAAGAGTAGGGCATCACTCAGAATCTAAGCCTAGCTGCCCCCAGCCCCTCTGATACCTGAGGACAAGCTGGAACGCACGGGGGGTTATTTTCTGCCAAATCGCCTTGCCCTTTAATGCAACGCCTCTTTGTCTACACTTGTTGTCTTTGTCCAAATAGTAGGAAACATTAGGCCCTTTAAAGGCTCCTGTGATGTTATCATATTCCTCTAGTAAAGATGAGTTTATTGGTATAATACCCCATGGGATGGGATGACTAGGTGAATGAGAGACTGAGATACATGCTGTGACACCGGTAAGATGAGGCATTCTGCCAAACCCTTGTATCAAAGTTAGAATTGGGACCTCTTCGTCTTTATAGACCTCTGCGCTTCCTGACATCGCTGCAAGAGATATAACCCACAACTTCATGATTCCCGAGTTAATTTTAAACGTTAAGGTCCCTCTTGTTTGACAGTCCATTTTGGTGATGTGGCTGCCTTGATCCTGCTGTAATGTATCAACGGAGTAAGTCCTTCAAGCTTGACAGCAGTATAGGTGGTGAGTAAAATCTGGAGAGGTCCTTTCCACTTCTCTTTCAACGGCTCTTCTCTTTTCTCGTCTGATCATGTCCTCAGATACACCCAGGCTCCAGGTTGGTATTGACACACAGGCACGTCCAGAGGCAGTGGTGCGCTCACAGTGACACACCTGTGGAGAAAGAACAGAAACTTTCCCAGAGAGATAACATATTCTTTCAGGTAATGTTTCCCTACGATTTCAGGATTAACTCCTGTTTCTGTCCCCTGACGAGGTTTACTGTATATGATCTCAAAAGGACTAACCTTTGCTTTAGTTCTAAGCTGGATATGCATACGTGTTGTAAATACTCTGATTTTTTTAAAGTAATCAAAATATGATCATATAGAAAATTTAAATTTGATTAATAAATAAAATAATAAAATACAAATGCATAAGTTAGGATTCTTAAGTTAGAAACAATAACCATAGGAACCTCACCAGGGAGTCGCTGTTCCATACTAAGGAACTAACAGTAATGAGATGGAACGATGAAGAATCGAATAGAAAAGTCTTGTTTGAGTCCCGTGACAATGTGACCTGATATGCACCAGTGATGCTGCTTGGAAAATTCCTTAGCTTTCCCATCTTGATTCAAATATCAAGAATGCCAATCAATAGCTATTAATAGAAATAACCATTGATTAATTTAAGTATGGATATTGATAGAATAGTATAATCCAGAGACCGATTACTAAAAATTACATTATATATTCTGTATGAAGGTAACCAGGTATGATTTATCTGTGATTCAATCAGAAACTAACTGTTGAACAATGTAGCATTGTGAATAGGTAGAATTTGCTTGTCAAGAGAATGATAAGTTGTAGGCCTGGTCAGTAAACCGAGGAAAACTTAAGAAGATTCCAAGAATAGAATTTTGCAACCAAGCTAAGCATGCACAAAGATTGGGTTCAACTAGAGGACACCATGAGGAAGGCTATGGACGACCACCAGAGGACCTTAGACGACCACCTGTGTACCTGAAGGCGCATGCGTCACGAGCATTTACACATACTAATGAGTTCTCGGAAATTGTATGAATATGTTAATTGTTTCTTGGAAATATGATGAATATGTATACTTTGATTGTATACAACTTTTGTAGCAGAGAAACTAAGCACGCACACTAGGTGGAGCGATCCCCTGGGCGTCCAGTGCTGCAATAAAGAAGTGCCTGCTCACCTACATACACTGTGTAGATGAGTTTTTATATTACAGATTTGTAACATCCGTAGCAAAGCTAAGGGTAAAGAATCTGTCCACTTGGCAAATTTTACTTATCTGTCTTTTTAGGCTTTGATTCATTCCTTCTACTTTCCCACTTGACTGAGGTCTGAAAAAGTTTCTAACATTACTAAAAGATACCGGTATCCATTTTGCTGCGGTAGTTCGGAAAAGTCTATTTGCCAGTAGTCTGTTCAACACATTGAACACGACCGGACTTGTAACACAAAGAGTAGGGCATCACTCGGAATCTAAGCCTAGCTGCCCCCAGCCCCTCTGATACCTGAGGACAAGCTGGAACGCACGGGGGTTTATTTTCTTCCAAATCGCCTTGCCCTTTAATGCGACACCAGGTTGTAAGAAGATGGGATAAATTGGAGAATGTGTGACAAGGCCCAGTTAGAAAAGTGACAAATGCCACCACCTGCTGTCTAAGTGGTGAACCTAAGTAAAGGGAGATTGAGGCTTATGGGAATTATAAAGTATATCCAGAAGTCTCAAAGGGGGGAAATGTTAGAGAACATCTTGAAACACAAGGTCAAAAACAAGTGAATGGAAAGAATGGAAAGAAGATACTTCCTAACGAATACACCTGGTATTTAGACATATTATCCTTATCCTAGTAGGTTCTATTTTCCTATAGACACAAGTGTTCTTATGAAGATATTCTTGTGGATTTGCCTCTGATGTTAATTGTGGTAGCTACCTGGGTTTCGGGGTTTTTTTTTGTTTTTTTTTTTTAGAAGGGGCTTGAACCTAAAAGAGCATAACTACATAGGAGTCGAGGGGCCCCTGGTTTTAGTGGTCTGCACTGCACAGTGGATCCATAGTTGTATTTAGACCAGCAGTTGTTTGTAGTATTGAAAGAGAAAATGAACTCAAAACAGTTGATGCCAAACATTTTAGGTCTCGGCCAAGGGGTTAGTAAGGTGTCTGGTCCGGATCAATAGGATGCTTTCCTGTTACTTTTACGGCTCTTGCTGGAGGTAGAGATTTGTGGCTTCACTGTCTCAGTGCCCCATGTGCTTTCTGATCCTTTCACAATCCCCCTGAGGAACCTGACTTCCAGTTATTGCACTCAAGTTTCATGTTGCTGAGTTCTTAGTCCCTACGCTTTCTATCTTTCCCTATCGTTGGGACGCTTTGTGCTGGTGTCCTTTGGCTTGCTAGTTCTTAGCAGGTCCCACGTACCGTGTCAGAGATTCTGCATGCTATGCTTGATCAAACAATGTAAGTCAAGACAATACAAAATTTGTACATATACTGCAAATAATTAATATAGTCCTGCAGCAGAAATAAGTTAGGCAAATCAAGATTTTTTTTTTTTAAAAGGGTTACCGATTCTGCTGATTGCTGAACACAGATCTTGAGACTTCTCAATGGAAGCCTGATATCAGAAAGCACTATGAACAATGTTGGAGTTGGGAGGGAGAAACTGTGAGTCAGCCAGGATCTCCAGTGCAAAGAAAAAGGCACTAGAAAATCTTTGGTCTGTAAGTCGGGGAAGAAGAAATTGAGAGAATATGCCACTTCAATCCTGCATCTTGTTATGAAGTTTGTAAAACAGGAAGGGGAAGAAGGCACTTGCTGAGTGACCTGTAGCATCTGGCCAGAAATTAAACATCCCCGGGGGTTTGCTAAAATCGCCTCTCGGTAACTTCACCAAGCTCTTTCAAACTCTTCTAAAATATTTTGCCCTGTATCTCTCTCTCAGGTTTTCCATATGCTTTGTGCCCTACAAAATAACTATCCTGTAGTGCTGTCTCTGCCGTTCGGTATTTTTGCAGAAGGCGCTCGCTAGTCGGGCGCTGCCCGTAGCTACGGCGTGCCGGTGAGACCGGCGAGAGCGGGTTGTTTGTAACAGCCCGACACACTCGGACAGGCTTGGGCAGCTGCGCGCAGCTGAAGGGCGCTGCTTGTCTTCTCTCACTACCAAACCTGATTATTTGAAGTTCACGGGAGAAAGTTGTAAGTGTTTAACGACAAAAGCAGGGGTGAAATACCGTTGGGTTGTGTCTTGCAAACAAGTTGAGACAAAAAGTGTTGATGCGTAGTCCAAACCGGAGTTTCTCTTCTGATGGAGAGAGCCGCTGCAAATCTCTGGATTTTAAGTCTTTAGCATTTCCCCTCCTTCTCACACCTGGTTTTGAGATTCTCTTTTATCTTTAATTGTATCCCTTTGGCCTAGTCTTCCCATGCCCTGGATTGTTCCCTTTTCACCCCTCCTGCCTTTGCTCTTACAGTGCTCAGGGTGGAAAAACACTTACTTTAAAAAAAGTGTGAAATGTATTTCTCCGTCTGGAATAGCTGTAATCGTAATTTAATCCAATTACATTGGCTAAACATATTAGCTGGACGTTTTTGTTAACAGCCGACCTTTTTAAAATCTGTGTCCTTGGATGGCGGAGCCGATGCCGCGGGGAGCGGAGCAGAGGTGTTGTGCGCCGTGAGAAGCTGCCACCCATGTGCTGCCCGGAGCCCGGTGCCTGCGCTGGTTAGAAGGATGCAGTTAGTTCAGTTTTGCTCTGTCACCGAGGAATTAGTGCCTTGCCCCTTCGCACAAAATATAGAGAAGAGTGGCTTGAGCACTCTGTACATGCTATTACACCGAGGGCTTGTACACGTTTCATGTGCTTTAACTTGCCTTTTAATAAGTTTGAGGTTTGCAAACGGAGTCCAGTACAAAGATGTTAGCGAGCTATCCATAAATAACGCATATAAATTAATTTATTTAGAGCCTTCTCTTGGTCACAGACCCTAAGTAAAACACACAAGCTAAATCCACAATATGGAAATATCTGTCTACAACTCCATGGCGGAATGTATTATTTTATCTTGGCTCACTGAGGAGCTGAATATGATCCAACCCTTTGGGGCAAGTCTAAAGAGCAAGCAAATAAAATACTCTGAATTATTCTACCTAATTGAATAAACAACATTCTTGGGAAACAGTTATTTGGCTAAACTTCATTAGACATAAAACTTCTTTTTCTTCTTTTTCCTGTGTCTTCCCAGGTAATGTCCTTCCTATTGTTAGGATAGGTTTAGTTTCAGTAACCCGAGTAGCACGGCAGGGTATAGAATTGTTTCCAAAGATAGTAGATTGTGTTTCTGTCTAGGAACAAAATTCATATTGGTGGTGGTTTTGGTTGCAGTTTGTGTGTTGCACAGTTTAACAGTGTCATCCATGATTTTTATTATTCAAGGTGTACACAGCTTTCCATTTAGCTGAATGCAACATTTAGCTGATTTTCAGGCATCATCTTTCTGATACTACTTTTGCTCCGCCTTGCTTTTATGTAGGCAGCTTTAATGCAAACGTGCTAGTTAATATGAAATAAATGGAGTGGTTGTGCTTTCAATGAGGACAAGAATTCTTGACGAGCAGAGGAGAACAGTTGTCCAATGCTGCTCTTGATGTTACGTCTCATATGTTGTTGATGGAAAGCTTACAGTAATGGAAGTTACTCGTCCTCTCAAAGCCATCCTTTCAAGTTACATTTTTCCTTCCCCTTGCACTTATACTACCTGTGCCCAAACTTCAATGGACGTAAGGAGTTTTTCAGAAGAAATGTAGGTTTCCGGGTGCATACCTGTGTGCTTGAGCGTTTGTCTTTGGTTTTCTTAACCGAAACGTTCTCAACTCAAGTGGAGGTAGACATTTTTCATATGTATTTGAAAAGGTCCAGACTGGACTGAAGCAGGTCATACAACTGTCACTCAGCTTTTCAAATTAAAAAAAATTGCTAAATTTTCCAAACAAAACCATCAACCTAGCCTCTGAGAGTGAAACATTGAAGCCTGCCTTTGGGTTCCCATAAATATTCAGATTCCCTTGTGATGAATATGGGGTATGAACCTGTACTGATACAGAACTTTGCTGCGAAAAGTTCACTGCTGTCCGCCTTTCCTGTAACCCCAATATTGTCTTTGGTGAAGCGAAATACACTTCTTAACAACCCATCAATTTAAAAAAAATTACTATTTGTTTGGGTTTTTTTTTAACAGGCGAAACGAAGGCTGGAGCTAGGAGAAAGTGGCCACCAGTATCTGGCTGAAGGACTAAAGACTCCAAAGGGGAAAGGAAGAGCTGCGACAAGAAGTCCAGATAGTCCAACAAGTAAGGGAACTGGTAACACGCTGTATGGCACAGAGTTTTTGATTTTACTAGCTTGAGATCAGTGTGAACCAGCACGACAGGCTGCGTTACCTAGCTAAAGACGCGTGTTTATTACTGTCCTCGCCCGGATGTGTGTGCAACATCCTCGCCCCCGCAGCCAGCAGCACGCAACGGGTTTGCGGCGTGCGTCGATCGGTTGGTGCAGAGCCGCTGAGAGGCCGCAGAGGCTCCTGGCTGCCAGCTCTGTCCCTCCGCCCGCCGGGCAGCCTGCAGCCTCGCCATCCAGGGCCTCCTCTTCACCCAAGGACACGAAGCGGGGGATGCTTAGGAGAGGTAGATGCTGAGGAATCAAGATACTGCGACGGGCTCAAACGCACAGTTATTAGGCAGGGCTAATCGGGCCAGCCGCCTCCTTCGTCGCTGGAGTTACAGCAGCTGATGGGCAGGGCTTATTCCCCCAGGCAGGGATTTGCAAAGAGCGGTAGCTGTGCCCCAGCAGCATTGCACGCTGCCTGCTTTTTGTGAGCTGCCTTCTCTCCCTGCGGTACGACTAGATTATTACTGCCGCTGCTTAGTTGCTGCAAGTCTTCATTTTTGCACGCCTGCGTTGCCTCGGGCAGTAGGTTTCTTGCAACAGGCGCTGGGGGTGTAGCCTTGCCATCTTGTTTGGGGGATTTCAGCAGGAGAGTTAGGCTTGCAGAGGGAGGGGAATGGGGAAAGAGGAGGACTGGGGCAGCAGTGGTAGTGATGGGAGAGCAAGAGGTGTGGAGGGGTACTTGTCCCTCCTCACCAGTCTAAGTCTTGTTTCTGCTGAGGCAGATGGGAAAAGTGAAATTAGCTGGAGACGAACTTAATGCGGACAAGTTAAACAAGCACAGTTGTCTTCATTAAACTAAACTTCGTTAAGCTAAATGAAGTCCGTTTTAAATCGAAGTGCGTTCTCGCAGAAGTTCAGTACCATTCGGTGCATAGGATGCTGCTGCAGTGTTGCTAAGGCCGTACAGAGAACCCCCTTGCTGCATGACCAGGAGCACATCCCTGTTTAGCTGGGGGTCAAGTAGCCTCTTGCCCTTCTCACTCTGACCCTCTCATTCTTTTCCAAACCCCAAATTAAAACAAACAAACAAAAATCATGCTGGTCTAAATCCAGAATGTCGCCTAACTGATACGAATTTTCCTCCAGTTCCCCATGCAGACAAGCCCTGAAGCTACCAAAGAATGAGATACAGCAGGTTCTCTTTGCAAAGAGGCAATGAATTGGTTTTCACTGAAAAGCCATCATATCCTTCAAAATGTTTCAGGGTAGCCTAAAGGTTCACTTTTGGGTAGGATTTCAGTTTTGACTGACTTCTGCAATCAAGTGGGGGACCTGAACCTTGAAAACATGAAAATGACCACCAGATCAGCCTAAGATCCATCCTGCGTAATACTTGAAGCAAATGAAAGGTTTGAGATGTACCAGCCCAGCAGACTTCTAATGGCTGGCTCATTTCCCTTGACACAAAGTCCTCAAACATTTAGAATTAGAAATTATTCTCATCTCCATATTTAAACTCTTAAAAGCTCATCTATTGCTACATTTGTGCGTGAAAAGAGCGCGTTGTCTAGTAAGATCCAAGCCGTTTGCTGACTTCTAATTTAAAAGAAGTGGATCCCCTTGCCCAGTTTGAGCATTGTTTGGTTATGGGGAAATGATGATTATAAATTGTGTCTTGCGTCAATCTCCTCTAATTCACTTGAGTTTTCTGTACGCCGTGCCGTGGAGTCTGGCGCTGATGGAATCTGTCGTTGTGTTCACCCACTGAAGTACACCCAAGTCCTGCTTAATTGCATGTGAAACACTTGTTTTACAAGAGGGGAAAATCAAACCCTGATGAAAGCTGGCTATCAGCCTGATGGAGGAGAGTCATAGGGGAATTTTTGGTATTGCTGCCAGAACAAATAGATACTAAAAATACTCTTAAGAATTCACATAGTGAAAACCTAAGTAGAATATTGCATATATGTATCCATCAGACTAATGGAAAGATTTGCATTTAAAAAAATGTATGTATTTGCTCATGTACCTGTGACTTTTGGAAAAGTGCAGCTTGAAATACAAATAAATACCCAGTGGTAAGTTGTGTCTTAATGCAGAGGTTTGAGAGATTTCTGTAGTAAAAATGAAAGAAATATCTGTAATATGTATCCTTTCATTTCTGGATGCTGCTTTCGGAACCAAAATGAGAGAACTGATTTATCTGTTTTGGTTTTTTTTCTCTTTTCTTGCCAAGCTCCAAAATCTCCTTCAGAAAAGACTTGGTATGATACATCACTTGCCCTTCTAACAAAGAAGTTCATTCAGTTGCTGAGCCAATCTCCTGATGGGGTCTTAGATTTGAACAGAGCGGCAGAGGTCCTCAAGGTGCAAAAAAGGAGGATTTACGATATCACCAATGGACTGGAAGGCATCCATCTCATTAAGAAAAAATCCAAAACCAACATACAATGGATGTGAGTATTCATTATCCTTTTCCTTTCCTGCTGGCTGATTTCACTGTCACAGAGCAGCAGTATTTTTCTTCTCCCACCTTCCATTCTAACACTTTGCTCCAAGCAATCATCCAAAATGCCTTCTATCAGGATAAAGCTTTCTTTTTCTGTTAGACAGGTTTTCAGTGTATAAACAGCATTTGTCAGGGAAACTAGAAAGCAGCATTTTGTCTGAATACTGCATTAAGTCATTTGCTTTTGCAGGCGGCGTATGTTCTAGGTACACATCTCTACCTACTGCCATCCTCAGCCTTTTTCAGGGTGTGGTTAGAGGAGAGGTGAGTTAGAAGCAAGATTTTGGAAGAGCTTAGAAATATTTGGCTTTTCCCTCTTGGTGGTAATTCCAAAATGTGTTGGCATGATAAAAAGATGCTTTTTCTGGGAAGCGTAGTTGATGTTGACTCACTATGGGCAGGTTTAGGGAGAAGGAGATGAGGACTTGATCTGCACTGTAAAAGGCTGCCTCTTCCCTTTGCCATAGCACAGGGTCAAGTTTTACAAATGCTGAAAGGGCGTCTTCCCCCTCTGTATCCGTAGGGGCTGCCGTCTGTCGGAGGATGGTGGCATGCTGGCCCAGTGTCAAGGCCTCACGAAGGAGGTGACCGAACTGACTCAGGAAGAGAAGAAACTGGATGAGCTGATCCAAAGCTGCACCCTGGACCTCAAGCTGCTAACAGAGGACTCGGGGAATCAGAGATATCCTTTTTTTCGAAACCTCAGCGGTGGTCAGTCTTGCTGTGCTCTGTAACACAAAGAGAATTCCACTAAGTAATATGATATGAAGCATCAGAAATTTCCAGAAGTTGGATAATGGGTTTTAATGTAGTTCTATATAAAAGTTACTTAAGCCACTTGCACCTGTAATGCTTCTGGAATGTCAAAAAAAAAAAAAAAAAATTGAGAAAAAGGTGGTGTATGAAGGAGCCCATTAACATCCATGGTCACATAGAGCAGAACCAAGAATTTAGCTGATTAATGAGTGACAACATCCAAAACCTGTGCTCTTTCGATTCTTTTGAGCCCAGAGCAAACCCCATTTTTATGTGTGCAGAAATTATAAAGGCCTGCAGACAAAGTCTTTGCTAAGGTAACGAAGACTTGTGTGTGTGTGTACTCCTTACTTAATATTTTTTTTATTTTTACATTAAACTGCTGCGTATATAAATTCCAGACACAGAGAGGAAAATAAAGTTGGGAGTCAGTTTAGTCTGAAACTTGCAACAAATTTTTAGATTCCTCTGGTTAGAGAATCTATAGTGGAATATCACAGATAAAGGTTTTATGAGCTCTCAAAATGTCTATTTCAGACTTAATTATTTAATGGAATAGCAATGCTCAATTGCATAAGGTTCATAAGGTTTCTGGTCTTTTGGCTGCTAATACCCCTTGTAAGTAACCAGTTCTCATTTTCACTAGATTTCCCACCTGCTGGCAACAGAAGAGAGCATTTTATTAAATGCTGAAAATGCTGAAAACTTTTATTACTTTTAATAGTCAGTAGTTTTTAAAGAGCATCTAATAAGGTGGACGTATTCTCTGTTTTGAAGGATAGGAAATAACTACAGGAGCGTCAGTAAAAAGTAATGTGAACGATGTAAATACTGTCTTTTGGTTGTGCTTGCATCTCAAAATGCGTATGAAAGCAAGACCACCGAGTGGCATAGGGAGTAGGGTCAGCACTGCCTTCATCCACAAGAGATTTAGAGCAAAGCAAAACCGAGCATTATACTTCTCTGTTTTTCTAGCGCTGTTTGCGGTGGTAGAGATCCCTGCCCTGCAGTTGATGGCTCCCTTGGGGATGGGCGAGGAGGGATCAGCATTAGCAGCGTCTTGGCCTCGTGCTTTTGGATGTAGGAGAGCGTATTCCCCAAATCCTTCTGTGGCTCTAAGGTTACTGATAATACTAGTGGTTATTGAGGAAGGAATGTGGATGTGTGACACCTGGGGACGAATCTGAGCGCATCCCAGTATGGTCGTTCGCTCGCCTCACTGAGGTCTGACGTGAGGTGACCTGCTGAAGACTCAGGGAGCTGGGAAGCCTCTTCCTTTGCTCCATCTCTGAAGGCGAAGTTTCTGCTTTTGAAAATGTTTTTCTTTTCCCTTGTGATTAGATAGTGCCAAAACAGCGTTTCTGCCCTGACTGTGTGCTTCCTCCTCCTCCTCCTAAATAGAATCAGACAGTAACTGATCGCTACCTTGAATGTTTTGGGATATGCCCAGCTTTGAGCTACAGCAATGAAGATTGTCGTTCTATTTGAAAACCATGCAACCCTTTCCGTTGTTCATACAGTGGCAGCCACTGTTGCTGTAATTTGTACTCTGCCTTTGCAAACCTTAGTAAACCTTACTAAAGGAGTGGTAGAAGCCTCAGTAAAAGCCATTTGCCTGAGAGCTGACCTGTCGTTTAGCCCCCTGACCTGTTGCTTTGCGTTTGGTCCAAGTCAGGTGTGAGAGGCTTGCCAATGTGACACCCATCTACAAGAAGGGCCGGAAGGAGGATCCGGGGAGCTACAGGCCTGTCAGCATGACCTCGGTGCCGGGGAAGATTATGGAGACGTTCATCCTGAGGGCGCTCACAGGGCACGTGCAGGACAAGCAAGGGATCAGGCCCAGCCAGCACGGGTTCATGAGAGGCAGGTCCTGCTTGGCCAACCTGATCTCCTTCTATGACCAGGTGACCCGCCTCGTGGATGAGGGAAAGGCTGTCGATGTTGTCTACCTGGACTTCAGTAAAGCCTTCGACACTGTCTCCCACAGTATTCTCCTGGAGAAGCAGGCAAGTCATGGCTCAGACAGGTGCACTCTTCGCTGGGTAAAAAACTGGCTGGATGGCCAAGCCCAGAATGTCGTGGTGAATGGAGCGAAATCCAGTTGGCAGCTGGTCACAAGCGGAGTGCCCCAGGGCTCAGTTTTGGGACCGGTCTTGTCTAATATCTTTATCGATGATCTGGACGAGGGGACTGAGTGCTCCCTCAGCAAGTTTGCAGACGACACCAAGTTGGGAGGGAGTGTTGATCTGCTGGAGGGTAGGAAGGCTCTGCAGAGGGATCTGGACAGGCTGGATCGATGGGCCGAGGCCAATTGTATGAGGTTCAACAAGGCCAAGTGACAGGTCCTGCACTTGGGTCACAACAACCCCATGCAATGCTACAGGTATCAGAAATGGTGTGGCCAGCAGGAGTAGGGAGGTGATCGTGCCCCTGGACTCGGCGCTGGTGAGGCCGCACCTCGAATGCTGTGTTCAGTTTTGGGCCCCTCACTACAAGAAGGACATTGAGGTGCTGGAGCATGTCCAGAGAAGGGTGACGATGCTGGTGAGGGTTCGGGAGCACAAGTCTTGTGAGGAGCGGCTGAGGGAGCTGGGGTTGTTCAGTCTGGAGAAGACGAGGCTCAGGGGAGACCTTATCGCTCTTTAAAAACTACCTGAAAGGGGGTTGCAGTGAGGTGGGTGTTGGTCTCTTCGCCCAAGTGACTAGCGACAGGACAAGAGGAAATGGCCTCAAGTTGCACCAGGGAAGGTTTAGGCTGGATATTACGAAAAATTTCTTTACTTAGAGAGTGCAGTAGCACTGGAACAGGCTGCCCAGGGAGGTGGTGGAGTCACCATCACTGGAGGGGTTCAAGGAACGTGTGGACGTGGCATTGCGGGACATGGTTTAGTGGGCATGGTGGTGTTGGGGTGATGGTTGGACTTGATGATCTTACAGGTCTTTTCCAACCTTAATGATTCTGTGATTTTGTGATTCTGTGAGATGTATTGGCGTTTTGAGCTTGGGCAGTTTGTCTTACTGTATGGTAACAGCAGACATTTACCAAAATTGTTCACATTTACACCCCCCGAAGGTAGAATAATAAATTAGGCTCTTTATTTCTATGGCATAAATACTGTGCTAGATACCTCATGGATGACGAAACCAAAGACCTGGAAGCGCTTGCCTGTGATCGCGGCCGTTTCACAGTTTGCGACCAAAAGCTCTGTGACACCTCGGTTACGCAGGTCAGTAAGTGAGGCACCACCGTGCCAAAACCCACCAAAACGCTCACGTTGATTTGGACAAATTCATGTTGAACAGCAGAATGTTCAGATTCATTCCGTGCTTATGCAGAAACCAACTTTCTGCACTGTCAAGTTGTTCAAAGTAGTTGTTTAAGTAGTTTTTTGAAATAATTTCATATAATACAAATGAATAAATAAATATCTGAATATATAAATGTTTACCAAAAAAGCCTCAAATGAAAATGGACATTATCATTTTATCGATGACTTCAAAAATATATTGTGTATGCGCATCTGTAAATTCCTTTACATTTTTCCTGTGATATCCAGTTCTCTGCCATTTCACAGCAAGCGTGTAAAAAAATTTTGCTTCGCACAGTCTGCGAGTAATTGCGGGTTGTTGAGCTTTAGCTTAAGTAGCTTTACGCGTGGAAAGGAGAAGAGAGAGGACTCGGCATGGAGAATCCCTTTTGTCACTCAGTAGTGGCCCCAGCTGTTAGATCAAAGGGAAATTCTCACACCGTTTCACTGCAATTGTGATTCCAGTGTAGAGAACAGAAAACTTTGGGCTGAAAGCAACGTAGCCATGAGAAAATGGAAGAATAATTGAAAGAATTATGCCTCTTCTAATAGTCTGAATATATTATCAACTGGGTTGGAAAATTCCTTAACCGTGATTACATTAGCTTATGTGACGTATCAAGATACTCGAAAAATTAGTGGCCTTAAAGACCAAACTGTTATAGTTGTGAAAGCTCCTCCAGAAACAAGACTTGAAGTGCCTGACCCAGTGGAGGTAAGGAGAACCTGGCTTTTCCTGCCAGGTTATAGATCATTTTTCTATAGATGGAGCAAGTGTGTTGAGTCTTACTGTGGTAACTGATGCCCAGGTTGGATTATAATTGGCATACAGTCCTATATTCATCTGTCTTATGAACTTTGGAAGTGTTTTTTTTTTAAAAAGGAAGGGGAATCTTAAAAACCGTTTTATACAAAGTGATCATTATTCGATCCTTTTCTCTCAATTCCAGCATTCCTTCAGAGGAATCCACACTATTTACAGGTTATTCTCTTTTGCCATACAAAAGTGATCTGTGTCCCTTTTCTGTTGCCCCTTGCTACTCAAGCCACAGTCTCTCTCTCTCTGAGTGCCAGCTTTTGTATATGAGATGTCTGGCTCTCATTCTTTCATCCTCACTCTCTTTCTTTTCCTTACCTCAGGCAGATGTCTAGGGTAGCTCAGCTGCTTCTCCCTTCCCTTAGCTGATGTCACAGTCGCAGAAAAAAATGCTTCAGGTGGCTTTTCTTTGAAGATATCCTCAGGGAGTAGCTTTACTTTTCTTCATTCCTCTCATGGTTTATGAACCACATGGTTCAGCTGCTCCTGGGATTTTCTCTCTTGGGGGCAAAAGTGCGCTGCTTTACAATTCCCGGTTGTTATGACAGACCCGAGTCTGTTGTGCAAAGGCGAATAATTTGCACGAGCCACTGCTTTAGAGATTCAAAAATGTACCTGATTTCTTCTCTCAGGGAGCAATGAGACATAGGGCTAAACCCCAGAAAGCCCCGTGCTGCCTTCATACCTCTGTGTTACTCCTGCATCCCTACCGCTGGGCTGGTTCCACCGCACCCAGGGCCGGCTGCTGCCGGGCAGGCAGGACCAGACTCTGGATTCCCTGTCGCTTCTTTCCCTAAGATTATTCTCTACTTGCTTAGGCCCATTATGGTTTCCATCCTTTTTTTCCCCTGCCTTTGTCCTTCATTTCCCCTTTGAACCTAGGTGCAGGTTTCGGAAGAATAAATCATTTTGCTGCAGTGAGGAAGGGATGTCTTTTATCAGTATCCATAAATCTATACTGTTATCGTTGCTTGCTTTCCTGTTTCTTTCCTCTAGGCATTACGCTTTGATTCTTTAATTCAGGGAAAACAGGCGGGTAGAGGGAGATGCACACAATCATTAAAACTAGCGCCTAGACCTCCCTTATCCCCTATACCCAACTTCCTCATTTAATTTTCAGCTTCAGGCAGTACAAGTCCTATTTCTTTCTCTCATTTGCAGTTACATCTCAGTGTCTTTTTTTGCACACCTCAGTCACTCAACAGTACCTTCCCCAACTCCTGCTCTTCCCATCTCCTTTTTTCTAATTATCTATAGCGTTGCCCTGAGTACTCTTCACTGTTTTCTGTGCCCTGGGGTATCCCTGTTCGGTTGTTGCTCTCTGTATTTGTAAATGCTGTCTCCTATGCTGAGTAACTGTCAGAACGCAAATAACACGAGGAATTTTTTGTCGAAGGGCACAATAAAATGTATTTGAAAGAAGTCTGCAAAGAGGTATATCATGCCCGTACTCCTGCTTTTTAAAACTATTAATGTAATACAGCTGGAGCAGGTTTATTTTTAACTGGAGTCATTTATGATTTTGTTTCATAAGACCACGAGCAACTTTGCAGATTTTCTGTCTATATATGTCATCTTCTTGTACTGCATCAGTGTGTGAAAGTTAAGAAGAGATTATTTCTTGAGATTAATTAGGAGTTCCTGTTATTCAGAAACACCATCAAAATTAGAGCTGCTGCCTTGAGGGGGCAGAAAGACTTACATCAACAAGTTTGGGTGAAGAAAATGGCATCTTTTTTCTTCTTTTGTTATTTGAAAAACTTCCCTGATAAACAGGGGGACTTACATACACCTACTTGAGATCAGTGGGAATTAGTGCTGAAGGTTTTTGGATGAGCGAGAAGGATGTTTTGGCATTGTTTAAAAGCAGAAACATTTACACAAATACATCCAATAATGTTGTTATGAATAGTAACAAAACCTGTGATTTGCATCCCATAGTCCCATGACATCAGAGCACTCCAGGTTATTATGGTTGTAGGAAAATGTTAGGAGTTCAATCCTTCATACCTCTCTGGTTATGATACAACACATAAAACGGTGGGCTTCTGCGGTGTCTCTCCTACAGACAGGGGGAAAAGCTTTTATGTTCTCTCCAGTCTACAAGAGACATCAGCCAAGCCTTTCACATCTTCAAAAAAATCCATGGGGGATTTCAGGTTCTTTTGATTTGTAAACAATGTATTCCACCACTCGCACCCCAACAAGAATTCACTCGGTGTCATCAATGTTCTGTCGTGTTCATTGGTGTAATACCTTACTGAGGTTTCTTTTGTTAGCAGCGTGCATTGATACGTTTCTCTAGTACTCAAGGACCTATTGAAGTTTACCTGTGCCCAGAGGAAAACGATGCCCTCAGTCCAATGAAAGCCTATAGTCAGGACCACAAGGGAAATATTTCCAAAACCATTTCCAAAGGTAAAAATATTTCTTTGTGATACTAATGGCCTTCCTTCGTGCTCTCATTCAAGATTTCATTTTAAACTTCAGATATCCAGCTCTGATTTTTTGGCTTTATTTTTCTAGGAAGCGAAAAGCTAAGGTACCCGTTTTCCACTCTGCCTGTCTGGTTGAGAGAGGGGGAAATATGTTTAAACAACTGATGCAGAAGAAAAATAAGTTTCATATTTGCATATCCGATGGAACTATGGGAACTAAGTTTGTGCAATACTGAAGAAACAAACAGTTTTGTTCCTTTTGCGTTTTCAAGACGGGAGCAGCAACGATTCGCCTCAACGCCAGAGGCAGAAATCTCTGTGTAAGGGTACATGCAGCTACGCAGTGTCACTGATGACGTCTGTTGCCTAGACAGTTTTCACTTTGACTATGAGTTGTACCGAAAAATGGGCATCTCTCACTACGCTTGATTTGGTTTTTTTCCCCCAGTAGTTGTTTGAACCTTGTAAAATAATTTTTTAGTAGAAAAGTCAGAGGGGATAGCAACACGCCTATTTTTGAGCAGCCCTTTGTAACATATCAAAAACAAGCTAGAAATTATATGGAGGCCATTTTTTGTTGAAATGATCCTTTATGAAAGGCCCTTTACACAGTGGTTACTTTGTTTGATCAGTGTCTAGTATTTCTAATGAGATTAAACAGGTCTTCTTTATTTTTTTCTCTCCCTCCTCTTCCAGAAGCGGCTTCTGCTAACTCAGGACAAGGTGACTGCTCAGTAAATAGGGCAACAATCTCTCCGTTGGCTTCTCCAGCCAACCTTCTCCAGCAGACCGAGGACCAAATTCCCCCAAACTTTGAAGGACCCTTTGTGAATTTGCTGCCTCCTCTGCTTCAGGAAGATTATTTGCTGAGCCTTGGGGATGAAGAAGGCATCAGTGACCTCTTTGATGCTTACGATTTAGAGAAGCTTCCTTCATTGGTGGATGAATTTCTAACAGCTGATTGTCTTAAACGCTGTCCGTATCTAAATCGTGGTTTTAACGGAATGAACAAACCTGCCATCATTCCGAGTTGTCCCCTACTTACTGTCAAATAGCATTATTAAATAAACTAGGCTCTCGAACAGTGCTGATCTTTTAATTAAGTACTCCCTGAAATACTATAAAGAACAAGGGAAGGCTTTTACAGCAAGGCCTTCTCCTTGCCCCTGAGCTCCAGTGCCTTGTGAGTCAGCAAGCGCAAGCAGGCGACCGTAAATGTTTTGTCTTCACACTCCCCCAGTCTCTGCTTCCCCTGACAAGGGGGCTTACGGAGGAGGGCTCAATGAACTGGTTTAGTCCTAAATAACAATTTTATAATAGTATTTCAGGTCGTGCCTTCTGCAGAGAATGCATGTCTTTTGAGTGTCACAACATGGATTGTCCCTGCAGTGAACGTAAAGATGAAGTAATGCAAAAGCGTGAAATGGGATTCTTCAGCTCCTTGTGGGAATGTTTAAATTGCTGTCATAATGCTCATTTTGAGCTCTGTATGTCTCATTCTGAGGTCAAATACTTATGTCCTTAAAAGCTTTTAATGAAAAAATACACTGTAAATGTAGTGTATATTGCAGCTATTGAAAAGTATAAAGTTCTGCCACTGCTCGTAGTAATCACAGATTTTTAAAAATGCTTGTGTGTGTGCGTGAAAGTAGATTTTGTTGGTTGTTTTTTTAAACTGGAACGAAGATGCACAGTTCAATTTTACTGCCCCCAGTGTGCATTAGAACCGGTACATAAATTTTTGTGGTACTAAGTGGGGCTTTGTGTTAAGTGCCTACTAGAGATGCACTGTGGGTTTTTCCCTCTATGGAAAACACTTATGCCAAGCTTTGTTTGTTCAATAGATCTTATTTATCTCAGTGGGTTAGCTTCCTCTGCTTACAGCTTTTTCTAATTCTCTTCGCCAGCAAAATGGAACTAATTTTTTTCCAAAGTATCTAACTGTAAGTACCACATCAACTGAATTGCATTTATTTTTTGAAGATCTTTGGGAGTATAGTATAGTACCAATATTTATTTTTTGAACGTGAGAGGAATTCTAAGAAGTCTTAAGTAATTTTTTTTTTTTGCGTGTAAAATACGTTGCCGTGTTCTGGGCTAAATTAATGTAATGTTGATTAGATGATGCCCATATAATCCTTTTGTTTCCATTACTGTTCTGCTTATCTGACACACTCAGAAAATTAGTACTATTTGTACTGTAGTAGAATATTGTGTATGCAGGTTTTCTGGTACCGTTGAGTTGCTGCTATGAAAGCTCACACATGAAAAGGCAAGCAGTCCCAGTACTAATAAGAAAACTGTATGACTGTGTGAGTTTTGGAATGTAACAAATGTATGAAGGGCAACACATAAAGAACTGTAAAACAGTGTTAAGTGTGTGTTTGTATGTACAAATGTGGGCATAGATCATTCAGCGGTGGTATTTAAGTTGACGTATGTTCTCAACTCACACTTTAGTTACCTAGCAGTTTTGTCCAATAGAATTAATTTGTAAACACTGCCAGAATATTTTCTAGCTGGTTTGTAATTTTTTAAGAGTTTTTTTAGATGTGGATGTGTAAATAAAATTGCAGTATTTAAAGTTTTTGTCTTGTGGAAGAGGAAAGTTAAAAGCTGCGTGAGCGTGAAAATTTGCGAGACAAAGGGGCACTTCTGCGGGGGAAGAGAAAACAAAGACTTAACGCAGACCATCTCTTTTTGTAGAAATTAAACAGTTGCCCCAATGTGCGGGGCCAAAATACTAATCTAATTTAGCTTTGCATTGTATGCTAGTTTAAAAAAAACCCTCTGTAAAATACTGTAAAAAAAAAAACAACAACCAAAAAAAGCTTTTATGGTGAGTTTTGTAAGTAGATTTATTAAAGTATGACCTGTTCCCTAGCTGTGATCTCACCACTTCAAATGGATGTAATTTGAATAAATTTTGTATGGTAATGAATCAATAAAAAGGATTTTTTAAAGAGTTTAGATTTGTATACAGCTCTTTATTCTTACTCTTGGTGCCTATCATGCTGCTTCTTGGAACCCAGCTGGTACTATTTTCATTATCAGTGCTCACACTCCTTTGACACCAGGAATGTTTCAATCCCTTTTTTTTATTATGCTAACAAGAAGTTCAGCATTTTTTTTAAGCCAGAGTGAAACAAGAATAAAAGACACGTGGAAAGAGACATAGTAGGAGATCCAGAGGTTGGGATAACACAGGTTTATTTTTATTTATCCCCCCACATGAATTATGAACAGACTTCTTGCAAACTTCATAGAAATTGGGTTATTCTAGGATTAAATGACATGAAAGCGATTGTTGAGGAACTCTTAACCTTCCTACTGATAATTCTCCAGAAGTCTCCTAATAGGAGCCTTGAAAAGAACGAGTTCTGGTTACCTGAGTCATCTCCAGCAGTCTCTTGCACCAGACATGCATTTACAAACTTGTACTCCCTTTCTGGTCTTGGTGCTGCCACCATTCTAGATGCATGGCCATCAACTAGTAAAAGAAAAAAAAAACTATCAGGATAATAAAATCACAGTAATATGGTTGTTTGCTTAAATGTTACGCTTCTGAGCAAGTTGTATCTGTCTTGCATCTTCTACGCACACAAGGAGAAGGCTACTATTTCAGCCCTTTATGCACTTGTCCCTACTCTGACTTCTGCACCCAGCAGTACCGAAAGGAAGGTTAGAGAAGATCCTCTGTTCTTCTACATTTCCAATAAAGAGTAACGGAGGGCTAGAGGACTGTGCTCTCCCTTTGAAGCAGAGACAGCAATAAATGTCCTCTTTCTGTCCTGGCTGTCATAGCTCCCTGGCCTGTTTGCAGTTTCTCTGTTCCACAGCTGCCATAAGCACTTCTTTATTCGCCCTTAGAATCTGCTACTGATTGCCACTTCTCCTGTCGTTTTCTCTCTGCTTTCTGTAGCTGCTTTGTAAACTTGGGATGTGCTGAGTTGCAGGAGGAAAAAACCAGCCCGTTCAACTACTTAGTTCTGCTCCCCTGAGCTAGCGCAGTGTACCTCAACATTATTCAGCGTACAAATATTACTTTCAGGGAGGCTTTATTGGGGCCCGTATGCGCTGCATTCCTTGGCTGCCAGCAGATGGAAAGGAATTCTGAGAAATCGGGCAAAACTGGCCTGAATGATAGGCAGCTACATGCTCCTTTACACACAGGAGAGGAGTTTAAAAAAAAAAAAGGGGGGGGGGGGGGGGGGGGGGCGGTGTTCCTGCCCTTGAACCTACAGTGAGAACTTGTCCACCTACAAATGACAGACACCATCACTTTCTATTCTTTTTTGACTTATACCTGAAAGAGTCAGTTACACCACTGTCTTGATGCAGACATGGACATTTTTGTTGTAGAAAGAAAGTACGAAAGATATGTAGGGTACTTTTTCTGGCATGAGACATTGCTACATGTTTAGAAGCACCAAATTTAGCAGTATACGCTGATTTTTTCCTGTGTGTAACACAGCTAATGCACCATGCCATTGGTGTTCCTGGAGCCAACAATTCTCAAGGTTAAGTGAACCAAGAGCAGCTATAGCAAAGTCATGGAGTGGTAGTAACTAAAGCATAAACAAATAGAATTCATCTCCCCATTTTCCTTTCCTTGCTGAGGCAAAAGCTGCCTGGATATTACTCTACAGCTGAGCAAAGATCAACAGAATGCTTTGCCTTTGTTACGTTCAGGAGCTTCTTTACCCACTTCTTTCTTTCTAAAACTTGACAGGGAGAAAGTGGCACAGCTAACAGAAAAAAACGGGTTGCTCTCAATTCTGAAGGGCGCTGAATGGTGCTGACAAACGACCAGCCAAATTCTCCTAAATTGCAGGAATAGAAGAAGGAATCCAGTTTCTTCTATCTTGGAATCAGGACTCTCCTAAGAGGAATCTTAGGATTCCCCATTTTTTTCCTGCATGCCTTCCCACTTACTTTTCCACCCAGAACTGCATGTTAGTTATCTGAGAAGAAGGTTGTCATGGAAAAATTGGGCCCTCACTTCCCTGGCTGTTTCCCTTCCCTAAGGATAGTGGCTGAGATGCTCTAAAACAACTAAGGATGTTCTCTTCTACTAACCATGAGCTAAAACTGAGGTTTGTATTTTATTTTCCTAGTAGTTTTTGTATTTTCCAACTCCTGCAAAAACCTGGAATGACTTCAAACGGTGTCTCCGAGCCTACCACCCCTCTTCAGCAGGAAGTACGGTATGCCGGCAACTTGGAAAGCATGTATTCTAAAGCTCTTCTTTGGACATTCAAGGAACTGGAGCATGTATATTGCCCGTCTATAGAAGGCCAGTACTGGAACTGGTATTGCCAGCTGCTGTCTCTTCAAGAGCAGTTTTCCCAGGTGGGTACAGAGAAGCTTTCTTCCTGCGGTCGAGAGATGGTAGGGAATCATCTGCTTCCCTTGCTACCTGCTGCACTACCAGCAGTCTGTGTGCAGCTTGATGTATTACGAATATGCTACAAAGCAATTCAGATTTGTGAGCTTCAAAAGCACTTAAAGGGTGTCTTCCATGTTGTGGCCACATCCTAGGACTGAATAGGACTGTGCTGGCACAAGGGCTGCTTGATATTATGAATTCTTGGCAGCGGGACAAAGTAAGGACTCCGCCGGATCATGCTGAAACTGATCAGCACGGCCTGTTTATGTCACTAAGCATGGGACTCACAGGTTATTCCTGCCTGGGAGCTGCTCTTGGAGCTCACTGCCTCCCCTTCACGAGTGGTGTTTTGTCAGTCTCGGCCATCGGGAGATTTTTGGATATGTCTAGCAGGCTATCTGTGCTTTGCTTTTTTCAGTCAACCATAAAACAGCACTGATGTCAGCCCAGTTTTGTTTAACCAGAGCGGTAACACTTGGCTAGTCGAGATAACTGGGGGGTAGTGCAGTGCCGTGCTCCCAGAACAGAGAAGTTTAAGTCAAGGACTGCATATGAAATACCTAGAAAACTGAAAAGGAGAAGGAAGGGACTCGCTAACCTTATCAGGAAGCAGTTATAATACTGATTGTCGTTACTGACATACCAAGGACTACTTACCCCGTACTATGAAGGAGGCTGTCTAGAGCAGATCAATGCGGCTACTGATTTTAAGATGTCTTCCTCCATTTTCTTCTGGGCTAAAAATGCTGCAAAAATAATGAATTACACATCACTCGGTCTCACTGAGAGTACCTCTGGAAAGTACTTGTGTGCTTAAACAAAGACCAATCACAAAGGCAAAGGTATCTTAAGCTGTAAGGACGACTCTATCATGAGGCCAGGGTGATATTAATAGTGCTCAGTCCTGCCTAGAATGATTTGTTCTTAAAGATTGATTTAAATTAAGTACTTGTTACTTTCTGTCCCAGTTTTTCCTCTTCAAATCTCTGTTACTTTGTTCTCATTGTTATCCCTTTTTTGCCTGTGAACATTGTCAGGTCAGTGTGACATAAAGTGAGACCCAGTTTTGAAGAAAAAGGAGAGGGAGGGGAAGCGATATCACAGGTAGAAGTTGCCAAGTTTTACCTGCTGGCACACCGATAGGCCTAGCATGGAATACGCTCAGGGCGTTCATTCACTCTTCCTCCAGTTCGAGGGAGACCATCCTCTGCTATCTGGAGAATAGAATCATGATTCCAAAGGCTCCTTCTAAAGAGAGAAACTTCATGTTTGAAACACAATTACAAGAAATGGTGATTTTTACACCCCAAAGCAGGCTACCCCAAAATAAAATAAATATGTTAAAGAGGCAGTATCAATAATCTTTTTAGGTTAACTGTGCATATAAAAAAAAAGCAATAGCATTATGCTTGCCCTCTAGAACACGCTGATCAAGAAGGAAGCAGTACATTTAACAATCTGTCTGCTGGCTTTACCCATCCACAGCCAGACTCATGGCTTCCAAAACATTAATCAGAAAAGTTGCTACTAGCCCTATATTGGCGGGAAACAATGCCAGAAACTTTAGCCATCTAATATTAAATACTTGGACCAACAACTTCCAAACTTGTTACAGAAAATCGTAACCAAGAAAACTCTCCAAACCAAATGATAGTTTAGAAAGCCGACATTGGTTTATTGCAGCGCTGGGTGCATGGGGGATCGTTCCTCCTAGAATGCACACCCAGTTGAAATCATGACAGGTATTTAAACAGTTAACAAAGTTAGTTACGCCTCCTGGTCCCACCCTTTAGCTAACTAGTGGTTAGGATCTTTCTTACTGCATCTTAAGGATACAGTTCTCTTTGAATGCACTACCCATGCCCAGAGAGTAGGGGGCTTATTTGGGTTGGGGGCTTTTCTAGCTCAGAGGGGTGGTTTTTAGCATTTAATGAGGTAGGTCAGCCTTAGGGCGCCCATTTGGGGCATTTCACTGACTTTGCTGTTTGGCCAAGTCTCAAGTTTGTGTATCAGCCATTATCAGGAGACCCAGAGGCTGTATCAGGTGCTCGATCTCCGTATACTTTTGTCTCCAGGTAGACACCGTTAACATAACCCGATAGAGCTAATGGCCACAGCCAGCCTGTTTCCAGGAAAACGAATGCATATTTCAGTTTGTGTGAGGCAGCATCGTCTTAACTCATCTGTACAAAGTTTGCACAAAGGGGTCTGTTTTTGTATGCTCACTAATTTGTTTAAGTCTTTGGTATCAAACTGACTGAACAGAAAAGCTGCTACCAGCATTGTATTTTGAGGAAATGAGCGATTAAAAAGAAAAGGGCTGTGGGCATGGCAGGCATCAATAGCTCGTCATTACGCGGAAACTTCCGAATCCAAGTGCTTTAACTGGCTTTTACTGCCGGACCTAGTTTTCACTCAAAACGGAGGTGAGTCTCCAAGGATGCGGAGAAACGAAGCGCGGAGGACGCGTGGCCTTGGCGCTCGGCAGATGCCCCGGCGCCGGTGATCTGCGCTGCAAACCCAGCCACGGCGCAGCGCCGGAGGACACCCCATGGCAGCGCCGGAGGACACCCCCTCTCCAGCTCCACGACTTCCCCTTCCCCCTCGCCACAGCTGACGCTCCCAGCACGGCGGCCCGGCGCCGCGGCCACGGGAGCAGCCGTGAGGGCTCCTACGGCCCTAGCGCCCGCCGCGCCCTCCCCCGCCCCGCTCCGGCCAGGCCTCAGCTCTGCTCTTCCCCCACGTACGGCACTCCACCGGCGAAAGGAGCGGGAGCGCCGGCCCGGCGGACAAACCCCTCGGCGGTCGCGCAGCGGGACGGGCAGGCCCGCGCTGCCGCGCCGCTGCCGCTGCCCACCCCGCCGGGCGGCGCAGCCGCGCTCCTCTCTCGCGAGGCTGCGTCCCAGAGCGCGTGCACCGGTTTGGCCGCTGCCGACCGCCGTCGCGGCGCTGCTGCGCGCGCGCGGGGGCTTGAGGCGGGGCGCGGCGGGCCGCGATGGCGGAGCCCTGCTGAGGGCGTGCGGGGCCCGGCGGGGTGAGAGCCGGGGCTCGCCGTGGAGGCCCCTTCCCCTTCCCCACTCCCTCCCCCCACTCTCTCCCCCCTCTCCCTCCCCCCACTCCCTCCCCCCACTCTCTCCCCCCTCTCCCTCCCCCCACTCTCTCCCCCCTCTCCCTCCCCCCTCTCCCTCCCCCCTCTCCCTTCCCCCACTCTCTCCCCCCTCTCCCTCCCCCCTCTCCCTCCCCCCTCTCCCCCCCCCCACTCTCTCCCCCCTCTCCCTCCCCCCACTCCCTCCCCCGCTCCTTCTCCCCACCCCCCCCCGCGCGATGCTCCCGTCCTCTGCGGGGCCTCCTCTGGGCTGCGCGTTAAAGCCGGGGGGGGGTGGCCCCTTTGGCGGGAGCCTCCAGAGGTTCTGGCGGCCGGGTTGCTGCCCGGGGGTCGGGTGCCGTCAGCGAGTCAGCGTGTGTACCCGGTCTGAAGGAGGTCAGAGTGAGCAAGAAACGCGTTTCTGCAAAGGGGGCATGAATGCTTGTTGGACAAGAACACGAACTCATGGTTCTCTGTCCGCTAGTTCTGCTCGTTCCTGCCATGGCTTTGTGTTCTTTTTTTTCCCCAGGATTATTCTCCAAGAGGATTTAGACCTTGCTTCAGAAGGTATGACTTTTCTTTTGGCTGTATTCGTTCTTTTGGGGGCCACGGAAATAAACTAAGCTGCTTTGTTTTGCAGCTGCTCCATTATAGCAGGTATTTTTCTGGAAGAGAGAAAAAACAACAAATCAAAACCTTTTTTCCTTCCCTGTATTGAGTAGATAACTTTACCTATTTGTACATACTGTTAGTGGTATAAAGTATATAATCATATTTTGATGTAAAAAATCAGAATATTTACAACAGTATAAAGTGGTGTAAGAGATGTCACCTCACCCCCCCACCCCCCCCCCCCAGTATTCTTTATTGCTAGACTTTCCACAGCTTTTTATTTTTGTTCATCCTTTGTGGCATTTTTAGCGATCCTGGGATTTTGATCTAGAAGAATGCTAAACGCTTCTATATCTTTGTCAGATGCATCCTCTTTGTGACATCATCATATTCCTTTTTAAGTTAAATGTTATAAAAGTTATATGAAGTTCAATTTTGAAGTGTACTTTGCAAGATTGACTGAAGGACTCACACCGGGGGAAAATGCACAGGTGTTTAACTTCTTATGTCCTTGAGTAATTCAGTTGTGTACAAAATACTTTGAGGTGTTGCCAGTAGCCTGAGATTTCTGTTCCTGAAATCTGGTTTTAAAGAAATTAAAGCCTTGTTTCTTTTGTTCTTCACTGCCAGTTAGGAAAGTGTTGTGTTTTCCCTGTAAACTGTGTGAAATGCCCCTGTGTGATTTCCTTAGTAAACTGTTGAGACATGTACAAAACCAAGTTTCCAATGCTAAATCAGACATTATTCTGATGAAGAATTACACACAGCACAGTGTGAGGCGTGTAATTAATGCATAGCTTTGTTTTGTTTTTCACAGGCTCCTTTAGTAAATAACTTTTTTTTCCTTTCCTGAAAACCGATCTGGATCTTGAGATCTGCTGGGAGCTATAGATGCGTGTATATTTACTTTCTTGTGGAAAATATAAATAGATTGTAATGATTTTCTCGTGTATTATATGAGCCAGATGGTAATTGGCTATTTGATGTTAGCTAGGTGTAGTTGTTTAACACCTTGTACCTGAGGACAGGAATTTTTCTTTTGCTGTCCTAATGGATGAAGTAATTCAAATGAAAGTCCTGTGGGATCAGGAATTCTAGGAATAGTTTGGTTTCTTTTCAAAAGGACTATGAAGACATTGAAATACTGTGCACCTGTTTTCAGCACACAAATAAAAGAGCCAGAACAACCTCTGAAGGAGGCGCTTGAATGCTGTGTCTTTCATTCTTCTGTGATGTGAGTGGAAGCATATCTATCGCATAACATGAACTCAGTATTCCACTGTGCTGCCTGACATGGTTAAGAATACTTGTATCTTGGATATGTCACGTCAGAGGAGCTGCAGGGTTTTTGAGTTAGAGGATGGCAAGGTACAGATTATTAAAAAAAAATTAAAAAACTCTCTCTGGTTTGTGGCTTTCTCCCTGGCTGTGTTTGAGATCTCGGGGGAAGAGGGCCTCAGGAAATATCTCTGGGTAGTTGATTGTTTTTATGTGCTCACCTTCCCTCATCTGTATGATCTATCGCAGGTATATGTAGAAATACATCTGACTTTTCTTTATGAGAACATATGCAGTAGATACTAGGCCTTGGCTTTGTATTCAAATGCTTGCTAATACCAGTCTTCTCTAATGCTTCTTGAAGATGCCTGCTGCCTGTGAACCAGTGCTTGAAGCTATTGAAGACACTGTGTCAGCAGAAGATTTGAAGCCACGTGATCGGCAGTTTGTAAGAAAGAATGTTTTTCCAAAAGTGCGACAACGCAATTCACAAAAAAATACTCGGGCAGACGATGATCCCCCAAGTGACAGGTAAATTCTTCCATCAACCCTATCTTGTTGCTTTGCTCGTATCTTGTGTGCACTGTCAGCTTCTAAAAATAAGGTGGAAGTTCTCATTGTCTCATAGTGTAAAATTTGAATACAAGATAAAAATGAGTAAAATAGTGTTGATAAAATGTAGTGATAATGAACAATAAATCCTGGGCAGATTTCTTGCCCTAGACAAACTTTCTCTAGAAATCAGTTATGACTGAGATATTGATTAATGGAGTAATCAGACTGGAAAAATGGTTCCTGTTACTTCAGCTTGTATGTGTAAAACATTTCTGAAAAATTGTCTGCTTCGCCTTAATTACCTAAATAGAAGCTGAGCTCTTCAAAATGCAGTCCTGGAGTAGCCTTGTGCCATCTGGAATGAGAAATAAGAATAAAATTCTGAGAATCACGAAAGGATTGAGGCTGGAGGGGACCTCTGGAGGTCATCTTCTCCAAACCCCCTGCTTCAGCAGGGCCACCTACAGCCAGGTGGCCAGGACCGTGCCTAGCTAGTTTTTGAATAGCTCTAAAGAGGGAGATTCCACCACCTCCTTGGGCAACCTGTGCCAGCGCTCAGTCAGCCTCACAGTCAAAAAGTGTTTCGTGATGTTCA
Source organism: Gavia stellata (assembly GCF_030936135.1). NCBI lineage: Eukaryota > Metazoa > Chordata > Aves > Gaviiformes > Gaviidae > Gavia > Gavia stellata. The sequence continues at coordinate 1,072,684 of NW_026777121.1, forward strand.
GAGGGACCCTGTGTTTCAGTTTGTGCCCGTTGCCTCCTGGCCTGTCACTGGGCACCGCTGAAAAGAGCCTGTGTCTGTCCTCTTTGGACCCTCCCTTCAGGTATTTAATATCCATTGATGAGCTTCCCCCGAGCCTTTCTCTTGCAGGCTGAACAGTGCCAGCTCTCTCAGCCTCTCCTCTTAGGAGAGATGCTCCAGTCCCTTAACCATCTTCATGGCCCTTTGTTGGACTGTCTCCAGTATGTCCATCTCTCTCTTGTGGGTGCATCCCATCAGGGCCCAGGGACTTAGGTATGTCCAGTTTGCTGAAGTATTCCCTGACCTGCCCCTCTTCCACCAAGGGTACATCTTCCTTGCTTCAGTCTTTCCAGCTGGTTTCTGGAACCTGGGATTTCCAAAGGCTGTACTTGTTGTTTGTACATCCTCCTGCAAGTGATACAGTGAGACTTCTTTTGAACTTACTGTTTTATTTCAGTGGAAATCGTATGCAATAACTATGGAACGTATCTTTTGTGTTTTTCCTTCTTGTGATTCCCCTAGGAGCCGAATCAACTTTCTGCTGCAGTGGAATTGATCAAAGTATAAATGAACTCAGTTATCGATTCTAGTTTCTACTGCATTTCAGAGATCTGGATTTTGGTTGGTGCCACCCCCTGCTCCTCCTCCCCCTGCCCCCCCTTAATTTTGAGCTGGTGGATGAAATTTCCCTGCATTATAAAGATGGAAATAAAGTATGTCTAGAATGTGCAGGAAATTCGATTTTGGTTTCTCATTAGTGTTCAAAAGAGATTTTTATAAGCATAACAGTCCACCTTTATGTGAAAGCCCATTCTGCCAGGAGTGTGTGTACAGCTGAACCGGTGGCCTATACGTACTTGACGCTAGCACTCCATTCTCCTAAGTATTCGGGAGAATACTGTATGTTATTTAACAGGCTGTATTTTAGTGTTTTTGACCCAAGAATGCACATTGAATGTACGTTGTTTAGACAGTAGGAATGCTAAATACATTGTATATGTGCAACATGTGTTGCACACGTCTAATGATCATTAATGTGCCATCAACAATTTTTGGTTTCTAGCTAGGGGAAGTAGCTTTAAAAAAAGAAGCGTGGGGGAGGAAATAAAAAAAATGTGGGCAGGGCAAAGGATGGTGTTGCAGGATGTCTGTTGTTCTTGTACTGGCATCTTTAGCTCATTGGCACATTTATCCCAGGAGTTTCAGTGAGAGCTTCTTGCAGAATTTTTTGTTGGTTCTTAAACCATTGTGTGTGCCAGCTCCATGGTGCACATCTGCCATGCTGCTTCTGTAGCCCAGAAAGGTTGGGATATGAGCTTTCAGACGTTAGTGTGGCTGGTGGCAGGCTTAAGTTAAGAATTTATAAAGATGCCTTGTATGGAGGGAACTACAGTCAATGGGTGCCATAATATCAAAAGGCCGCAGTTTAGCTCTAACAGTTTGTTTGCTGGTGGCCTCATTTCAGTGCAGTCACTTGAAGGTCCCTTGTTAAATGATAATTTTCAGAAAGTGAGTTGTTTGGTTTGTTTTTTCAAATACAACTGCAGCGTACTGAATCTCTTCTTATCCTACAGCTCTTGTACATTCTCCGTTCTAAAACTCTTTTCTTGCCACTTGTGGTGGCTTGACCCTGGCCAACAACTGAGCAGCCACCCAGCCACTTGCTCAGCCCTCCTCTCAGTAGGCTGAGGGAGCTAACTGGAAGAGCAAAAGCGAGAAAACTTGTGGGTTGAGGTAAAGGCAGTTTAAGTGAAGGCAAGAGTAAGGATAAACTTCAAGGGATGCAAAAGCAATTGCTCACCACCTCCCACAAGCAGACTGATGCCCAATCAGTCTCAGAACAATGGTTAGTTTGGGAAGACCAAACCACCAGTTTTTTTTGCTGAGCATGATGTCATCTGGTGTGGATTATCCTTTTGGTCAGTTTGGGTCAGCTATTCTGTCCATGTTCCCTCCCAGCCTCTTGTCCATCTCCAGCCTGCTTGTGGCGGGGTGGAGCACGGTGGGCAACAGGAGGTTGTGATGCTGTGCAAGCACTGTTCCACAATAGCTAAACCACAGGTGTGTTATCACCACTGTTTGAGTCATAAATACAAAACACAGCATCATACGGGTTGCTGTGGAGAAAGTTAACTCTATCCCAGCCAGATCTATTACCCGCTCCACTAAACTCGCATAATTATAATGTTTTTCCCTGCCTGTTTTGGAGTTGTTACTGTTTGTGTTGCTTATTTTATAGTTGAAGAACTACAATTAATTGAGTCTGTTCAGTGGGCCTGATGGGGAAGCTTGTTCATCTTTTAACTTCTTCGTTAATTTTTCCTTAACAGCGTTATTCCTGGTGCTCAGAAAATGTGGATTCGTACATGGGGATGTTCTCACAGTCATTCAGATGGTGCATATATGGCTGGACAGCTGGCTGCATATGGATACGAAATTACAGGTAACAATATGGGACAAGTCGCATAATTCAGTTTTTTGGGGTGAATGTTCAGAGCTGTCAAGCTGTTGTTGAATGTTTTTAGTCTTAATTACACTTTTTTAAAATGCCCCTTTGATCCCTTTCTGATTTGAAGGTGAGGAGGTAAAGTGTTTTCCTGGCATTAAGGAGAATGATTACAAGATGAGGGCTTTCAGAATGGTTAGGTTTTCCTGACAGGGCAGCCATCTGATAGATGTCATGCAGTGCCTTTTGTGGGCATTTTGCTTGCTAAACTGAATTGAAAAGTTTCCGTAGGAGTGGAAGGGAAAGATCTTAATTCTTGGGCAGAATCTAGCTGGTTGTCTGATTGTAACTGGTGGAACCCAAGTGCGAGAGAGAGAGAGAGGGAGGAAGGAGAAGTGTTGTCACTTAGTGATGAGTGTGTTTGCTGCTGGAGCAGAGGTGAACTACTCCATGTGAACGATCCTTTGTTTTGGGAGGGATGATCAGTATGATGGAGGCGGGATGATCTAGGATTGTATCTTGTACATTTGAAAGGGCTGAAGATGCTATTTTTCCTTTCCTTCCAAATACTTTAAAACACTCCCTGTCGTCTTGTTCCACCTCCCCAACCCTAAAAAAACCCCCCAAACTTGTGGTTGTGCTGGCCACGTTTCATCTCCTTAATGAAAAATGTGTTGAAAGAAAAGCTTGCCGAAAGCTGAAAACACAGATTGATGTTGTGTTTCAGTGGAGAATTATTGTCTGAATGCTTTTGTGTAACTTACAGAAAAAGATTTTGGGATTCAGGTAGCCAAGAATTGAACATGAGTCAGCAATGTATTCTTGAGGCAAAAAAAGGCAAACTGCATCCTGGGCTGTGCTAGCAAGAGTGTAGCCAGCAGGTCTGGGAAAGTGATCCTTCAGCTCTAGTGGTACTTGTGAGACAGCGTTTGGAGTGCTGTGTCCAGTGAGCCAGCTTGCGCCCAGTTTTGGGCTCCCCAAAACGAGAGAGGTTGATGTAGTGGAGCGAGTCCGACGGAGGGCCACCAAGATGGTTTGGGAGCACACGATGTATGAGGAGAGACCGGGTTTCTTCAGCCTTAAGAAGAGAGAGCTCATGGAAGATCCTAGTTGCAGATAGGAATAGCCAGTAGGAAGGTACAGAGAAAATGGAGTCAATCACTTGTCAAAGGTGTGCAGTGAAACAAAGGACAGCAGAGTCTTGCCCTTGACAAAGTGGCAGTTAAGATTTTTAGCATCCAGTGCGTAACTTATTGCTCATGCTGTCCAGCCTTTGATAGAGGAAATGCCAATATAGAAAGTTTTCCAACATTTCTCGAGTATCTCTCATCAGTCCCTTTTTAAGGAAGCATGTTATTTTTTTTACAGTGAGTCATCTGGGAAGTTCAGCTAGAATGTCAAGAAGGGATTTAATCTTTTTTGTACTATACAGTGAAGTAGTTACTCAGTAGGTATTGCTTACGTAATCCAAATTTCAACCATTTCTTGAAATTAACGTTGTTTGCACTATGCACAAAATAACCAAAAAAAAAGTTTTGCAAGAGCTATTTCCTAAATCGATGCCTCTCTCTGTTGCTAGAATTTGTTAGTTTAATGTAAAACTGTTATAAACTTGAGGAAAAGATAGAAATACTCACTAAGGTGAAAGACTGTCTGTTGTCACAGCATCTTGGACAGCTATTACCTAAGTAAGTGTTTTGATTAGCCTGTTTCCTGTATGTTCCTAAGCTTTAGAGTCAACAACACTTGTTGAAGAGATGCTGGAGTGAAGTTCTGGTTCTAGTAAATAAAATGTGACCTTTACTTGCAGTTACTGCTTCACTATAAGGGAAATGGTCAAGCACTGTTTCTAGTGTCTTCTATCTAACTGCAAGATTGAAGAAAAAAAGAGGGTAGAAAAGACACATCGGATAGTCTTTTATTGCGAACTAGAAGTTGTAACAATGCAACCTGCCTTGTAAGTTGGCTTAGCTGAAACTGGGCATAGGTATAATGATGTCTTCTAATGATAGAAATAAGTTTTTGTGACTTGTTGCAAAAATCTTATTCTAATATTATTCCTTATCGCTGTTTATTGGGCGGATTTTCTACCCTGTTCTTGATTTGAACTCTGTTCAAGAGACGCGGAAGTCTTTTTTCTTTTCTTTTTTTCCTTGCCTTTCTTTCACCTGTTTCAAAAATGTTCTTTCTGTACAAGAACCCTTTGTTGCTTTCAAGAGTGGCTCTATCCAAAGGTGAAAACTGAGGGCTGTGCTACAGTTTTTCACAGCAAAGACTACCTCTGTCTGGGGGGAGAGCGCAGCGTGAATCTGCAATATACAGAGCGTGCGGTAACAGCGGTGCTGATTAAAAATCAGGAACTGCATCAGCTTAAAAAGAGGCAAAGGGAAACCAGCAGAAGAGCTGAACCTATTTTTGTATCTGCTTTTACAGTGTGAAGGTAGGCAGTGTTCTCAACAAATCTTGCATACCATCCTGTGGGAACACAAAGCTCCTTTGTTAGTGTGAGCCATGCAGAAATGTGTGGACCAGATGCAATCAGCCTAGGGCTGTACCATGGCACTTGTTCATGTTCTGAAAACTATATAGCTGATGGTGGCTTTATTGGTTCTAAAACTGGTTTTGGTTTCTTGGCAGCGTGACTCCCTGTATAGTTTAGATATGCCTGCAGACCTGCTAGAGTGCTCCCTTTCAGATACACCCTGGAGGAAGCAACTCCCATGGTACAGACAAGTAATGCCTCCTGTGAAAAAGAGGAATCAGGCGAGCTGGGAGCTCTCAAATACCGCGAGCCAAATGTTTGTTTGGGAAGGGAATTCAGTATGTGTGCCACCTAACAGTACTTTCTCTCCAAAAAATGGAACCGAACGTGTATAGTCAGACATAGAAGGAATTGACTTGTGAAGCGGGTAGTCATATCAGCATTTGTTGGCATCTATAGGTTTCTGGTTCTGTGGAGTGGATGGGATTTGGCCCAAGCTTCTTGAATGTATTTTGATGGATGAAGCAGTTAAGTATGCTTGGTTTTTTGTGATAACTGTTACAAATCTGTAATATAAAAACTCATCTACACAATGTATGTAGGTGAGCAGGCACTTCTTTAGTGCAGCGCTGGACGCACAGGGGATCGCACCACCTAGTGTGCGTGTTTAGTTTCTCTGCTACAGAAGTTGTGTACAATCAAAGGATACATATTCATCATATTTCCAAGAAACAGTTAACATATTCATAGAGTTTCTGAGAACTCGTCAGTCTATGTAAATGCTCGTGACGCATGCGCCTTCAGGTACGCAGGTGGTCGTCTAAGGTCCTCTGGTGGTCGTCCATAGTCTTCCTCATGGTGTCCTCTAGTTGAACCCCGTCTTTGCGCATGCTCAGCTTGGTTGCAAAATTCCATTCTTGGAATCTTCTTAAGTTTTCCTTGGTTTACTGACCAGGCCTACAGCTTATCATTCTCTTGACAGGCAAATTCTACCTATTCACAATGCTACATTGTTCAACGGTTAGTTTATGATCAAATCACAGCTAAATCATACCTAGTTACCTTCATACAGACTATATAATTTAATTTTTTAGTAATCGCTCTCTGGATTATACTATTCTATCACTATCCGTACTTAAATTAATCAATGGTTATTTCTATTAATATTTATTGATTGGCATTCTTGATCTTTGAATCAAGATGGGAAAGGTAGGGAATTTTCCAAGCCGCATCACTGGTGCATATCAGGTCACATTGTCACAGGACTCAAACAAGACTTTTCTATTTGATTCTTCATCGTTCCATCTCGTCACTGTTGGTTCCTTAGTACAGAACAGCGACTCCCTGGTGAGGTTCCTATGGTTATTGTTTCTAACTTAAGAATCCTAACTTACGCATTTGTATTTTATTATTTTATTTTATTTATTAATCAAATTTAAACTTTCTACATGATCATATTGTGATTATTTTTTTAAAAATCAGAGTATTTACAGTAATTCCCCCCTTTGAAAGTTTTGAAAATGATTTCAATACTTTCATTTTAATCAGTTAAGTAGATTATGTGCATCAAGTATAGATGCCAAACGAGTTAATCGATTCATCATCCTCCAGTTTATAATATATTCTTGATAAAACAAGACTGATTAAAAATCAATATCAGGAGAACAACGATAGGGTGGCATAACTTATTTAGGATGCCTGTAGCAGTAGGTGACCACCCGAAAAGAGTGTCCCGCCATTTATGTTCCGCATCCTTTTCCACCCTCCCTAAAACACGGTGTATTTCTTCTACGTTGTGATGAACAGTTATTAAAGTTCTTTGTCCATTTTCCTTGACCTTTTTCAAAATTTTGATTAAATCCTGGTGTTGTAGCAATTGTTTCACTAAAGTGAGATTCAATCCAATGGGTGTAGGCAACAGTTCCTGAATTGATGTATAATTAGATTGCAAGAGCTGGTGAGGTGTGACTGGAGTCAAATAAGAAAAAAAAATCACGTCCCATGATTTCAGTGAAATTACAAACGCAAAAATCTGAGTGATTCCTAGTATCTATAACTACATCATCTACGGATATAAAATCACAAGCTGTTCTCAAACATACACAGCCCTTACCAATATATATATATAAGCAGTGTTTCAGGGTTTTCGTCAGGGCGAGTCTCAAAATGGCAAACATTTTGTTCAGTATCTAAACAGATATCCCGACCTGTGATTGCATTACCTTCAGAGATGAACCCTTGTTGTTCTCGTACAACAACCCTTGTTGTTCAAAATCTAGAGTTTGTCATTTCTGTCCCACTTTTTGGGCTCATATTCTGTGCTCAAATGGATAGAGTATGGTTCCATTGTGATTCAATCCTAATGCAATAACAGGGTAAGTCGAATATATTGAAGCATTGTGCATAGTTCATACAAAAGTTGTGGCTGTACTTGTGACGGGATCGTAGGTAAAGTTTACCAAATTCCACCAGGACTGGAGTTTTTTCTCTAAATTAGTGGCACTCTCGCAGATTATTTTTCGAACCTTGGTGGGGAGAGTGCCTTCTTCACCCTCTCTTATGATTGAAGCAGCTACTGATTGCGCCCACAGTTGAGCCTGGATACAACTGGGAGCCAAAGATAGGTTATCTTGGACCACACCGAGTCCATCTACAATCATTTCATGGTCGTCTCCATTCACCTTTTCCCATTTTGGTACTATGTTTGACAACAGCCACTGATTAGTTTCTAAAGCCAATAGGGAAGATTGCAAAGGCTGTTGCAATTTAGCCAGTTCACTAGTTGTAGTAGCCAATTTGTCTCCCGATGTATTTTGCTAATTTGCCTTTTTAATGTCTGATTCATTCTTTCTGCTTTTCCACTCGATTGAGGCCTCCAGGGGGTACGTAAATTTCAGGTAATTCCCAGAACTTTGCTAAGATTTTGTACTACATCTGCAACAAAATGTGGGCCTCTATCAGAAGATATTCCAATAGGTGCTCCAAATCTTGGAATTATTTTTTGTAACAACCATTTAATGATTTTCTTTGCTTGATTGGTCTGACAAGGAAAAGCTTGAGGCCATTCTGTAAAAGTATCAACCCCCACCAGAATGTATCGATACCCTTTTTGTCTGGGTAATTTTGAAAAATCAATTTGCCAATAATCTCCAGGTTGTACTCCCGATTTCAAGGTTCCCATTGGAAGTCTTCTCTTTACCACCGGATTGTTTCGCAAACAAATCTCACACTTGGCAGAAATCATTTGAGCCACTTCTAACATTCTTAGAGACACCACATATCTCTTTAAAAAGGTGACTAATGCTTCTGGACCCCAATGGCACTCTTTATGTTTTGTTTGTAATATTTCTCTCATCGGAAGTGGGGGAATTACTACCTGTCCCTGAACTGTGACCCACCATCCTGCTAAATTCCTTTTTGCGTCTAATAACTTCCCTAGTTTCTCATCTTCCTCCGAATATTGAGGTTTCTCTTTTGGTAATGTAATGTTCTTTGTAGGAATTAATGCCATTTGTAAGGCATTCCTTTGTGCTATTCCTTTAGCTGTTCTATCAGCTAATTGTTCCCTATAGCTTCTTTCCTGTTTCCTGATTGATGTGCTTTACAGCGCACGATTGCCGCTTTGATCGGTCTCTGGACTGCTTGGAACAATTCCAGTATTTCCTCTTTGTATTTGATGTTTGCCCCTTTGAGAGGATAATAGTCCTCTTTCTTTCCATAATATCCCATGGACACGTACTACACCAAAAGCATCCTTTGAGTCAGTCCAAATGTTTACTCTCTTTCCTTCGCTCAGTTCTAACGCCTTCGTCAAGGCTGTCAGCTCTGCCTTTTGCGCTGAGGTATTGCTGGGCAAAGCATATGCTAGCAGAGACTCTCTTGCCTGCTCAGTCAAGGAAGCCCTGTCCCTGGGCCAGCAGTCCTTATTCCTTGTGCTCCTCAAAGAAGGGTCCTGTGGTCATAGGAGCCGAAGTCCTGACTGTGCCACCAGCCCGATGGTGCTAAGCAGCAGGATGTGTTTGCTCCTACTTGAGCCTTCCTGAGGACAGCCCTACCAGGGTGAGGGGCTCTTCCCCCTGGATGTTGTGGGGATGAGGGCCTGATGAGCTTCATCAGCCTCCCTGGAGCAGCATGGCCCTGAGCACCCAGTGAGCTGCAGCCACTTGAGACTTCAGGTCAGGGTGGCAGAAGGATGCTTCTCCGTAGCTGCAAGAGGAGGGCTCTGATAACTGACAGCCCTCTTGCAGCCTTGCCTTGCCTCACCCTTCTGCCTGTGCTCTACAAAGAGGGCATCACCTGTGTAGGGGCAGGAGCCCCCCACCTTCCCCTGCCTCTCTGGGTCTGTTGTGCAGATGAGCAGTGCATGTTCTAAGTACAGAGGCGTCTCTACTCCATAAACAGCCTCTATTCCCCATACAGGCAGAGAGCCCCGTACTTACTACCGGTGTGCACCGAGTGTTTGCTCTGCAAAGAGAAAAGCCTCACCTCCCCTGTTTGTGTGCTTCTGTAGGCAGAGCGTGCCTGATGTACAGAGACGCTCCCCCTCCACCCCCAGCCTCCCCAGATTTCCTGTGCGGGTGGGTGGGCAAGCCCTGCCTCACCTGGCCCGTCTCTGCTCCGTAACCGGCATACGGTCTGTGTCCTGACAGGGCAGTGGAGTGCGGTGCTCTCCATGTGTATTCTCCGTACAGCCATTTTTACAGTCTGTACGGTGAGAGAAAGCTATCGCCCCACCTCACCCTTCTGTTGGTTTCTGTCCTCTATACGGCCAGCGTACACTGTATAAGCAGACCAAAAAACCCTGCCTTGGCAGTATCTAGTCTATGACTAGACATGCTTTGCCTGCATACAGTCTATCTACAGACAAAATACAGTCTGTATCTGGAGAGAAAAGCCTCCCTGTCTCTTTTCTGATAGGCAGAGTATAGCCTGATACATGCTGAGCAAGCAAGCCTGGCTTTGCCTGTCCATGCGCAGTGGTGAGGAAGACAGTATGTAGTCTGTATAGCAACAGAAAAGCTTCCCCTTGTTGCAGGTATGTTGCGTGTACGCAGATGCTTGGTGTTCGATGTCGAGGTAGGCGAGGCACTGCTTTTCTATGTACGTGTATTACATTTAGCCCATATAGTCTCTGTGCAGACAGAAAAGCCTCTCATCACCTTGTGTGCGTATATTCCGTGTATGCGTAAAGTATGTGTATCCATGTGCATGTGTTCCAAGTCAGGACAGCATACGCTCCACACACAGAGAGAAATGCCCTTCCTCCGTTGGCCTTGAAAATGGCTGCGTTCCATGTAGAGACAGTATTGACTCCACATAAAGACATCAACATTCATGCTGGACATAAAGCGTAACTTCCCCTCACCTGTCTGTCTGCTTTGTGCAGTCCGTATGCAGCTGACACACTGTACGTCTATTCTGCACGTTCTATGTGTGTGTTCTGTGCAGAGAGTGCATCTACATGGTTGTGCTTCCTGTGTCTGTATACTATTTTTATGTGTAGATACTCTGTCTTCTGAATAGAGAGAGGAAAAAAGCCTCAGTGAGATGAGGTCAGCTGAGGCTTCTCTTCCTGCAGATAGTGTATCATGTCTGTGGATGTTCTGTATAGACCGTGCGGGGGGGGTGGGGGTGTTTCTCTGTGTTGACGAAAGACATGTATTTGGATGCATCTCTCTGTGTCTCTCCGTCTATATTCTGTTTATACTTGCTGCATGTTTTCTGTGTATATTCTATGCGTATGAAGGTACCTAGATGGTGTCCTAGCTGTGTGTATTTTACATGCAGGCAGAAGTTGCCTCGCTTGGGCAATGCAGGACTTGTTCCGTATGTAGAATATATGCAATGTACAGACAATGTAAAGGAAATGAAGCAAGCTTCAGCTAAGCAAGGTGAGGCTCTTTTGTTTCCCTGTAAAAACACATCCTGTCTTGTTTATGCCCCGTTCACAGATGCAAACCCCTCAGCCAGACTGTTCTGAGTGTAGGCAGGTAACATACTGTCAAGTTCTAGTCAAGCTATAGATGGCAAGCAGGGACATAGTCCAAACGCTTTTGTCCATCCGCCGAGGCTCTGCTGTCTGCATGTCTTCTAGCTTCAGCCTGGGGAGCTCGGCTGAGCCTTCTGCATTGCCACGGACGTGGACTTTGTGCTGCTTGGGTAGCAGGTGAACAGCGAGGGCGAGGTGAGAGTGACCAGAGGAGCAGAGAGGTGTCTCCCAGGTGAACTGGGAGCTCTGCAGGTGGTCATTTGAAGGGGCTGAGGGGAATGTTTTGGGGGCCACCTTGTATCTCAGCGAGAAAGGGCCGCCTGTGGGTTGCGGGTTTCCTCAAAGGCAGAGAAGTGGGTTGTGCCCCTGTGGAGGTGCCACCTGTGAAGGGTGAAAGCTCTCTAGGAAGCATGAAGAGCAGTTGGCCACAGAATGGACTAATCCCTGTGCAGTAAATAGCAGGGGCCTGGGAAGAGGTGTGGCATTTGTGTCCCCCTCAGGTGCAGTCTGGCTCTGCGCAGGCAGCCTTTCCGTTGTGGAAATGTGTAGTGTGGCTCTCTGGCACAGCAAAAGGAGGGAGAAATGAGGAATTTCCCAGGAACCCCTAGGAGATGAAGAATTGGGATGCATTCAAGGACTTTGACAGGACTTGCTAGGAATGACTGTCTTTAGGAGATTGGCAGGAGCATTGTAGAGTTGTTGGCTGGGAATTTCCGAAAGGGAATAAAAATACCTATTCCACTGCTGTTTTCTAGGATTGCCCCCAATCTAGGATTGCCCACGCTAGTTTTGAAGCATGTGAGGAGCACATCAGCATATGGCTCTGGAGGAGTGCTTTACTGCACCGTGGGGCTTTTCTCGCAGTCCTGCACTGTGTGGCGCTTTTGGAGCTTTCTGTCGGGGGCTTTTTGGGAGCGCTTCACCATGGGGCTTTTTGGGAGCGCTCCATCACTTGGGTGTTTTGGAGCTCTGCACCCCGGGGCTTTTTTGGAATGCTTCACCATTTCGTTTTTTTGGAAGCCCTTCATGGTTTCACTATTTTCTGGAATGCTACAGGACCCGGCATTTCTGGAGTGCATCACTGCGCCACCCCAGAGGAGTGCTTCACCATTTGGTTTTTCTGGGAGTCTGTCACTGTTTGGCTTTTTGGGAGCCCTCTTTGTGGGGCTTTTTTGGTTTGCTTCACCAGTTGGATATTTTGGAGCGCTTAACCCCGGTGCTTTTTAAGAGTGCTCCATCCTGGGCTTTTTCAGAGTCCTCCCTCGTAGTGGTGTTTGGAGCTCTCCACCCTGGGGCTTTTTGGGAGCAGTCCAACCCGGTGGTTTTTTGGAGCTCTGCACCCTGTGGCTTGTTTGGAGGGCTTCACCATTTTGTATTTTGGGAACCCTTTACAGTTTTGCTATTCTGTGGAATAGTAGGAGACCTGGCATTTTTTGGAGTGCTTCACCGCGCCGTCCTGGAGGACTGCATCACCATTTGTTTTTTTGGGCGTCCTTCACAGTTTGGGGCTTTTGGGAGTCCTTCACAATTTGGGTTTTTTTTAGGGGGGAGCCCTGCACACTGGGGCTTTTTTCAAGGGCTTCACCATTTTATTTGTTTTGGGGGGGAGCCCTTCACAGTTTTGCTATTTTTTGAAATTTTACCAAACCCGGGATTTTTTGGAGTGCTTCACCTCCCTGCGCTGCCCCGGAGGAGTGCATCCCCATTTGGTGTTTTGGGAGCTGTTCACCATTTGGTATTCTTTTGGGGAGTCCTGCACCCTCTGTGTGTCTGGGGGCTCTGCACCCTGGGGCTTGTTTGGAGTGCTTCACAGTTTTGTTTTTCGGCGGCCTTTTGCGGTTTTGTTATTTTTTGGAATATTGCAGGACCCAAGATTTCTGAAGGCCTTCACAACGCCGCCCTGGAGGAGTGCCTCACCATTTGGTTTTTCAGAGCCATTCCCAGTTAGTATTTTCTGGAGGAGTCTTGCAGCGTTTGGTGTTTTTTTGGAGGGAGTACTGTACCATTTTAAGGTTATTTTGGGGGAAATTCTGCACAGTTTGGTGGGTTTTTTGGGAGTCCTGCAGCCTGGGGCTTTTTTGGAGCTCTCCAAGCCGGTCCTTTTTGGAGCTCTGCCCCCTGAGGCTTGTTTGGAGGACTTTACCATTTTGGGTTTTGGAGCCTTCTATGGTTTTGCTATGTTTTGGAATATTACGAAACCCGGGATGTTTGGAGTGCCTCACCGCGCCACCCGGCAGGAGTGCCTGACGATTTGTTTTTTGGGAATCATTCACTTATCTTTCTGGGGGAGTCCTGCAGCGTTTGGTGTTTTTCTGGGGGACTCCTGCACCCTTTGGGGGCAGTTTCTGAACTGTTTGGTGTATTTTGTGGAGTCCTGCACCCTGGGTCTGTTTTGAAGCTCTCCAGCCCGGTACTTTTTTGGGACTCTGCACCATGGGGCTTGTTTGAAGGGTTCACTGTTTTGTTTTCTGGAGCCCTTTAGGGCTTTGCTGGTTTTTGGAACATTACAAAAGCCGGGGTTTCTGGAGTGCCTCAGCCTGCTGCCCCGCAGGAGTGCCTCACCATTTTGGGTTTTGGGAGCTGGTCACCGTTACCTTTTTGGGGGATTCCTGCATCTTTTTTTTGGTGGGACTCCTGCAGTGTTTGGTATTGTTTTAGGAGCACTCCACCCTGGTGCTTAAGCTTAAGAGAGGAGGGATGTTAGGGAAGATACCATCACAGACCTGCTCTAACATCTGGGATCAGTCGACGGGCTGAACCTCTCTTCCCCCCCAGAGGGATGCCTCTGAGTAAGATTTGGACACTTGGCTATACCAAGTGTGTCCCCCCCCGGGAGATTTGGCAACCTCTGTAGAGTTGTTTTGTGATTTAATGCGCTTGTAGGTGGCTATCTTTCGCATACTAACACTTGGCTATACCACGTGTTTTGTGATCTAGCGCGCTTGTAGCCAGGCTGTATTACTCATATTCAAACTATTTGTACCACCTTTGTGGGCAGTAAGAGTTCTCATTGAACGCAGTTAAATTCCTTAAGGGTGGCCGTGCTAGTTCATGCAACGTGGCTAGACTGAAAGTGTATGGAGTTACAAGTGCATCCGTAATCGTTAAGATTATATCTATCTATCTATATATGAGTGTGTGTGTGTGTATATATGTTTATACAGAACACGATTGGACTTGTAATACAGGAAATGGGCACCACCCAGAATCTAAGCCTAGCCGCCCCCAGCCCCTCTGATATCTGAGGACAAGCTGGAACGCACGGGGGTTTATTTTCTGCCAAATTGCTCAGTCCTTGTAACGTGACAGGCATGTTTTCAGTGGTTCACCATTTTGTTTTTTGGAGCCCTTTATGGCTTTGCTATTTTGGGGAATATTACAAAACGGGGAATTCTTGGAGTGCTTCACTGTTCCACCCCAGAGGAGGGCAAACCGTTTCTTTTTTGTTTTCCTGGTAAGTCTTGCACCATTTAGGTTTTTTTTGGGGGGGACTCCTGCACCATTTGCGTGTTTTTCAGGGAGTTCTGCATCATTTGGGGTGTTTGGGAGTCTCCAACCCGGCACTTTTTTTGAGCTCTGCACCCTGGGGCTTGTTTGGAGGGCTTCACCATTGTGTGTTTTGGAGGCCTTCATGGTTTTGCTATGTTTTGGAATATTACAAAACGCGGGATTTTTTGAGGCCTTCATGTCACTGCTCCGGGGGAGTGCAGCACCATTTGGATTTTTGGGAGCTGTTCACCGTTAATTTTTGGGGGGGAGTCCTGCACCTTTGGGTGTGTTTTTTGCGGGAGTCCTTCACTGTTGGGTGTTTTTTGGGGGGAGTCCTGCACCGTTTGGTGGTGTTTTGGAAGGCGTCCCTGCACCATTTGGGGTTTTTCTGGGGGGAGATTCTGCAGTGTGCGTTTGGTATTTTCGGGAGTCGGGCATCCTGGGCCTTGTTTGGAGCTCTGCAGCCTGGTACTTTTTTGGAACTTAGCACCCTGGGGCTTGCTGGAGGGCTTCACGATCTTGCTTTTTGGGAGCTCTTTATGGTTTTGCTGTTTTTTGGAACATTACAATACCTAGGATTTCTGGAGTGCAGCCCCGCAGGAGTGCCTCACCATTGTGGCTTTTGGGAGCTTGTCACCATTACCTTTTTGGGGGAATCCTGTACCATTCTTTTTTTTGTGTGTGTGGGATGCCTGCAGTGTTTGGTATTATTTTGGGAGCGCTCCACGCTGGTGGGCTTTCGGAGCGCTTCACCCTTGGGCTTGTTTGCAGTGGTTCACCATTTTTTTTATAGGAGCCCTTTATGGCAGTCACGCCCTCCGTAGCGCTGCTTTCCCCTTTCCATTATGAAGCAGAAGACAGGCAACTGCAGGGCTGCTGCAGCACATGGCTCCGCTCCCTCTGACCCCTCTCTCCCTCTGCCTTCCAGGCACATCACCATGTGGCGCGTGGTGATCGGGGCCACCCGGTTGCCTCAGCTGGGCCCTGAGGCCCAAGTGTGCAATATCAAGCGGCTACTGGTTCACGAGCACTACAGTAACATCACGCAGAGGAACGACATCGCCCTGCTGGAACCGGACCGGCCAATGCCCTCTAGCCTCCAGGGACCTAGCCCCGCTCAGCAAACGCAACGCACGGGGCTGGTTCCTTCTTTCCTCCCGTGACTGCCCCGCACTCCAGCATGGGAGCAAGGCTCCACCATACAGCTCTAGAAGGTAGACTGAGGAGATGAGGCTGATACAGGATTTACCAAAGCCATGGATGTCGTGCTTTAGCCCCAGCTGGCAACTAAGCACCACCCAGCCACTCGCTCACTCCCCCCAGGTGGGATGGGGGAGAGAATCGGAAGGGTAAAGTGAGAAAACTCGCGGCTTGAGATAAAGACAGTTCAATAGGTGAAGCAAAAGCTGCGCAGGCAAGCAAAGCAAAACAAGGAATTCGCTCACTACTTCCCACCGGCAGGCAGGTGTTCAGCCATCTCCAGGAAAGCAGGGCTCCATCACCCGTAACGGTTACTTGGGAAGACAAACGCCATCACCCCGCATGTCCCCCCCTTCCTTCTTCTTCCCCCAGCTTTATATGCTGAGCATGACGTCATATGGTATGGCATATCCCTTTGGTCAGTTGGGGTCAGCTGTCCCAGCTATGTCCCCTCCCAACTTTTTGTGCACCCCCAGCCTACTCGCTGGTGGGGCGGTGTGAGAAGCAGAAAAGGCCTTGACTCTGTGTAAGCACTGCTCAGCAGTAATGAAAACATCCCTGCTTTATCAACACTGTTTCCAGCACAAATCCAAAACACAGCCCCATACTAGCTACTATGAAGAAAACTAACGCTACCCCAGCCAAAACCAGCACAGTCGGGGAAGAAGAAATTGAGAGAATATGCCACTTCAATCCTGCATCTTGTTATGAAGTTTGTAAAACAGGAAGGGGAAGAAGGCACTTGCTGAGTGACGTGTAACATCTGGCCAGAAATTAAACATCCCCTGGGGTTTGCTAAAATCGCCTCTCGGTAACTTCACCAAGCTCTTTTAAACTCTTCTAAAATATTTTGCTCTGTATCTCTCTCTCAGGTTTTCCATATGCTTTGTGCCCTACACAATAACTATCCTGTAGTGCTGTCTCTGCCGTTGGGTATTTTTGCAGAAGCCGCTCAGTAGTCCGGTACTCACAGAATCACAGAATCACTACGGTTGGAAAAGACCTGTAAGATCATCAAGTCCAACCTGAAAAAAAAAAAAAACAAACCAAAAACAAAACAAAAAAAAACCCACACAAACAACCCACGCAAGCCAACCACCACACAACAACAACAAGGCACAACAGACCAAAAACCAACCCACCCAACACCACACAGCACCATGTCCATCAAGCTACATCCCACAATGCCACATCCACACGCTCCTTGAATACCTCCAGGGAGGGTGACTCTACCACCTCCCTGGGCAGCCTATTCCAATGTTTCACCACTCTCTCAGGAAAGACATTTTTCCTAATATCCAGCCTGAACCTCCCCTGGTGCAACTTGAGGCCATTTCCTCTAGTCCTGTCACTAGTCACTTGGGAGAAGAGACCAACACCCACCTCTCTGCAACCCCCCTTCAGGTAGTTGTAGAGAGCGATAAGGTCTCCCCTCAGCCTCCTCTTCTCCAGGCTAAACAACCCCAGCTCCCTCAGCCGCTCCTCATAAGACTTGTGTTCCAGACCCCTCACCAGCTTCGTCGCCCTTCTCTGGACACGCTCCAGCACCTCCATGTCTTTCTTGTAGTGAGGGGCCCAAAACTGAACACAGTATTCGAGGTTCGGCTTCACCAGCGCCGAGTACAGAGGCATGATCACCTCCCTGCTCCTGCTGGCCACACCATTTCTGATACAAGCCAGGATGCCGTTGGCCTTCTTGGCCACCTGGGCACACTGCTGGGTCATTTCATATTCAGCCGGGTGTCGATCAACACGCCCAGGTCCTTTTCTGCGGGGGAGCTTTCCAGCCACTCATCCCCAAGCCTGTAGCGTTGCCTGGGGTTGTTGTGGCCAAAGTGTAGAACCCGGCACTTGGCCTTATTGAACTTCATCCGGTTGGTCTCAGCCCATCGATCCAGCCTGTCCAGATCCCTCTGCAGAGCCTTCCTACCCTCAAGCAGATCAACACTCCCTCCCAACTTGGTGTCATCTGCAAACTTGCTGAGGGAGCACTCTATCCCCTCATCCAGATCATCAATGAAGACATTAAACAAGACCGGTCCCAAAACTGAGCCCTGGGGGACTCCGCTTGTGACCGGCCGCCAGCTGGATTTCACCCCATTCACTACAACTCTCTGGGCTCGGCCATCCAGCCAGTTTTTTACCCAGCGAAGAGTGTACCTGTCTAAACCACGGGCCGCCAGCTTCTCTAGGAGAATACTGTGGGGAACAGTGTCAAAGGCTTTGCTGAAGTCCAGGTAGACAACATCAACAGCCTTCCCCTCGTCCACTAGGCGGGTCACCTGGTCATAGAAGGAGATCAGGTTGGTCAAGCAGGACCTGCCTTTCATGAACCCGTGCTGGCTTGGCCTGATCCCTTGGGTATTCTGCACGTGTCCCGTGAGCGCTCTCAAGATGAGCCTCTCCATAACCTTCCCCGGCACCGAGGTCAGGCTGACAGGCCTGTAGTTCCCCGGATCCTCCTTCCGACCCTTCTTGTAGATGGGCGTCACGTTGGCAAGCCTCCAGTCATCCGGGACCTCCCCCGTTGACCAGGACTGTTGATAAATGATGGAGAGCGGCTTGGCAAGCTCCTCCGCCAGCTCCCTCAGCACCCTTGGGTGGATGCCATCAGGCCCCATAGACTTATGAGTCTCCAGGTGGCATAGCAGGTCGTTAACTCCTTCCTCCTGGATCATGGGGAGCCTATTTTGCTCTCCATCCCTGTCATCCAGCTCAGGGAGACGGATACCCTGAGGATACCTGGTGTGGCTGTTAAAGACTGAGGCGAAGAAGGCATTAAGTACCTCAGCCTTTTCCTCATCCTTCGTGACAATGTTCCCCGCCGCATCCAGTAGAGGATGGAGATCCTCCTTGGCCCCCTTTTTGTTGTTAATGTATTTATAGAAGCTTTTTTTGTTGTCCCTCACGACCGTGGCCAGGTTGAGCTCTAGCTGGGCTTTCGCCTTCCTAATTCCCTCCCTGCATGACCTAACGAGGTCCTTGTATTCTTCTTCACTTGCCTTCCCCTTTTTCCAGAGGTGGTAAGTTCTCTTTTTTTCCCCGAGCCTCAGCATAAGCTCCTTGTTCAGCCAGGCCGGCCGTCTTCCCCGCCGGCTCTTCTTACGGCACAGGGGCACTGCCTGCTCCTGCGCCTTCAAGATTTCCTTCTTGAAGAAGGTCCAGCCTTCCTGGGCCCCTTTGCCCTTCAGGACCGTCTCCCAAGGGACCCTCCCGACCAGTGTCCTGAACAGGGCAAAGTCTGCCCTCCGGAAGTCCATGGTAGCGGTATTGCTCACCCGCCTCCTTACTTGGCTAAAAATTGCAAACTCTATCATTTCATGGTCGCTAAGCCCAAGACGGCCTCCGACCTTCACTTCTCCCACCAGACCCTCTCTGTTCGTAAACAGCAGGTCAAGCAGGGCACCTTCCCTTGTAGGCTCCCTTACCAGCTGCGTCAGGAAGTTATCTTCCACACACTCGAGGAACCTCCGGGACTGTTTCCTCTTAGCTGTGTTGTACTTCCAGCAGACATCCGGTAAGTTGAAGTCCCCCACAAGAGCAAGGGCTTGCGACTGTGAGACTTCTGCCAGTCGCTTGTAGAACGCTTCATCAGCTTCTGCGCCCTGGTCGGGTGGTCTATAACAGACCCCCAGCAGGATATCCGGCTTGTTGGCCTTCCCCCTCATCCTTGCCCATAAGCATTCAACCCCATCGTGACAATCATCCAGCTCTATACAATCAAAGCACTCCTTGACGTACAGAGCCACCCCACCGCCTCTCCTTCCTTGCCTGTCCCTCCTGAAGAGCTTATAGCCCTCCATCGCAGCACTCCAGCCATGCGAGTCGTCCCACCATGTTTCTGTGATGGCGACCACGTCATAGCTGCCCCGCCGCACGATGGCTTCCAGCTCCTCCTGTTTGCCGCCCATGCTGCGTGCATTGGAGTAGATGCACTTGAGCTGGGCTATCGGTCTTGCCCCCGACAATGGCATGTCACCCCTAGGCTCACCTCTGGGTAGCCTGGCTTCATCCCCTTCCCCCTTCGAGTCTAGTTTAAAGCCCTCCTGATGAGGTTTGCCAACTTACGGGCAAGGATTCTTTTCCCCCTTGGGGACAGCTGAACACCGTCTGCACTCAGCAGGCCCGGTGCCACGGAGACCACCCCATGGTCAAAGAATCCAAAATTCCTCTGGTGGCACCAGTCTCTGAGCCACGCGTTGACCATGTTTGCTTTCTTATTCCTTTCAGTGTTCCTCCCCGCCACTGAAGGGATTGCAGAAAACACCACCTGCGCACCCGATCCGTCAATCAGTCTCCCCAGCGCCTTAAAGTCCTTCTTCATCCCTTTCACGCTTCTTTGCTCAATCTCCTCGCTGCCAACCTGCAAAACTACCAGCGGGTAGTAATCGGTGGGCCGTACCAGACTGGGGAGTTTCCTTGTGACCTCAAGGTAGCTGCCCGTAGCTACGGCGCGCTGGTGAGACCGGCGAGAGCAGGTTGTTTGTAACAGCCCGACACACTCGGACAGGCTTGGGCTGCTGCGCACAGCTGAAAGGTGCTGTTTGTCTTCTCTCACTACCAAACGTGATTCTTTGAAGTTCACAGGAGAAAGTTGTAAGTGTTTAACGACAAAAGCAGGGGCGAAGTACCATTGGGTCTTGTCTTGCAAACAAGTTGAGACAAAAAGTGTTGATGTGTAGTCCAAACCGGAGTTCCTCTTCTGATGGAGAGAGCTGCTGCAAATCTCTGGATTTTAAGTCTTTAGGATTTCCCCTCCTTCTCACAC
The DNA here is from genome assembly GCF_030936135.1 of Gavia stellata. Lineage (NCBI taxonomy): Eukaryota > Metazoa > Chordata > Aves > Gaviiformes > Gaviidae > Gavia > Gavia stellata. The sequence goes on from NW_026777121.1 coordinate 1,093,076, forward strand.
CTGGTTTTGAGATTCTCTTTTATCTTTAATTGTATCCCTTTGGCCTAGTCTTCCCACGCCCTGGATTGTTCCCTTTTCACCCCTCCTGCCTTTGCTCTTACAGTGTTCAGGGTGGAAAAACACTTCCTTTAAAAAAAGTGTGAAATGTATTTCTCCGTCTGGAATAGCTGTAATCGTAATTTAATCCAATTACATTGGCTAAACACATTAGCTGGACGCTTTTGTTAACAGCCGGCTTTTTAAAATCTGTGTCCTTGGATGGCGGAGCCAATGCCTCGGGGAGCGGAGCAGAGGTGTTGTGCGCCGTGAGAAGCTGCCACCCATGGGCTGCCCGGCGCCCAGTGCCTGTGCTGGTTAGAAGGATGCAGTTAGTTCAGTTTTGCTCTGTCACCGAGGAATTAGTGCCCTGCCCCTTCGCACAAAATATACAGAAGAGTGGCTTGAGCACTCTGTACATGCTTTTACACCGAGGGCTTGTACACATTTCATGTGCTTTAACTCACCTTTTAATAAGTTTGAGGTTTGCGAACGGAGTCCAGTACAAAGATGTTAGTGAGCTATCCATAAATAACGCATATAAATTAATTTATTTAGAGTCTTCTCTTGGTCACAGACCCTAAGTAAAACACATAAGCTAAATCCACAATATGGAAATATCTGTCTCCAACTCCATGGCGGAATGTATTATTTTATCTTGGCTCACTGAGGAGCAGAATATGATCCAGCCCTTTGGGGCAAGTCTAAAGAGCAAGCAAATAAGATACTCTGAATTACTCTACCTAATTGAATAAACAACGTTCTTTGGAAACAGTTATTTGGCTAAACTTCATTAGACATAAAACTTCTTTGTCTTTTTTTTCCTGTGTCTTCCCAGGTAATGTCCTTCCTATTGTTAGGATAACAAGTATCCCCAGGTTTAGTTTCAGTAACCCGAGTAGCACGGCAGGGTATAGAATTGTTACCAAAGATAGTAGATTGTGTTTCTGTCTAGGAACAAAATTCATATTGGTGGTGGTTTTGGTTGCAGTTTGTGTGTTGCACAGTTTAACAGTGTCATTCGTGATTTTTATTATTCAAGGTGTACAGAGCTTTCCATTGAGCTGAATGCAACATTTAGCTGATTTTCAGGCATCGTCTTTCTGATACTACTTTTGCTCCACCTTGCTTTTATGTAGGCAGCTTTAATGCAAACGTGCTAGTTAATATGAAATAAATGTAGTGGTTGTGCTTTCAATGAGGACAAAAATTCTTGACGAGCAGAGGAGAACAGTTGTCCAATGCTGCTCTTGATGTAACGTCTCGTATGTCGTTGATGGAAAGCTTACAGTAGTGGAAGTTACTCGTCCTCTCAAAGCCATCCTTTCAAGTTACATTTTTCCTTCCCCTTGCACTTACACTACCTGTGCCCAAACTTCAATGGACGTAAGGAGTTTTTCAGAAGAAATGTAGGTTTCTGGGTGCATACCTGTGTGCTTGAGCGTTTGTCTTTGGTTTTCTTAACCGAAACGTTCTCAACTCAAGTGGAGGTAGACATTTTTCATATGTATTTGAAAAGGTCCAGACTGGACTGAAGCGGGTCATACAACTGTCACTCAGCTTTTCAAATTAAAAAAAATTGCTAAATTTTCCAAACAAAACCATCAACCTAGCCTCTGAGAGTGAAACATTGAAGCCTGCCTTTGGGTTCCCATAAATATTCAGATTCCCTTGTGATGAATATGAGGTATGAACCTGTACTGATACAGAACTTTGCTGCGAAAAGTTCACTGCTGTCCACCTTTCCTGTAAGCCCAATATTGTGTTTGATAAAGCAAAATACACTTCTTAACAACCCATCAATTAAAAAAAATTACTCGTTTTTTCTTTTTAAACAGGCAAAACGAAGGCTGGAGCTAGGAGGAAGTGGCCACCAGTATCTGGCTGAAGGACTAAAGACTCCAAAGGGGAAAGGAAGAGCTGCGACAAGAAGTCCAGATAGTCCAACAAGTAAGGGAACTGGTAACACGCTGCATGGCACAGAGTTTTTGATTTTACTAGCTTGAGATCAGTGTGAACCAGCACGACAGGCTGCGTTACCTAGCTAAAGACGCGTGTTTATTACTGTCCTCGCCCGGATGTGTGTGCAACATCCTCGCCCCCGCAGCCAGCAGCACGCAACGGGTTTGCGGCGTGCGTCGATCGGTTGGTGCAGAGCCGCTGAGAGGCCGCAGAGGCTCCTGGCTGCCAGCTCTGTCCCTCCGCCCGCCGGGCAGCCTGCAGCCTCGCCATCCAGGGCCTCCTCTTCACCCAAGGACACGAAGCGGGGGATGCTTAGGAGAGGTAGATGCTGAGGAATCAAGATACTGCGACGGGCTCAAACGCACAGTTATTAGGCAGGGCTAATCGGGCCAGCCGCCTCCTTCCTCACTGGAGTTACAGCAGCTGATGGGCAGGGCTTATTCCCCCAGGCAGGGATTTGCAAAGAGCGGTAGCTGTGCCCCAGCAGCGTTGCACGCTGCCTGCTTTTTGTGAGCTGCCTTCTCTCCCTGCGGTACGACTAGATTACTACTGCCGCTGCTTAGTTGCTGCAAGTCTTCATTTTTGCACGCCTGCGTTGCCTCGGGCAGTAGGTTTCTTGCAACAGGCGCTGGGGGTGTAGCCTTGCCATCTTGTTTGGGGGATTTCAGCAGGAGAGTTAGGCTTGCAGAGGGAGGGGAATGGGGAAAGAGGAGGACTGGGGCAGCAGTGGTAGTGATGGGAGAGCAAGAGGTGTGGAGGGTGCTTGTCCCTCCTCACCAGTCTAAGTCTTGTTTCTGCTGAGGCAGATGGGAAAAGTGAAATTAGCTGAAGAGACGAACTTAATGCGGACAAGTTACACAAGCACAGTTGTCTTCATTAAACTGAACTTCGTTAAGCTAAATGAAGTCCGTTTTAAACCGAAGTGCGTTCTCGCAGAAGTTCAGTACCATTCGGTGCATAGGATGCTGCTGCAGTGTTGCTAAGGCCGTACAGAGAACCCCCTTGCTGCATGACCAGGAGCACATCCCCGTTTAGCTGGGGGTCAAGTAGCCTCTTGCCCTTCTCACTCTGACCCTCTCATTCTTTTCCAAACCCCAAATTAAAACAAACAAACAAAAATCATGCTGGTCTAAATCCAGAATGTCGCCTAATTGATACGAATTTTCCTCCAGTTCCCCATGCAGACAAGCCCTGAAGCTACCAAAGAATGAGATACAGCAGGTTCTCTTTGCAAAGAGGCAATGAATTGGTTTTCACTGAAAAGCCATCATATCCTTCAAAATGTTTCAGGGTAGCCTAAAGGTTCACTTTTGGGTAGGATTTCAGTTTTGACTGACTTCTGCAATCAAGTGGGGGACCTGAACCTTGAAAACATGAAAATGACCACCAGATCAGCCTAAGATCCATCCTGCGTAATACTTGAAGCAAATGAAAGGTTTGAGATGTACCAGCCCAGCAGACTTCTAATAATGGCTGGCTCATTTCCCTTGACACAAAGTCCTCAAACATTTAGAATTAGAAATTATTCTCATCTCCATATTTAAACTCTTAAAAGCTCATCTATTGCTACATTTGTGCGTGAAAAGAGCGCGTTGTCTAGTAAAGATCCAAGCCGTTTGCTGACTTCTAATTTAAAAGAAGTGGATACCCTTGCCCAGTTTGAGCATTGTTTGGTTATGGGGAAATGATGATTATAAATTGTGTCTTGCGTCAATCTCCTCTAATTCACTTGAGTTTTCTGTACGCCGTGCCGTGGAGTCTGGCGCTGATGGAATCTGTCGTTGTGTTCACCCACTGAAGTACACCCAAGTCCTGCTTAATTGCATGTGAAACACTTGTCTTACAAGAGGGGAAAATCAAACCCTGATGAAAGCTGGCTATCAGCCTGATGGAGGAGAGTCATAGGGGAATTTTTGGTATTGCTGCCAGAATAAATAGATACTAAAAATACTCTTAAGAATTCACATAGTGAAAACCTAAGTAGAATATTGCATATATGTATCCATCAGACTAATGGAAAGATTATCATTTTAAAAAATGTATGGCTTTGCTCATGTACCTGTGACTTTTGGAAAAGTGCAGCTTGAAATGCAAATAAATACCCAGTGGTAAGTTGTGTCTTAATGCAGAGGTTTGAGAGATTTCTGTGGTAAAAATGAAAGAAATATCTGTAATATGTATCCTTTCATTTCTGGATGCTGCTTTCGGAACCAAAATGAGAGAACTGATTTATCTGTTTTGGTTTTTTTTTCTCTTTTCTTGCCAAGCTCCAAAATCTCCTTCAGAAAAGACTTGGTATGATACATCACTTGCCCTTCTAACAAAGAAGTTCATTCAGTTGCTGAGCCAATCTCCTGATGGGGTCTTAGATTTGAACAGAGCGGCAGAGGTCCTCGAGGTGCAAAAAAGGAGGATTTACGATATCACCAATGGACTGGAAGGCATCCATCTCATTAAGAAAAAATCCAAAACCAACATACAATGGATGTGAGTATTCCTTATCCTTTTCCTTTCCTGCTGGCTGATTTCACTGTCACAGAGCAGCAGTATTTTTCTTCTCCCACCTTCCATTCTAACACTTTGCTCCAAGCAATCATCCAAAACGCCTTCTATCAGGATAAAGCTTTCTTTTTCTGTTAGACAGGTTTTCAGTGTATAAACAGCATTTGTCAGGGAAACTAGAAACCAGCATTTTGTCTGAATACTGCATTAAGTCATTTGCTTTTGCAAGCGGCGTAAGTTCTAGGTACGCATCTCTACCTACTGCCATCCTCAGTCTTTTTCAGGGTGTGGTTAGAGGAGAGGTGAGTTAGAAGCAAGATTTTGGAAGAGCTTAGAAATATTTGGCTTTTCCCTCTTGGTGGTAGTTCCAAAATGTGTTGGCATGATAAAAAGATGCTTTTTCTGGGAAGCGTAGTTGATGTTGACTCACTATGGGCAGGTTTAGGGAGAAGGAGATGAGGACTTGATCTGCACTGTAAAAGGCTGCCTCTTCCCTTTGCCATAGCACAGGGTCAAGTTTTACAAATGCTGAAAGGGCGTCTTCCCCCTCTGTATCCGTAGGGGCTGCCGTCTGTCGGAGGATGGTGGCATGCTGGCCCAGTGTCAAGGCCTCACGAAGGAGGTGACCGAACTGACTCAGGAAGAGAAGAAACTGGATGAGCTGATCCAAAGCTGCACCCTGGACCTCAAGCTGCTAACAGAGGACTCGGGGAATCAGAGATATCCTTTTTTTCGAAACCTCAGCGGTGGTCAGTCTTGCTGTGCTCTGTAACACAAAGAGAATTCCACTAAGTAATAAGATATGAAACATCAGAAATTTCCAGAAGTTGGATAATGGGTTTTAATGTAGTTCTATATAAAAGTTACTTAAGCCACTTGCACCTGTAATGCTTCTGGAATGTCAAAAAAAAAAAAAAAAATGGAGAAAAAGGTGGTGTATGAAGGAGCCCATTAACATCCATGGTCACATAGAGCAGAACCAAGAATTTAGCTGATTAATGAGTGACAACATCCAAAACCTGTGCTCTTTCGATTCTTTTGAGCCCAGAGCAAACCCCATTTTTATGTGTGCAGAAATTATAAAGGCCTGCAGACAAAGTCTTTGCTAAGGTAACGAAGACTTGTGTGTGTGTGTACTCCTTACTTAATATTTTTTTTTATTTTTACATTAAACTGCTGCGTATATAAATTCCAGACACAGAGAGGAAAATAAAGTTGGGAGTCAGTTTAGTCTGAAACTTGCAACAAATTTTTAGATTCCTCTGGTTAGAGAAGCTATAGTGGAATATCATAGATAAAGGTTTTATGAGCTCTCAAAATGTCTCTTTCAGACTTAATTATTTAATGGAATAGCAATGCTCAATTGCATAAGGTTCATAAGGTTTCTGGTATTTTGGCTGCTAATACCCCTTGTAAGTAACCAGTTCTCATTTTCACTAGATTTCCCACCTGCTGGCAACAGAAGAGAGCATTTTATTAAATGCTGAAAATGCTGAAAACTTTTATTACTTTTAATGGTCAGTAGTTTTTAAAGAGCATCTAATAAGGTGGACTTATTCTCTGTTTTGAAGGATAGGAAATAACTACAGGAGCGTCAGTAAAAAGTAATGTGAACGATGTAAATACTGTCTTTTGGTTGTGCTTGCATCTCAAAATGCGTATGAAAGCAAGACCACCGAGTGGCATAGGGAGTAGGGTCAGCACTGCCTTCATCCACAAGAGATTTAGAGCAAAGCAAAACCGAGCATTATACTTCTCTGTTTTTCTAGCGCTGTTTGCGGTGGTAGAGATCCCTGCCCTGCAGTTGATGGCTCCCTTGGGGATGGGCGAGGAGGGATCAGCATTAGCAGCGTCTTGGCCTCGTGCTTTTGGATGTAGGAGAGCGTATTCCCCAAATCCTTCTGTGGCTCTAAGGTTACTGATAATACTAGTGGTTATTGAGGAAGGAATGTGGATGTGTGACACCTGGGGACGAATCTGAGCGCATCCCAGTATGGTCGTTCGCTCGCCTCACTGAGGTCTGACGTGAGGTGACCTGCTGAAGACTCAGGGAGCTGGGAAGCCTCTTCCTTTGCTCCATCTCTGAAGGCGAAGTTTCTGCTTTTGAAAATGTTTTTCTTTTCCCTTGTGATTAGATAGTGCCAAAACAGCGTTTCTGCCCTGGCTGTGTGCTTCCTCCTCCTCCTTCTAAATAGAATCAGACAGTAACTGATCGCTACCTTGAATGTTTTGGGATATGCCCAGCTTTGAGCTACAGCAATGAAGATTGTCGTTCTATTTGAAAACCATGCAACCCTTTCCGTTGTTCATACAGTGGCAGCCACTGTTGCTGTAATTTGTACTCTGCCTTTGCCAACCTTAGTAAACCTTACTAAAGGAGTGGTAGAAGCCTCAGTAAAAGCCATTTGCCTGAGAGCTGACCTGTTGTTTAGCCCCCTGACCTGTTGCTTTGCGTTTGGTCCAAGTCAGGTGTGAGAGGCTTGCCAATGTGACACCCATCTACAAGAAGGGCCGGAAGGAGGATCCGGGGAGCTACAGGCCTGTCAGCGTGACCTCGGTGCCGGGGAAGATTATGGAGACGTTCATCCTGAGGGCGCTCACAGGGCACGTGCAGGACAAGCAAGGGATCAGGCCCAGCCAGCACGGGTTCATGAGAGGCAGGTCCTGCTTGGCCAACCTGATCTCCTTCTATGACCAGGTGACCCGCCTCGTGGATGAGGGAAAGGCTGTCGATGTTGTCTACCTGGACTTCAGTAAAGCCTTTGACACTGTCTCCCACAGTATTCTCCTGGAGAAGCAGGCAAGTCATGGCTCAGACAGGTGCACTCTTCGCTGGGTAAAAAACTGGCTGGATGGCCAAGCCCAGAATGTCGTGGTGAATGGAGCGAAATCCAGTTGGCAGCTGGTCACAAGCGGAGTGCCCCAGGGCTCAGTTTTGGGACCGGTCTTGTTTAATATCTTTATCGATGATCTGGACGAGGGGATTGAGTGCTCCCTCAGCAAGTTTGCAGACGACACCAAGTTGGGCGGGAGTGTTGATCTGCTGGAGGGTAGGAAGGCTTTGCAGAGGGATCTGGACAGGCTGGATTGATGGGCCGAGGCCAATTGTATGAGGTTCAACAAGGCCAAGTGACAGGTCCTGCACTTGGGTCACAACAACCCCATGCAATGCTCCAGGTTTGGGGACGAGTGGCTGGAAAGCTGCCCTGCAGAAAAGGACCTGGGGGTGTCGATCGACAGCCGGCTGAAGATGAGCCAGCAGTGTGCCCAGATGGCCACGAAGGCCAACACCATCCTGGCCTGTATCAGAAACAGTGGGGCCAGCAGGAGTAGGGAGGTGATCATGCCCCTGGACTCGGCGCTGGTGAGGCCGCACCTCGAATGCTGTGTTCAGTTTTGGGCCCCTCATTACAAGAAGGATATTGAGGTGCTGGAGCATGTCCAGAGAATGGCGACGAAGCTGGTGAGGGGTCTGGAGCACAAGTCTTGTGAGGAGCGGCTGAGGGAGTTGAGGTTGTTCAGCCTGGAGAAGAGGAGGCTCAGGGGAGACCTTATCGCTCTTTAAAAACTACCTGAAAGGGAGTTGCAGTGAGGTGGGTGTTGGTCTCTTCGCCCAAGTGACTAGCGACAGGACAAGAGGAAATGGCCACAAGTTGCACCAGGGGAGGTTTAGATTGGATATTAGGAAAACTTTCTTTCCTGAGAGAGTGGGGAAGCACTGGAACAGGCTGCCCAGGGAGGTGGTGGAGTCACCATCACTGGAGGGGTTCAAGGAACGTGTGGACGTGGCATTGCGGGACATGGTTTAGTGGGCATGGTGGTGTTGGGGTGATGGTTGGACTTGATGATCTTACAGGTCTTTTCCAACCTTAGTGATTCTGTGATTTTGTGATTCTGTGAGATGTATTGGCGTTTTGAGCTTGGGCAGTTTGTCTCACTGTATGGTAACAGCAGACATTTACCAAAATTGTTCACATTTACACCCCCCGAAGGTAGAATAATAAATTAGGCTCTTTATTTCTATGGCATAAATACTGTGCTAGATACCTCACGGATGACGAAACCAAAGACCTGGAAGCGCTTGCCTGTGATCGCGGCCGTTTCACAGTTTGCGACCAAAAGCTCTGTGACACCTCGGTTACGCAGGTCAGTAAGTGAGGCACCACCGTGCCAAAACCCACCAAAACGCTCACGTTGATTTGGACAAATTCATGTTGAACAGCAGAATGTTCAGATTCATTCCGTGCTTATGCAGAAACCAACTTTCTGCACTGTCAAGTTGTTCAAAGTAGTTGTTTAAGTAGTTTTTTGAAATAATTTCATATAATACAAATGAATAAATAAATATCTGAATATATAAATGTTTACCAAAAAAGCCTCAAATGAAAATGGACATTATCATTTTATCGATGACTTCAAAAATATATTGTGTATGCGCATCTGTAAATTCCTTTACATTTTTTCTGTGATTTCCAGTTCTCTGCCATTTCACAGCAAGCGTGTAAAAAAATTTTGCTTCGCACAGTCTGCGAGTAATTGCGGGTTGTTGAGCTTTAGCTTAAGTAGCTTTACGCGTGGAAAGGAGAAGAGAGAGGACTCGGCATGGAGAATCCCTTTTGTCACTCTGTAGTGGCCCCAGCTGTTAGATCAAAGGGAAATTCTCACACCGTTTCACTGCAATTGTGATTCCAGTGTAGAGAACAGAAAACTTTGGGCTGAAAGCAACGTAGCCATGAGAAAATGGACGAATAATTGAAGGAATTATGCCTCTTCTAATAGTCTGAATATATTATCAACTGGGTTGGAAAATTCCTTAACCGTGATTACATTAGCTTATGTGACGTATCAAGATATTTGAAAAATTAGTGGCCTTAAAGACCAAACTGTTATAGTTGTGAAAGCTCCTCCAGAAACAAGACTTGAAGTGCCTGACCCAGTAGAGGTAAGGAGAACCTGGCTTTTCCTGCCAGGTTATAGATCATTTTTCTATAGATGGAGCAAGTGTGTTGAGTCTTACTGTGGTAACTGATGCCCAGGTTGGATTATAATTGGCATACAGTCCTATATTCATCTGTCTTATGAACTTTGGAAGTGTTTTTTTTTAAAAGGAAGGGGAATCTTAAAAACCGTTTTATACAAAGCGATCATTATTCGTTCCTTTTCCCTCAATTCCAGCGTTCCTTCAGAGGAATCCACACTATTTACAGGTTATTCTCTTTTGCCATACTTTATGAGAAGAGCAGCTCTTCCTTGACAGTTGAAATTTCCTGTTTGCAACCATGTCAAATCTCTCTCTTAAGAAACTCAGCTCTTCTTTTTTTTTTTTTTTTTTTGCTTTGTGTAGTTTTAGTTATAAAATTCATGGCCAACTCAATGCCTTAAGCGTCTTGATGACTCATATTATTGATATCCTAATTTATTGAGACATATGTTTTCATGTAGGATTTTCTTTTCTGAAGTGTTAGTTATTGTAGAAATGTGTGTTTTACTCCTAGAATCCATTCTTGCCCTTCCTTCTTCCATCATCATCTTTGCTTCATTGACACTGATTTTACACATCTGTGTAAAACATTGTACATTCTGCTAGTGCACTTTTTGTTTGCTATCGTGAAGTCTGTAGGGGATGGGGATTTCCTTTCCCATTTAATGAAAAGTACTTCTGTTTCTGAAGCTGTCTGTGTTCATCCCAAGTGGCAAGCGATAGGACAAGAGGAAATGGCCACAACTTGTGCCAGGGGAGGTTTAGATTGGATATTAGGAAAACTTTCTTTCCTGAGAGAGTGGTGAAGCACTGGAACAGGCTGCCCAGGGAGGTGGTGGAGTCACCATCACTGGAGGGGTTCAAGGAACGTGTGGACGTGGCATTGCGGGACATGGTTTAGTGGGCATGGTGGTGTTGGGGTGATGGTTGGACTTGATGATCTTACAGGTCTTTTCCAACCTTAGTGATTCTGTGATCTGTGTCCCTTTTCTGTTGCCCCTTGCTACTCAAGCCACAGCCTCTCTCTCTCTGAGTGCCAGCTTTTGTATATGAGATGTCTGGCTCTCATTCTTTCATCCTCACTCTGTTTCTTTTCCTTACCTCAGGCAGATGTCTAGGGTAGCTCAGCTGCTTCTCCCTTCCCTTAGCTGATGTCACAGTCACAGAAAAAAATGCTTCAGGTGGCTTTTCTTTGAAGATATCCTCAGGAAGTAGCTTTACTTTTCTTCATTCCTCTCATGGTTTATGAACCACATGGTTCAGCTGCTCCTGGGATTTTCTCTCTTGGGGGCAAAAGTGCGCTGCTTTACAATTCCCGGTTGTTATGACAGAGCCGAGTATGTTGTGCAAAGGCGAATAATTTGCACGAGCCACTGCTTTAGAGATTCAAAAATGTACCTGATTTCTTCTCTCAGGGAGCAATGAGACATAGGGCTAAACCCCAGAAAGCCCCGTGCTGCCTTCATACCTCTGTGTTACTCCTGCATCCCTACCGCTGGGCTGGTTCCACCGCACCCAGGACCGGCTGCTGCCGGGCAGGCAGGACCAGACTCCGGATTCCTTGTCGCTTCTTTCCCTAAGATTATTCTCTACTTGCTTAGGCCCATTATGGTTTCCATCCTTTTTTTCCCCTGCCTGTGTCCTTCATTTCCCCTTTGAACCTAGGTGCAGGTTTCGGAAGAATAAATCATTTTGCTGCAGTGAGGAAGGGATGTCTTTTATCAGTATCCATAAATCTATACTGTTATCGTTGCTTGCTTTCCTGTTTCTTTCCTCTAGGCATTACGCTTTGATTCTTTAATTCAGGGAAAACAGGCGGGTAGAGGGAGATGCACACAATCATTAAAACTAGCGCCTAGACCTCCCTTATCCCCTATACCCAACTTCCTCATTTAATTTTCAGCTTCAGGCAGTACAAGTCCTATTTCTTTCTCTCATTTGCAGTTACATCTCAGTGTCTTTTTTTGCACACCTCAGTCACTCAACAGTACCTTCCCCAACTCCTGCTCTTCCCATCTCCTTTTTTCTAACTATCTATAGCGTTGCCCTGAGTACTCTTCACTGTTTTCTGTGCCCTGGGGTATCCCTGTTCGGTTGTTGCTCTCTGTATTTGTAAATGCTGTCTCCTACGCTGTGTAACTGTCAGAACGCAAATAACACGAGGAATTTTTTGTCAAAGGGCACAATAAAATGTGTTTGAAAGAAGTCTGCAAAGAGGTATATCATGCCCGTACTCCTGCTTTTTAAAACTATTAATGTAATACAGCTGGAGCAGGTTTATTTTTAACTGGAGTCGTTTATCATTTTCTTTCATAAGACCACGAGCAACTTTGCAGGTTTTCTGTCTATATATGTCATCTTCTTGTACTGCATCAGTGTGTGAAAGTTAAGAAAAAAATATTTCTTGAGATTAATTCGGAGATGGTGTTATTCAGAAACACCATCAAAATTAGAGCTGCTGCCTTGAGGGGGCAGAAAGACTTACATCAACAAGTTTGGGTGAAGAAAATGGCATCTTTTTTCTTCTTTTGTTATTTGGAAAAACTTTCCTGATAAACAGGGGGACTTACATACACCTACTTGAGATCAGTGGGAATTAGTGCTGAAGGTCTTTGGATGAGCGAGAAGGATGTTTTGGCATTGTTTAAAAGCAGAAACATTTACACAAATACATCCAATAATGTTGTTATGAATAGTAACAAAACCTGTGACTTGCATCCCATAGTCCCATGACATCAGAGCACTCCAGGTTATTATGGTTGTAAGAAAATGTTAGGAGTTCAATCCTTCATACCTCTCTGGTTATGATACAACACATAAAACGGTGGGCTTCTGCGGTGTCTCTCCTACAGACAGGGGGAAAAGCTTTTATGTTCTCTCCAGTCTACAAGAGACATCAGCCAAGCCTTTCACATCTTCAAAAAAATCCATGGGGGATTTCAGGTTCTTTTGATTTGTAAACGATGTATTCCACCACTCGCACCCCAACAAGAATTTACTCGGCGTCATCAATGTTCTGTCGTGTTCATTGGTGTAACACCTTACTGAGGTTTCTTTTGTTAGCAGCGTGCATTGATACGTTTCTCTAGTACTCAAGGACCTATTGAAGTTTACCTGTGCCCAGAGGAAAACGATGCCCTCAGTCCAATGAAAGCCTATAGTCCGGACCACAACGGAAATATTTCCAAAACCATTTCCAAAGGTAAAAATATTTCTTTGTGATACTAACGGCATTCCTTTGTGCTCTCATTCAAGATTTCATTTTAAACTTCAGATATCCAGCTCTGATTTTTTGGCTTTATTTTTCTAGAAAGCGAAAAGCTAAGGTACCCGTTTTCCACTCTGCCTGTCTGGTTGAGAGAGGGGGAAATATGTTTAAACAACTGATGCAGAAGAAAAATAAGTTTCATATTTGCATATCCGATGGAACTATGGGAACTAAGTTTGTGCAATACTGAAGAAACAAACAGTTTTGTTCCTTTTGCGTTTTCAAGACGGGAGCAGCAACGATTCGCCTCAACGCCAGAGGCAGAAATCTCTGTGTAAGGGTACATGCAGCTACGCAGTGTCACTGATGACGTCTGTTGCCCAGACAGTTTGCACTTTGACTATGAGTTGCACCGAAAAATGGGCATCTCCTCTCACTACGCTTGATTTGGTTTTTTTCCCCCAGTAGTTGTTTGAACCTTGTAAAATAATTTTTTAGTAGAAAAGTCAGAGGGGATAGCAACATGCCTATTTTTGAGCAGCCCTTTGTAACATATCAAAAACAAGCTAGAAATTATATGGAGGCCATTTTTTGTTGAAATGATCCTTTATGAAAGGCCCTTTACACAGTGGTTACTTTGTTTGATCAGTGTCTAGTATTTCTAATGAGATTAAACAGGTCTTCTTTATTTTTTTCTCTCCCTCCTCTTCCAGAAGCGGCTTCTGCTAACTCAGGACAAGGTGACTGCTCAGTAAATAGGGCAACAATCTCTCCGTTGGCTTCTCCAGCCAACCTTCTCCAGCAGACCGAGGACCAAATTCCCCCAAACTTTGAAGGACCCTTTGTGAATTTGCTGCCTCCTCTGCTTCAGGAAGATTATTTGCTGAGCCTTGGGGATGAAGAAGGCATCAGTGACCTCTTTGATGCTTACGATTTAGAGAAGCTTCCTTCATTGGTGGATGAATTTCTAACAGCTGATTGTCTTAAACGCTGTCCGTATCTAAATCGTGGTTTTAACGGAATGAACAAACCTGCCATCATTCCGAGTTGTCCCCTACTTACTGTCAAATAGCATTATTAAATAAACTAGGCTCTCGAACAGTGCTGATCTTTTAATTAAGTACTCCCTGAAATACTATAAAGAACAAGGGAAGGCTTTTACAGCAAGGCCTTCTCCTTGCCCCTGAGCTCCAGTGCCTTGTGAGTCAGCAAGCGCAAGCAGGCGACCGTAAATGTTTTGTCTTCACACTCCCCCAGTCTCTGCTTCCCCTGACAAGGGGGCTTACGGAGGAGGGCTCAATGAACTGGTTTAGTCCTAAATAACAATTTTATAATAGTATTTCAGGTCGTGCCTTCTGCAGAGAATGCATGTCTTTTGAGTGTCACAACATGGATTGTCCCTGCAGTGAACGTAAAGATGAAGTAATGCAAAAGCGTGAAATGGGATTCTTCAGCTCCTTGTGGGAATGTTTAAATTGCTGTCATAATGCTCATTTTGAGCTCTGTATATGTCTCATTCTGAGGTCAAATACTTATGTCCTTAAAAGCTTTTAATGAAAAAATACACTGTAAATGTAGTGTATATTGCAGCTATTGAAAAGTATAAAGTTCTGCCACTGCTCGTAGTAATCACAGATTTTTAAAAATGCTTGTGTGTGTGCGTGAAAGTAGATTTTGTTGGTTGTTTCTTTAAACTGGAACGAAGATGCACAGTTCAATTTTACTGCCCCCAGTGTGCATTAGAACTGGTACATAAATTTTTGTGGTACTAAGTGGGGCTTTGTGTTAAGTGCCTACTAGAGATGCACTGTGGGTTTTTCCCTCTATGGAAAACACTTATGCCAAGCTTTGTTTGTTCAATAGACCATATTTATCTCAGTGGGTTAGCTTCCTCTGCTTACAGCTTTTTCTAATTCTCTTCGCCAGCAAAATGGAACTAATTTTTTTCCAAAGTATCTAACTGTAAGTACCACATCAACTGAATTGCATTTATTTTTTGAAGATCTTTGGGAGTATAGTATAGTACCAATATTTATTTTTTGAACGTGAGAGGAATTCTAAGAAGTCTTAAGTAATTTTTTTTTTTGCATGTAAAATACGTTGCCGTGTTCTGGGCTAAATTAATCTAATGTTGATTAGATGATGCCCATATAATCCTTTTGTTTCCATTACTGTTCTGCTTATCTGACACACTCAGAAAATTAGTACTATTTGTACTGTAGTAGAATATTGTGTATGCAGGTTTTCTGGTACCGTTGAGTTGCTGCTATGAAAGCTCACACATGAAAAGGCAAGCAGTCCCAGTACTAATAAGAAAACTGTATGACTGTGTGAGTTTTGGAATGTAACAAATGTATGAAGGGCAACACATAAAGAACTGTAAAACAGTGTTAAGTGTGTGTTTGTATGTACAAATGTGGGCATAGATCATTCAGCGGTGGTATTTAAGTTGACGTATGTTCTCAACTCACACTTTAGTTACCTAGCAGTTTTGTCCAATAGAATTAATTTGTAAACACTGCCAGAATATTTTCTAGCTGGTTTGTAATTTTTTAAGAGTTTTTTTAGATGTGGATGTGTAAATAAAATTGCAGTATTTAAAGTTTTTGTCTTGTGGAAGAGGAAAGTTAAAAGCTGCGTGAGCATGAAAATTTGCGAGACAAAGGGGCACTTCTGCGGGGGAAGAGAAAACAAAGACTTAACGCAGACCATCTCTTTTTGTAGAAATTAAACAGTTGCCCCAATGTGCGGGGCCAAAATACTAATCTAATTTAGCTTTGCATTGTATGCTAGTTTAAAAAAAACCCTCTGTAAAATACTGTAAAAAAAACCCCAACCAAAAAAAGCTTTTATGGCGGGTTTTGTAAATAAATTTATTAAAGGATGACCTGTTCTCTAGCTGTGATCTCACCACTTCAAATGGATGTAATTTGAATAAATTTTGTATGGTAATGAATCAATAAAAAGGATTTTTTAAAGAGTTTAGATTTGTATACAGCTCTTTATTCTTACTCTTGGTGCCTATCATGCTGCTTCTTGGAACCCAGCTGGTACTATTTTCATTATTAGTGCTCACACTCCTTTGACACCAGGAATGTTTCAATCCCTTTTTTTTATTATGCTAACAAGTAGTTCAGCATTTTTTTTAAGCCAGAGTGAAACAAGAATAAAAGACACATGTAAAGAGACATAGTAGGAGATCCAGAGGTTGGGATAACACGGGTTTATTTTTATTTATCCCCCCACATGAATTATGAACAGACTTCTTGCAAACTTCATAGAAATTGGGTTATTCTAGGATTAAATGACATGAAAGCGATCGTTGAGGAACTCGTTAACCTTCCTACTGATAATTCTCCAGAAGTCTCCTAATAGGAGCCTTGAAAAGAACGAGTTCTGGTTACTTGAGTCATCTCCAGCAGTCTCTTGCACCAGACATGCATTTACAAACTTGTACTCCCTTTCTGGTCTTGGTGCTGCCACCATTCCAGATGCATGGCCATCAACTAGTAAAAGAAAAAAAAACTATCAGGGTAATAAAATCACAGTAATATGGTTGTTTGCTTGAATGTTACGCCTCTGAGCAAGTTGTATCTGTCTTGCATCTTCTACGCACACAAGGAGAAGGCTACTATTTCAGCCCTTTATGCACTTGTCCCTACTCTGACTTCTGCACCCAGCAGTACCGAAAGGAAGGTTAGAGAAGATCCTCTGTTCTTCTACATTTCCAATAAAGAGTAACGGAGGGCTAGAGGACTGTGCTCTCCCTTTGAAGCAGAGACAGCAATAAATGTCCTCTTTCTGTCCTGGCTGTCATAGCTCCCTGGCCTGTTTGCAGTTTCTCTGTTCCACAGCTGCCATAAGCACTTTTTTATTCGCCCTTAGAATCTGCTACTGATTGCCACTTCTCCTGTCGTTTTCTCTCTGCTTTCTGTATCTGCTTTGTAAACTTGGGATGTGCTGAGTTGCAGGAGGAAAAAACCAGCCCATTCAACTACTTAGTTCTGCTCCCCTGAGCTAGCGCAGTGTACCTCAACATTATTCAGCGTACAAATATTACTTTCAGGGAGGCTTTATTGGGGCCCGTATGCGCTGCATTCCTTGGCTGCCAGCAGATGGAAAGGAATTCTGAGAAATCGGGCAAAACTGGCCTGAATGATAGGCAGCTACATGCTCCTTTACACACAGGAGAGGAGTTTAAAAAAAAAAAGGGGGGGGGGGGGGGGGCGGTGTTCCTGCCCTTGAACCTACAGTGAGAACTTGTCCACCTACAAATGACAGACACCATCACTTTCTATTCTTTTTTGACTTATACCTGAAAGAGTCAGTTACACCACTGTCTTGATGCAGACATGGACATTTTTGTTGTAGAAAGAAAGTACGAAAGATATGTAAGGTACTTTTTCTGGCACGAGACATTGCTACATGTTTAGAAGCACCAAATTTAGCAGTATACGCTGATTTTTTTCTGTGTGTAACACAATTAATGCACCATGCCATTGGTGTTCCTGGAGCCAACAATTCTCAAGGTTAAGTGAACCAAGAGCAGCTATAGCAAAGTCATGGAGTGGTAGTAACTAAAGCATAAACAAATAGAATTCATCTCCCCATTTTCCTTTCCTTGCTGAGGCAAAAGCTGCCTGGATATTACTCTACAGCTGAGCAAAGATCAACAGAATGCTTTGCCTTTGTTACGTTCAGGAGCTTCTTTACCCACTTTTTTCTTTCTAAAACTTGACAGGGAGAAAGTGGCACAGCTAACAGAAAAAAACGGGTTGCTCTCAATTCTGAAGGGCGCTGAATGTTGCTGACAAACGACCAGCCAAATTCTCCTAAATTGCAGGAATAGAAGAAGGAATCCAGTTTCTTCTATCTTGGAATTAGGACTCTCCTAAGAGGAATCTTAGGATTCCCCATTTTTTTCCTGCATGCCTTCCCACTTACTTTTCCACCCAGAACTGCATGTTAGTTATCTGAGAAGAAGGTTGTCATGGAAAAATTGGGCCCTCACTTCCCTGGCTGTTTCCCTTCCCTAAGGACAGTGGTTGAGATGCTCTAAAACAACTAAGGATGTTCTCTTCTACTAACCATGAGCTAAAACTGAGGTTTGTATTTTATTTTCCTAGTAGTTTTTGTATTTTCCAACTCCTGCAAAAACCTGGAATGACTTAAAACGGTGTCTCCGAGCCTACCACCCCTCTTCAGCAGGAAGTACGGTATGCCGGCAACTTGGAAAGCATGTATTCTAAAGCTCTTCTTTGGACATTCAAGGAACTGGAGCATGTATATTGCCCGTCTATAGAAGGCCAGTACTGGAACTGGTATTGCCAGCTGCTGTCTCTTCAAGAGCAGTTTTCCCAGGTGGGTATAGAGAAGCTTTCTTCCTGCGGTCGAGAGATGGTAGGGAATCACCTGCTTCCCTTGCTACCTGCTGCACTACCAGCAGTCTGTGTGCAGCTTGATGTATTACGAATATGCTACAAAGCAATTCAGATTTGTGAGCTTCAAAAGCACTTAAAGGGTGTCTTCCATGTTGTGGCCACGTCCTAGGACTGAATAGGACTGTGCTGGCACAAGGGCTGCTTGACATTATGAATTCTTGGCAGCGGGACAAAGTAAGGACTTCACTGGATCATCCTGAAACTGATCAGCACGGCCTGTTTATGTCACTAGGCATGGGACTCACAGGTTATTCCTGCCTGGGAGCTGCTCTTGGAGCTCACTGCCTCCCCTTCACGAGTGGTGTTTTGTCAGTCTGGGCCATCGGGAGATTTTTGGATATGTCTAGCAGGCTATCTGTGCTTTGCTTTTTTCAGTCAACCATAAAACAGCACTGATGTCAGCCCAGTTTTATTTAACCAGAGCGGTAACACTTGGCTAGTCGAGATAACTGTGGGGTAGTGCAGTGCCGTGCTCCCAGAACAGAGAAGTTTAAGTCAAGGACTGCATATGAAATACCTAGAAAACTGAAAAGGAGAAGGAAGGGACTCGCTAACCTTATCAGGAAGCAGTTATAATACTGATTGTCGTTACTGACATACCAAGGACTACTTACCCCGTACTATGAAGGAGGCTGTCTAGAGCAGATCAGTGCAGCTACTGATGTTAAGATGGTCTCCTCCACTTTCTTCTGGGCTAAAAATGCTGCAAAAATAATGAATTACACATCACTCAGTCCCACTGAGAGTACCTCTGGAAAGTACTTGTGTGCTTAAACAAAGACCAATCACAAAGGCAAATGTATCTTAAGCTGTAAGGACGACTCTATCATGAGGCCAGGGTGATATTAATAGTGCTCAGTCCTGCCTAGAATGATTTGTTCTTAAAGATTGATTTAAATTAAGTGCTTGTTACTTTCTGTCCCAGTTTTTCCTCTTCAAATCTCTGTTACTTTGTTCTGATTGTTATCTCTTTTTTGCCTGTGAACATTGTCAGGTCAGTGTGACATAAAGTGAGACCCAGTTTTGAAGAAAAAGGAGAGGGAGGGGAAGCGATATCACAGGTAGAAGTTGCCAAGTTTTACCTGCTGGCACACCGATAGGCCTAGCATGGAATACGCTCAGGGCGTTCATTCACTCTTCCTCCAGTTCGAGGGAGACCATCATCTGCTATCTGGAGAATAGAATCATGATTCCAAAGGCTCCTTCTAAAGAGAGAAACTTCATGTTTGAAACACAATTACAAGAAATGGTGATTTTTACACCCCAAAGCAGGCTACCCCAAAATAAAATAAATATGTTAAAGATGCAGGATCAATAATCTTTTTAGGTTAACTGTGTATATAAAAAAAAAGCAATAGCATTATGCTTGCCCTCTAGAACACGCTGATCAAGAAGGAAGCAGTACCTTTAACAATCTGTCTGCTCAGAGCCCTGGCTTTACCCATCCACAGCCAGACTCATGGCTTCCAAAACATTAATCAGAAAAGTTGCTACTAGCCCTGTATTGGCGGGAAACAATGCCAGAAACTTTAGCCATCTAATATTAAATCCTTGGACCAACATCTTCCAGACTGACTGAACAGAAAAGCTGCTACCAGCATTGTATTTTGAGGAAATGAGCGATTAAAAAGAAAAGGGCTGTGGGCATGGCAGGCATCAATAGCTCGTCATTACGCGGAAACTTCCGAATCCAAGTGCTTTAACTGGCTTTTACTGCCGGACCTAGTTTTCACTCAAAACGGAGGTGAGTCTCCAAGGATGCGGAGAAACGAAGCGCGGAGGACGCGTGGCCTTGGCGCTCGGCAGATGCCCCGGCGCCGGTGATCTGCGCTGCAAACCCAGCCACGGCGCAGCGCCGGAGGACACCCCATGGCAGCGCCGGAGGACACCCCCTCTCCAGCTCCACGACTTCCCCTTCCCCCTCGCCACAGCTGACGCTCCCAGCACGGCGGCCCGGCGCCGCGGCCACGGGAGCAGCCGTGAGGGCTCCTACGGCCCTAGCGCCCGCCGCGCCCTCCCCCGCCCCGCTCCGGCCAGGCCTCAGCTCTGCTCTTCCCCCACGTACGGCACTCCACCGGCGAAAGGAGCGGGAGCGCCGGCCCGGCGGACAAACCCCTCGGCGGTCGCGCAGCGGGACGGGCAGGCCCGCGCTGCCGCGCCGCTGCCGCTGCCCACCCCGCCGGGCGGCGCAGCCGCGCTCTCTCTCGCGAGGCTGCGTCCCAGAGCGCGTGCACCGGTTTGGCCGCTGCCGACCGCCGTCGCGGCGCTGCTGCGCGCGCGCGGGGGCTTGAGGCGGGGCGCGGCGGCCGCGATGGCGGAGCCCTGCTGAGGGCGTGCGGGGCCCGGCGGGGTGAGAGCCGGGGCTCGCCGTGGAGGCCTTCTACCCCCTTTTCTCCCCCCCCACTCTCTCCCCCCACTCTCTCCCCCCTCCTCTCTCCTCTCTCCCCCCTCCCCCCTCCTCTCTCCTCTCTCCCCCCTCCCCCCTCCTCTCTCCTCTCTCCCCCCTCCCCCCCTCCTCCTCTCCTCCCCCTCCTCCCCCCTTCTCCCTCCCCCCCCTCCCCCCCTTCTCCCTCCCCCCCCTCCCCCCTTCTCCCTCCCCCCCCTCCTCCCCCCTTCTCCCTCCCCCTTCCCCTCCCCCCTCCACCTCGTGGGTCTCTGTCCACCAGTTCTGCTCGTTCCTGCCATGTCTTTTTGTTCTTTTTTTCCCCAGGATTATTCTCCAAGAGGATTTAGACCTTGCTTCAAAAGGTATGACTTTTCTTTTGGCTGTATTCGTTCTTTTGGGGGCCACGGAAATAAACTAAGCTTCTTTGTTTTGCAGCTGCTCCATTATAGCAGGTATTTTTCTGGAAGAGAGAAAAAACAACAAATCAAAACTTTTTCCTTCCCTGTATTGAGTTGATAACTTTACCTGTTTGTACACACTGTTAGTGGTATAAAGTATATAATCATATTTTGATGTAAAAAATCAGAATATTTACAACAGTATAAAGTAGTGTAAGAGATGTTGCCCCCCCCCCACCCCCCCCAATATTCTTTATTGCTAGACTTTCCACAGCTTTTTATTTTGGTTCATCCTTTGTGGCCTTTTTAGAGATCCTGGGATTTTTCATCTAGAAGAATGCTAAACGCTTCTATATCTTTGTCAGATGCATCCTCTTTGTGACATCATCATATTCCTTCTTAAGTTAAATGTTATAAAAGTTATATGAAGTTTTATTTTGAAGTGTACTTTGCAAGATTGACTGAAGGACTCACACTGGGGAAAATGCACAGGTGTTTAACTTCTTATGTCCTTGAGTAATTCAGTTTGTACAAAATACTTTGAGGTGTTGCCAGTAGCCTGAGCTTTCTGTTCCTGAAATCTGGTTTTAAAGAAATTAAAGCCTTGTTTCTTTTGTTCTTCACTGCCAGTTAGGAAAGTGTTGTGTTTTCCCTGTAAACTGTGTGAAATGCCCCTGTGTGATTTCCTTAGTAAACTGTTGAGACATGTACAAAACCAAGTTTCCAATGCTAAATCAGACATTATTCTGATGAAGAATTACACACAGCCCAGTGTGAGGCGTGTAATTAATGCATAGCTTTTTTTTTTTACAGGCTCCTTTAGTAAATAACTTTTTTTTCCTTTCCTGACAACTGATCTGGATCTTGAGATCTGCTGGGAGCTATAGATGCGTGTATATTTACTTTCTTGTGGAAAATATAAATAGATTTTAATGATTTTTCTCGTGTATTATATGAGCCAGAGGATAATTAGCTATTTGATGTTAGCTAGGTGTAGTTGTTTAACACCTTGTTCCTGAGGACAGGAATTTTTATTTTGCTGTCCTAATGAATGAAGTAATTCAGATGAAAGTCCTGTGGGATCAGGAATTCTAGGAATAGTTTGGTTTCTTTTCTTTTCTATGATTTCTCTGACTATGAAGACATTGAAATACTGTGCACCTGTTTTCAGCACACAAATAAAAGAGCCAGAACAACCTCTGAAGGAGGCGCTTGAATGCTGTGTCTTTCATTCTTCTGTGATGTGAGTGGAAGCGTATCTGTCGCATAACATGAACTCATTATTCCACTGTGCTGCCTGACATGGTTAAGAATACTTGTATCTTGGATATGTCACGTCAGAGGAGCTGCAGGGTTTTTGAGTTAGAAGATGGCAAGGTACAGATTATTAAAAAAAACCCAAACAACCCTCTCTATGGTTTGTGGCTTTCTCCCTGCCTGTGTTTGAGATCTCTGGGGAAGAGGGCCTCAGGAAATATCTCTGGATAGTTGATTGTTTTTATGTGCTCACCTTCCCTCATCTATATGATCTATCGCAGGTATATGTAGAAATACATCTGACTTTTCTTTATGAGAACATATGCAGTAGATACTAGGCCTTGGCTTTGTATTCAAATGCTTGCTAATATCAGTCTTCTCTAATGCTTCTTGAAGATGCCTGCTGCCTGTGAACCAGTGCTTGAAGCTATTGAAGATACCGTGTCAGCAGAAGATTTGAAGCCACGTGATCGGCAGTTTGTAAGAAAGAACGTTTTTCCAAAAGTGCGACAACGCAATTCACAAAAAAATACTCGGGCAGACGATGATCCCCCAAGTGACAGGTAAATTCTTCCATCAACCCTATCTTGTTGCTTTGCTCATATCTTGTGTGCACTGTCAGCTTCTAAAAATAAGGTGGAAGTTCTCATTATCTCATAGTGTAAAATTTGAATACAAGATAAAAATGAGTAAAATAGTGTTTATAAAATGTAGTGATAATGAACAATAAATCCTGAGCAGATTTCTTGTCCTAGACAAACTTTCTCTAGAAATCAGTTATGACGGAGATATTGATTAATGGAGTAATCAGACTGGAAAAATGGTTCCTGTTACTTCAGCTTGTATGTGTAAAACATTTCTGAAAAATTGTCTGCTTCACCTTAATTACCTAAATAGAAGCTGAGCTCTTCAAAATGCAGTCCTGGAGTAGCCTTGTGCCATCTGGAATGAGAAATAAGAATAAAATTCTGAGAATCACGAAAGGATTGAGGCTGGAGGGGACCTCTGGAGGTCATCTTCTCCAAACCCCCTGCTTCAGCAGGGCCACCTACAGCCAGGTGGCCAGGACCGTGCCTAGCTAGTTTTTGAATAGCTCTAAAGAGGGAGATTCCACCACCTCCTTGGGCAACCTGTGCCAGCGCTCAGTCACCCTCACAGTCAAAAAGTGTTTCGTGATGTTCAGAGGGACCCCGTGTTTCAGTTTGTGCCCATTGCCTCCTGGCCTCTCACTGGGCACTGCTGAAAAGAGCCTGTGTCTGTCCTCTTTGGACCCTCCCTTCAGGTATTTAATATCCATTGATGAGCTTCCCCCGAGCCTTTCTCTTGCAGGCTGAACAGCGCCAGCTCTCTCAGCCTCTCCTCTTAGGAGAGATGCTCCAGTCCCTTAACCATCTTCATGGCCCTTTGTTGGACTGTCTTTCTTGTGGGTGCATCCCATCAGGGCCCAGGGACTTAGGTATGTCCAGTTTGCTGAAGTATTCCCTGACCTGCCCCTCTTCCACCAAGGGTACATCTTCCTTGCTTCAGTCTTTCCACCTGGCTTCTGGAACCTGGGATTTCCAAAGGCTGTGCTTGTTGTTTGTACATCCTCCTGCAAGTGACATAGTGAGACTTCTTTTGAACTTACTGTTTTATTTCAGTGGAAATCGTATGCTGTAACTATGGAACGTATCTTTTGTGTTTTTCCTTCTTGTGATTCCCCTAAGAGCAGAATCAACTTTCTGCTGCAGTGGAATTGATGAAAGTATAAATGAACTCAGTTATCGATTCTAGTTTCTACTGCATTTCCGAGATCTGGATTTTGGTTGGTGCCACCCCCTGCTCCCCCTCCCCCCCGCCCTTAATTTTGAGCTGGTGGATGAAATTTCCCTGCATTATAAAGGTGGAAATAAAGTATGTCTGGAATGTGCAGGAAATTTGATTTTGGTTTCTCATTAGTGTTCAAAAGAGATTTTTATAAGCATAACAGTCCACCTTTATGTGAAGCCCCATTCTGCCAGGAGTGTGTGTACAGCCGAACCGGTGGCTTATAGATACTTGACACTAGCACTCCGTTCTCCGAAGTATTCAGGAGAATACTGTATGTTATTTAACAGGCTGTATTTTAGTGTTTTTGACCCAAGAATGCACATTGAATGTACGTTGTTTAGACAGTAGGAACGCTAAATACATTGTACATGTGCAACACGTGTTGCACATGTCTAATGATCATTAATGTGCCATCAACAATTTTTTGTTTCTAGCTAGGGGAAGTAGCTTTAAAAAAAGAAGCGTGGGGGAGGAGAAAAGAGAAAAGATGTGGGCAGGGCAAAGGATGGTGTTGCAGGATGTCTGTTGTTCTTGTACTGGCATCTTTAGCTCATTGGCACAGTTATCCCAGGAGTTTCAGTGAGAGCTTCTTGCAGAATTTTTTGTTGGTTCTTAAACCATTGTGTGTGCCAGCTCCATGGTGCACATCTGCCATGCTGCTTCTGTAGCCCAGAAAGGTTGGGGTATGAGCTTTCAGACGTTAGTGTGGCTGGTGGCAGGCTTAAGTTAAGAATTTATAAAGGTGCCTTGTATGGAGGGAACTCCGGTCAATGAGTGCCATAATATCAAAAGGCTGCAGTTTAGCTCTAACTGTTTGCTGGTGGCCTCATTTCAGTGCAGTCACTTGAAGATCCCTTGTTAAATGATAATTTTCAGAAAGTGAGTTGTTTGGTTTGGTTTTTTTCAATACAACTGCAGCGTACTGAATCTCTTCTTATCCTACAGCTCTTGTACATTCTCCGTTCTAAAACTCTTTTCTTGCCACTTGTGGTGGCTTGACCCTGGCCAACAACTGAGCAGCCACCCAGCCACTTGCTCAGCCCTCCTCTCAGTAGGCTGAGGGAGCTAACTGGAAGAGCAAAAGCGAGAAAACTTGTGGGTTGAGGTAAAGGCAGTTTAAGTGAAGGCAAGAGTAAGGATAAACTTCAAGGGATGCAAAAGCAATTGCTCACCACCTCCCACAAGCAGACTGATGCCCAATCAGTCTCAGAACAATGGTTAGTTTGGGAGGACCAAACCGCCAGTTTTTATTGCTGAGCATGATGTCATCTGGTATGGATTATCCTTTTGGTCAGTTTGGGTCAGCTATTCTGTCCATGTTCCCTCCCAGCCTCTTGTCCATCTCCAGCCTGCTTGTGGCGGGGTGGAGCACGGTGGGCAACAGCAGGTTTTGATGCTGTGCAAGCACTGTTCCACAATAGCTAAAACACGGGTGTGTTGTCAACACTGTTTTAGTCATAAATACAAAACACAGCATCATACAGGTAGCTGTGGAGAAAGTTAACTCTATCCCAGCCAGATCTATTACCCGCTCCACTAAACTCGCATAATTATAATGTTTTTCCCTGCCTGTTTTGGAGTCATTATTGTTTGTGTTGCTTATTTTATAGTTGAAGAATTACAATTAATTGAGTCTGTTCAGTGGCCCTGACGGGGAAGCGTGTTCCTCTTTTAACTTCTTCGTTAATTTTTACTTATCAGCGTTATTCCTGGTGCTCAGAGAATCTGGATTCGTACATGGGGATGTTCTCACAGTCATTCAGATGGTGCATATGTGGCTGGACAGCTGGCTGCATATGGATACG
The DNA here is from genome assembly GCF_030936135.1 of Gavia stellata. Lineage (NCBI taxonomy): Eukaryota > Metazoa > Chordata > Aves > Gaviiformes > Gaviidae > Gavia > Gavia stellata. The sequence goes on from NW_026777121.1 coordinate 1,118,861, forward strand.
AAATGACAGGGAACAATATGGGACAAGTCGCATAATTCAGTTTTTTGGGGTGAACGTTCAGAGCTGTCAAGCTGTTGTTGAATGTTTTTAGTCTTAATTACACTTTTTTAAAATGCCCCTTTGATCTCTTTCTGATTTGAAGGTGAGGAGGTAAAGTGTTTTCCTGGCATTAAGGAGAATGATTACAAGATGAGTGCTTTCAGAATGGTTAGGTTTTCCTGACAGGGCAGCCATCTGATAGATGTCATGCAGTGCCTTTTGTGGGCATTTTGCTTGCTAAACTGAATTGAAAAGTTTTCGTAGGAGTGGAAGGGAAAGATATTACTTCTTGGGCAGAATCTAGCTGGTTGTCTGATTGTAGCTGGTGGAACCCAAGTGCGAGAGAGAGAGAGAGGAAGGAGAAGTGTTGTCACTTAGTGATGAGTGTGTTTGCTGCTGGAGCAGAGGTGAACTACTCCATGTGAATGATCCTTTGTTTTGGGAGGGATGATCAGTATGATGGAGGCGGGATGATCTAGGATTGTATCTTGTACATTTGAAAGGGCTGAAGATGCTGTTTTTCCTTTCCTTCCAAATACTTTAAAACACTCCCTGTCATCTTGTTCCACCTCCCCAACCCTAAAAAAACCCCCAAACTTGTGGTTGTGCTGGCCACGTTTCATCTCCTTAATGAAAAATGTGTTGAAAGAAAAGCTTGTAGAAAGCTGAAAACACAGATTGATGTTGTGTTTCAGTGGAGGATTATTGACTGAATGCTTTTGTGTAACTTAGGATTAGTCAAAATAAACATTTAAATTTTATTAATTAATTCAAGTTTTAGTGTGTCTCGCGTTTAAACTTGCATCCTGCTTGTACTGAAAGACTGCAAAGTTGTCTTTCCTGACACTTTACTAGAAGTATTTTCTTCCTGATTTCACAAAATGCTTGTTTCTCTTCTTGAATGTCTCATGATATCATGAAACAGTTACATCTCATTTTCCTGTTTCGCAGTTGATCTTTCTATATTTGTCTAAGTAGAAACTAGATACTGAATTATTCAAGTGCTGAACTATTGGAGGGAACCCAGGTTATTCTTTAAGGAGTAGCGCAACTCTGGAGTGGGTACGCTCTTTTCACAGACAAGTGGAGTGCTGGTCCAAAAAGCCTTCTTTGTGGCAGCTGTTTTTGTAAGACTACAAATGAGTTCTCGGTTTTGCCTTGTTACGGCTTTCTTAAATTTAACTTCTTTTTATCTTAATCTCTCTAATGCATAGTGTTGCAGAAGCTACTTTGGGCTTGTCAAGATTTGGACAGCTGTCGTGTGCTTTTGGAATTTTATTGGGAGACATGGAGGAAAGATGGAGTGCAGCGAAGGAAGGAACTACCTAAAATTTTTGATACTTCTCTTTTTAGAAAATTAAGTGTTCATAACTTGAGACTAGAAATCAGTCTACATCTAGAATCTGAAACTGAGAACTAAAAACTGACTAAAAATTGCCATAGCTGGGACAGGAATTGCCTACAGAGGAATTTTGGGAACTGTATAGGAAATTGCCTGCTAGTTTCTGGTCATTATTAAATCGATGTCTTGATTTAGTTTGTGTGTGTGTATATGCCTATATTAAATCAAACAAACCAAAAAACCCCAATGCTGGGGTGGTAGGCAGAAATTATCCAGTGTGGTTTCTTTTTTGTGAAATTAGGTAACTTCTTTTTAAGCTGATACATTTAAGGACCTCTGGAAATGTCATTTTTGTTCAACAGAACAAAAATACTGGCTACAAATTCTGGCTCAAGTAACTTTTTACAAATCCATCTCTTGAATGTTCTCCTTTATAGGCTGATAATGAAGCTGGAGCTGAGTGCAAGTATTGCAAGTATGATAGCTGTATGTGAGACTAGGAGGTGGTGAAGAGGGCAACCGCCTTTCTGCTCAATATAGTGATGCTTCTGGCCACAAGTGCGTATGAAAGTGCTCTATTCCTGCTTGGATTGCTGATAATGTCTCTCAGGGTTTCACACGGGGACTGATCCATGTAATGGACTTGGAAGACAGGATGTCTTCCAGCCTTCAGCAAGTTTGTGGACTATGCCGACCTGGGGGAAGTGGTTGATAGTCTAGAAACCAGTGCTGTGGTTCAGAGGGACCTTAAAAGACTAGAAAAAGGGCTAGCGGAAACCATATGATACTTAGCAAAGGCAAATGCAAAATCCTAGGGTTGGCATAACCCCAGCTAGTGGTAAAGGTGGGGGTGGGCAGCCTGACTAGAGAGCAGCTTTGCAGAAAAAGATTTTGGGATTCAGGTAGACAAGAATTGAACAGGAGTCAGCAATGTATTCTTGTAGCAAAAAAAGGCAAACTGCATCCTGGGCTGTGCTAGCAAGAGTGTAGCCAGCAGGTCTGGGAGAGTGATCCTTCAGGTCTAGTGGTACTTGTGAGACAGCATTTGGAGTGCTGTGTCCAGTGAGCCAGCTTGCGCCCGGTTTTGGGCTCCCCAAAACGAGAGAGGTTGATGTAGTGGAGCGAGTCCAACGGAGGGCCACCAAGATGGTTTGGGAGCACACGATGTATGAGGAGAGACTGGGAAGACTGGGTTTCTTCAGCCTTAGGAAGAGAAAGCTCATGGAAGATCCTAGTTGCAGATAGGAATAGCCAGTAGGAAGGTACAGAGAAAATGGAGTCAATCGCCTGTCAAAGGTGTGCAGTGAAACAAAAGACAGCAGAGTCTTGCTGTTGACAAAGTGGCAGTTAAGATTTTTCGCATCCAGTGCGTAACTTATTGCTCATGCTGTCCACCTTTCTATAGAGGAAATGCCAATATAGAAAGTTTTCCAACATTTCTCGAGTATCTCTCGTCAGTCCCTTTTTAAGAAAGCATGTTATTTTTTTTACAGTGAGTCATCTGGGAAGTTCAGCTAGAATGTCAAGAAGGGATTTAATCTTTTTTGTACTATACAGTGAAGTAGTTACTCAGTAATAGTAAGTATTGCTTACATAATCCAAATTTCAAACATTTCTTGAAATTAACATTGTTTGCACTATGCAAAAAATAACAAAAAAAAAAGTTTTGCAAGAGCTATTTTCTAAATCGATGCCTCTGTCTGTTGCTAGAATTTGTTAGTTTAATGTCAAACTGTTCTAAACTTGAGGAAAAGATAGAAATATTCACTAAGGTGAAAGATGGTCTGTTGTCACAGCATCTTGGACAGCTATTACCTAAATAAGTGTTTTGATTAGCCTGTTTCCTGTACGTTCCTAAGCTTTAGAGTCAACAACACTTATTGAAGAGATGCTGGAATGAAGTTCTGGGTCTAGTAAATTAAATGTGACCTTTACTTGCAGTTACTGCTTCATTATAAGGGAAATGGTCAAGCACTGTTTCTAGTGTCTTCTATCTAATTGCAAGATTGAAGAAAAAAAGAGGGTAGAAAAGACGCATCGGATAGACTTTTATTGCTAACTAGGAGTTGTAACAATGCAACCTGCCTTGTAAGTTGGCTTAGCTGAAACTGGGCATAGGTATAATGATGTCTTCTAATGATAGAAATAAGTTTTTATGACTTGTTGCAAAAATCTTATTCTAATATTATTCCTTATCCCTGTTTATTGGGCGGATTTTCTACCCTGTTCTTGATTTGAACTCTGTTCAAGAGATGCGGAAGTCTTTTTTCTTTTTTTCCTTGCCTTTCTTTCACCTGTTTCAAAAATGTTCTTTCTGTACAAGAACCCTTTGTTGCTTTCAAGAGTGGCTCTATCCAAAGGTGAAAACTGAGGGCTGTGCTACAGTTTTTCACAGCAAAGACTACCTCTGTCTGGGGGGAGAGCGCAGCGTGAATCTGCAATATACAGATGTTTGTTTGGGAAGGGAATTCAGTATGTGTGCCACTTAACAGTGCTTTCTCTCCAAAAAATGGAACCGAACGTGTATAGTCAGACATAGAAGGCATTGACTTGTGAAGCGGGTAGTCATATCAGCATTTGTTGGCATCTATAGGTTTCTGGTTCTGTGGAGTGGATGGGTTATGGCCCAAGCTTCTTGAATGTATTTTGATGGATGAAGCAGTTAAGTATGCTTGGTTTTTTGTGATAACTGATACAAATCTGTCATATAAAAACTCATCTACACAATGTATGTAGGTGAGCAGGCACTTCTTCATTGCAGCACTGGACGCACAGGGGATCACTCCACCTAGTGTGCGTGTTTAGTTTCTCTGCTACAGAAGTTGTATAGAATCAAAGTATACATAGTCATCATATTTCCAAGAAACAATTAACATATTCATACAATTTCCGAGAACTCATTAGTATGTGTAAATGCTCGTGACGCATGCGCCTTCAGGTACACCGGTGGTTGTCTAAGGTCCTCTGGTGGTCGTCCGTAGCCTTCCTCATGGTGTCCTCTAGTTGAACCCCATCTTTGCGCATGCTCAGGTTGGTTGCAAAATTCCGTTCTTGGAATCTTCTTAAGTTTTCCCCGGTTTAGTGACCAGGCCTGTAACTTACCATTCTCTTGACAGGCAAATTCTACCTATTCGCAATGCTACATTGTTCAACAGTTAGTTTATGATTGAATCACAGATAAATCATACCTGGTTACCTTCATACAGAATATATAGAATTTAATTTTTAGTAATCGCCCTCTGGATTACACTATTTTAGCAATATCCATACTTAAATTAATCCATGGTTATTTCTATTAATATTTATTGATAGGCATTCTTGATATTCGAATCAAGATGGGAAAGGTAAGGAATTTTCCAAGCAGCATCACTGCTGCATATCAGGTCACATTGTCACAGGACTCAGACAAGACTTTTCTAGTCAGTCCTTCATCGTTCCATCTCGTTACTGTTGGTTCCTTAGTATGGAACAGTGACTCCCTGGTGAGGTTCCTATGGTTATTGTTTCTAACTTAACAATCCTAACTTATGCATTTGTATTTTATTATTTTATTTATTAATCAAATGTAGCCTTTCTATATGATCATATTTTGATTATTTTAGAAAAATTGGAGTATTTACAACATAACTGCTAATTTGGCTTGAGGCTGTTCAGGTCATTCCTTCCTCAGTCATTGTAAAACATGCTGGGGAGGTGAAGACATGACTAATGACTGTTCGTTCTTGTGGCATTTCTAACTTTTCCTTTTAAGAAGAGGAAGCAAAACCTGTTATTAAACATTCAGCAAAGCTAAACCAGCAGCAGCTTATCTGCACTATGCTTTTTTTTTCTTTAGAAATAAATGTTAGCATGGAACTTTCTCTTCCTGTAGCATGAGATTCCAGAAGCAAAAAGGGGTGGAGTTGTTTTGTTGCTAATTCAGTGGGCTTAGCTTTGATTTAGCACACAGAAACTAGGTTCTATTATAGACCCTTAGCTTTACTTGTGCAATTTTAGACTAGTCTTTGTTCAAGCATCCTTTTTAGTGTCTTGCGCAATTTTCCTGCAAGTTTGTTGGATGGAAAGATGCTGTATTTTTCATGGGTTCCTTCCTGCGCCTCTTAAAGAGCTCACTCTTTTACTGTGATTATCGTATTTGTTGGCAGGACTTCTATCTGTGAGATTTGCCAATTCCTGTTGAAGCTTAATGTTTATAGTCCATGTTATATGTCTTACAACTCTGAAATTCACTGTGCAGAGAATCTATGTATTTCTCTAAAGCAAACCTCAAATAATATTCTGAAATACTGTTAAAGAAGTTCTCTGTTCTTTAATGCCTCTTCTACTTGTTGATTTTCTAAACACTTATCAGTTTTGTATACCGGTGGATATAGCTGAGATATCCTTAAGACTTTCCATCTGCTCAAACAGCAAATTTGAGTAGAAGAAAGGAGGAAAAAGACAAGGAAGAGCAAATGCTCTGATCTGCTTAAGACCTCATGTTGAAAGGAAGACGATGTAAAAGGAAACATACTTAGTCTGCTGTTGAAAAAGCTGGTGAGGTGCTATAAACTAATGTAGACTTTGATGTTCAAAGGCATTGCCTAGTGTTCATTGGTGCATAAACCGTGCTTTCTTAGACTTTGGCCATCCCCATACACATACAGCAAAGCATGCTGCAGCATCCATTTTATTCATCCAAGTGGAAAACAGAGAAGATGATCACCAACTCATGGTTTGTGAATCACAGTTCAGAATCTGGTGCTTTAAGTGTTGTTTAAAAGAACTTTTCTAATGCACAATAAAATTTCAATGATTCTAGACTTCTATTTATTGTGTTGTCCTAAAGTAGAGGTCTCTTAAACAGCTTACTGTATTCTCTACATTTGTTAACTTAAATAAGCTCTCTGCAGCCTGTGTAGTGGTTGATGAAGTGTTTTGACTAAGGTTTCTGCTGGTTTCTGGTGTATGCTTTTAGTTGCCCAGAATCAGTAGTTGATCTTTCCATTTTTTTCCTCTTTCCACCCTGCTGATAATGCTTCTCTGCTGCTTCCTAAGTATCATGCAAAACAAACGGTAGTGATTACCGTGTAATTTTGGGGTGCTATTACCCATCCGCAGTGAGGTATTTGTAGTATTCTTTTTTAAGCTAAAAGATAAATCTCTAGCCTTCTCAATCAGAGAGTTCAAGTTTAGTCTTTGCTTTTGGTTGTGATTGCAGTGCCAATTTAGAAAAAAAGATACTTTACAACCTTTTTTTTTGGGGGGGAGGGTGGGGAGGTTTAAATACACAAAATAACCCAAACTGCTTTTCTGGTGATGAGAGGTGTTTGTTTTCTCTGACAACACTGCAGTCATGAAACTGGCGTTCTCTGTGAACCAGCTGAGCAATGAAGAGAAGTGAACTGAGGTGTAAATGCTGTGCTGTTTTGTACCATTGCTGAAGAATTCCCCCATTGCCTGTCACTTGTAGAATCACAGTCCTGTCTGATTTTTGCATTGCTTGATAACCTTATACACCTGCCTAACTACTACTGCAACAGATTTAATTTTCAAATTCAAACTGATTGATAATGTGGACATAAAGCTTTTGGTTGTTTATACTGAGAGAGGCAGTAAAGTAACTTATTTTTGTACCTGTTGTTAAAGTGAGGTAATTGTCTTAACAGTTCCAGTGATATGGTCTCTTGCTTTCAGAAGGTCTCAGTTGCTGCTTGTCACAAGTTTGCTTTGTGTTTTGGTTCTTGGTGCTCTGCCCTGAAAACCCTGCTCTGTCATGTGCAGTGAGTATGTGAAAGCTTGGGATGTGGGTGTGGTGGGTTTTGTTATGTTTAGTGTCGTTCTTTCACTGCTGCTGAAATCATTGTTACAGTTGGACATATCAAGACCCATCTTCCAAGGAGCTCTAAGAGCTCTTGTCATTTGTTTAGAATCTGAAACTTTTGTGGTGAGATGGTTAAGAGGATGAGGAGAGGGGGTGAAATGGTACATAAAAGAAAAATGAGAGGTGGTATTCATGGGATGGAACAGATGGTATTGCATGAAGGTAGATGATCAAGATTTAGACTCAGAGAATCATTTAGGTTGGAAAAGACCTTTAAGATCATCAAATCCAACTGTGAATCTAACACTGCCAAGTCCACCACTAAGCCATGTCCCTAAGCGCCTCATCCACACATCTTTTAAATACCTCCAGGGATGGTGACTCAACCACCTCCCTGGACAGCCTGTTCCAGTGTCTGACAACCCTTTTGGTGAAGAAATTTTTCCTAATACGGAGTCTAAACCTCCCCTGGTGCAACTTGAGGCCATTTCCTCTTGTCCTATCGCTTGTCACCTGGGAAAAGAGGCTGACACCCACCTCTCTACAGCCTCCTTTCAGGTAGTTGTAGAGAGTGATAAGGTCTCCCCTCAGCCTCCTCCAGACTAAACAACCCCAGTTCTCTCAGCTGCTCCTCATAAGACTTGTGCTCCAGACCCCTCACCAGCTTTGTTGCTTTTTTTGGACACGCTCCAGCACCTCAATGTCCTTCTTGTAGTGAGGGGCCCAAAACTGCACACAGTATTCAAGGTGCGGCCTCACCAGTGCCGAGTCCAGGGGCACAATCACTGCCCTACTCCTGCTGGCCCCCCTGTTTCTGATACAGGCCAGGATGCTGTTGGCCTTCTTGGCCACCTGGGCACGCTGCTGGCTCATCTTCAGCCGGCAGTTGACCAGCACCCCCAGGTCCTTTTCCACTGGGCAGCTTTCCGGCCACTCAAGCAGATCAACACTCTTCTCCAAGCCTGTAGCGTTGCATGGGGTTGTTGTGATCCAAGTGGATCTTACTGAGGGCGCGCTCGATCCCTTCATCCAGATCATCAATAAAGATATTAAACAGAGCTGGCCCCAATACTGAGCCCTGAGGAATACCGCTTGTGACTGGCTGCCAACTGGGTTTAACTCCATTCACCACAACCCTTTGGGCCCGGCCATCCAGCCAGTTTTTTACCCAGCAAAGCGTATTCCTGTTCAAGCCCTGAGCAGCCAGTTTCTCCAGGAGAATGCTGTGGGAAACAGTGTCAAAGGCTTTACTAAAGTCTAGGTAGACTATATCCACAGCCTTTCCCTCATCCACTAAGCGGGTCACCTTGTTGTAGAAGAAGGTCAGGTTAGTCAGGCAGGACCTGCCTTTCCTAAGCCCACGCTGACTGGGCCTGATCGTCTGGTTGTTCTGTACATACCGCGTGATGGCACTCGAGACTATCTGCTCCGTAACCTTCCCTGGCACCAAGGTCAGCCTGACAGGCCTGTAGTTCCCCAGATCCTCCTTCCGGCCCTTCTTGAAGATGGGTGTCACATTTGCTAATGTCCGGTCTGCTGGGACCTCCCAGCTTAGCCAGGACTGCTGGTAGATGATGGAAAGGGGCTTGGTGAGCACTTCTGCCAGCTCCCTCAGTGCCCTTGGGTGCATCCCGTCCGGCCCCATAGACTTGTGTGTGTCTAAGCGGTGTAGCAGGTTGCTAACCATTTCCCCTTGGATTGTGGGGGCTTTATGCTGTTCCCCATCCCTGTCTTCCAGCTCAGGGAGTTGGGTCCTCAGAGAACAACTGGTCTTACTGTTAAAGACTGAGGCAAGGAAGGCATGAAGTACCTCAGCCTTTTCCTCGTCCTTTGTCACTATGTTTCCCACTGCATCCAGTAAAGGATGAAGAGTCTCCTTAGCCCTCTGTATTGGGTTTGCATGGCAGCGTTTTGGTAGTGGGAGGGGGGGCTACAGGGGTGGCTTCTGTGAGAAGCTGCTAGAAACTTCCCCTATGTCTGACAGAGCCAATGCCAGCCGGCTCCAAGACGGACCTGCCACTGGCTAAGGCCAAACTAATCAGCAACAGTGGTAGCGCCTCTGTGATAACCTATTGAAGAAGAGGGGGCAAAACTGGGAAATGGCAGCCGGGGAAGAGAGGAGTGAGAGTATGTGAGAGAGACAACTCTGCAGACACCAAGGTCAGTGCAGAAGGAGGGGGAGGAGAGGCTCCAGGCGCCGGAGCAGAGATTCCCCTGCAGCCCATGGTGAAGACCATGGTGAAGCAGGCTGTCCCCCTGCAGCCCATGGAGGTCCACGGTGGAGCAGATATCCATCTGCAGCCCATGGAGGTCCACGGTGGAGCAGGTGGATGCCTGAAGGAGGCTGTGATCCTGTGGGAAGCCCACGCTGGAGCAGGCTCCTGGCAGGACCTGTGGAGCCGTGGAGAGAGGAGCCCATGCTGGAGCAGGTTTGCCGGCAGGACTTGTGACCCCACGGGGGACCCACGCTGGAGCAGTCTGTTCCTGAAGAACTGCACCCCGTGGAAAGGACCCATGCTGGAGCAGTTCGTGAAGAACTGCAGCCCGTGGGAAGGACCCACATTGGAGAAGTTCGTGGAGAACTGTCTCCCGTGGGAGGGACCCCACGCTGGAGCAGGGGAAGAGTGTGAGGAGGAAGGAGTGGCAGAAACAACATGTGATGAACTGACCGCAACTCCCATTCCCCGTCCCCCTGTGCCGCTCGGGGGGAAGAGGTAGAGAAAATCGGGAGTGAAGTTGAGCCCGGGAAGAAGGGAGGGGTGGGGGGAAGGTGTTTTTTTTTTTAAGACTTGGTTTTATTTCTCATTCTCCTACTCTGATTTTGATTGGTAATAAATTAAACGAATTTCCCCAAGTCAAGTCTATTTTGCCCATGATGATAATTGGTGAGTGATCTCCCTATGTCCTTGTCTCGTCCTACGAGCCTTTCGTTATATTTTCTCTCTCCTGTCCAGCTGAGGAAGGGGAGTGAGTGAGCGGCTGTGTGGTGATTAGTCCGGCTGGGACTAAACCACGACAGTGGTAGTCATCCACTTGTCACTTACTTGCCAAAACTTGTCCAGTGAATGGGTTAACAATGGCATTGACACCTTTAGAACTGACGAATTTAAAGGGAAGACCATAATCCAGCTGTATTTTTTGAGGCTGTCAGCAGGTGCACGTAGATAAAAATTGCGTAGTTGAGACAAGTGATGTATCTTAATATGCGTTTCCCACTTCAGGATAGTGAGGTAGGATAAAGTCATTGTGGCTGTTGAAGGGAAGCCGATTCATCTGTCTCCATCTCAACAATGTCTGTTTCCATCTTCTGCTCTTGACAGAGATTAGTGTATGTGCACAAATCGGATTCAAGGAAGAGATACTTTCCCTTCTCTAGGAGACTGACTGGTTCAGTGGGACCAGGTCACTTCTTCCTGCTGGATTTCCATGGACCTTCTTGTGTCCCTGAATGTTGTGGTGAATGAAGAGAAGTTTTAATTGAAGTCCCTGCATATCACTGTGGCAAATCTGACCTCATTTTTAGGCAGAGTATCTTTTTGAGGGTATTTCTGCTGTCCTGGAGGTACAGGATGCTGTCCTTGATGCAACAGGACCATCAGCCTTTCATTGTGACATACCTGTGTTGCCTAATGCAGTGCTTTGTCTTTGGGCTCTTCCAATAATGACTGTGCTTTAACAGTTCCTTGGCACTGGTGTCTTCAATGTAACTGCTGAAGGCAAGGAAATGTTTCTGACAGCCCTTTCTGCATCCCCCTTGCCCCAGCATGTGGTCTTGGGATTGGCCCTGTTTAACATCTTTGTCGGTGACATGGACAGTGGGATTGAGTGAACCCTCAGCGAGTTTGCCGACAACACCAAGCCGTGTGGCGCGGTTGACACGCTGGAGGGAAGGGATGCCATCCAGAGGGATCTTGACAGGCTTGAGAGGTGGGCCCATGCGAACCTCATGAAGTTCAGCAAGGCCAAGTGCAAGGTCCTGCCCATGGGTCGTGGCAATCCCAAGCACAAATAGAGGCTGGGAGGAGAATGGATTGAGAGCAGCCCTGAGGAGAAGGACTTGGGGGTGTTGGTTGACCGGAAGCTCAACGTGAGCCGGCAGTGCGCGCTTGCAGCCCAGAAGGCCAACGGTATCCTGGGCTGCATGAAAAGAAGCGTGACCAGCAGGTCAGGGGAGGTGATTCTCCCCCTCTACTCCACTCTCGTGAGACCCCACCTGGAGTACTGTGTTCAGCTCTGGGGCCCGTGACATGAGAAGGACATGGACTCGTTGAGGCGGATTCGGAGGAGGGCCACGAAGATGATCGTAGGGCTGGAGCAGCTGTCCTCTAAGGACAGGCTGCGAGAGTTGGGGTTGTTCAGCCTGGAGAAGAGAAGGCTCTGGGGAGACCTTCTAGCAGCCTTCCAGTACCTGAAGGGGGCCTACAAGAAAGCTGGTGAGGGCCTGTAGTGCTAGGACAAGGGGTAATGGCTTTAAGCGAAAGAGGGTAGATTTAGATTAGATCTAAGGAAGAAATTCTTCACCATGAGGGTGGTGAGGCACTGGAACGGGTTGCCCAGAGAAGTTGTGGATGCCCCATCCCTGGAAGTGTTCAAGGCCGGGTTGGATGGGGCTTTGAGCAGCTTGGTCTAGTGGAAGGTGTCCCTGCTCATGGCAGGGGGATTGGAACTAGAAGATCTTTAAGGTCCCGTCCAACCCAGACCATTCTGGGATTCTATGATTCTTCCAGCCTTCCTGTCATGCAGTGTGGGAAGTTCACATAGATGGTCTTTCTGAAAGCCCGAGGCTTTTGATGACCAGCAGAAAGTGCTTGTATAAGATGAAGTGAGAAGCCGGAGCACAGGGGAAGATTGTTTTGCCTTGCCCAGATGTTTTTGCCCTTGTGGTCAAGCGATGACTGACAATGGTGCCTGTCTGCTTCTGGCATTTGAGTTAGCAGTAAGAGGTTGGGTTGGCTTATTGTAACAACGTCCAATAAGAGACCTTGAGATGAATATTATACTTACCTCTTTGAGGCAAAAGTGGCACGTGTTCTGCTGTGAAAGAGGCAAATTGGTGCTTCCCTGTTGGATGCCTTTTGGATTTGTCTGCCCTGAATTCTTCAGCAGCTGAGGACAAAGGGGCAGTGATAGCTCCCTAAACACTTGTGATTCCAAGTCCCCCTTTTTTCTCCTCTGCCTCCCTACCCTGACTGAATTGTTGAGCTTCTTGAACTGATTTCTCACCTGCTTGCACAACGCTGTTTTGGGGAAGGAAGAAGCAATGTGTAACTGAGAGTGAGGAGAAGGGTGGTAGGTATTGGTGGCAAGTCTGTCTGCTTTCAGCTTACGTTGCCTGAGACTGTACTTTCAAAATGTGGGAAATGCCTACTACTAATCCCTGTCCTTTCAGCATCCTGCAGCCAGATGCTGAGTATCTCTCTCCATGTAAGAAAGGATGTCTGTCTGGGGAGGGTTATAGGAGGACATCGTAGGGGACTTTTTAGGCTGAATAAGACCGGTTGGATGATACGCAGCTCAATTTCCGCTGATGATGGTGTGTCAAGGACATCTCTCATCCATTGTCATCATTCCGCAATTCTTAGCTGTTTTGGAGTTAAATAAGAATTTCCTTCCTCCATCAGAAATGTTTTATACTATCTGATAAGTGGGTTGTCTTGTCTTTTCTGGTCTCAAAATTGAAGTATCTTCAATCTTTGTTTTACTCGTGGGACCGTTCTTCATGTTCTCTTATGGCTATGCTGTCTCAGAGCTTCATCCTGGATGCTGTATTTTCAGGAAGACAGCCAAGACTTACCTCTTCTTTGTTTCCTCGTGAGAGCTTTCTCTCGGCTATGTCCTGGTTTGTTTTGTTGGGGTTTGTTGTTGTTGTTGTTGTTGTTGTTTTTTTTAAATCTGCTTCAGTGAATGTCCATGAAGGGAGTAGCAGTACAAGGGGAAGGAAGGCTTTTTAAAAACCACGTACTGTAGTGTGCTATTGAGAGGCATAAAAGAGCGGGAAGTTCCCAATATCCGATGATCCTACTTTCTAGAGCACTAATCAAACATTTTCTGTGTATGTGCCTTCCTGGCATATTGTAAGAATTAACTGAATAACTTTTTTTTAAATTATTTTTCTGCTAACATTATGCTCAGTGGTAGCTGAGACATGCATGTAAGAATAATTAAGTAACTCTTCTTGACATGAATGTGGTTTTCCTCTTCATTCTCTTTTTATTTTCAGTGGAATCTGGCTGAAAATCTATTCCAGTTGTTTTCAGCCAAAAAGGACAATTTGGAAAATGAAGTCTGAACCAACAGAAACTGTTTCCTTGGGCTGCGCTGCTCTACGTGATAGAAAGCCTGGGTACTGGAAGAAAGAATACCTCTTCAAACAAATAGCTGCTGTCAAAATGAGAGTAAGGCGACTTGTTAAACCTGTAGATCCTTCTACAGGTCTTCCATGTAAAAACAAAGAAGCTATGAAGTAAGCAATGCCTTGTCACAGAAGATGTTGACTTGAGAACAATGTACAGACTATTAATGACTTGGAAAATGCTGGGGGGATAGGGAAGTAGAGCTATAAACTATGTATCATAATGGGAAGATACAATGATAGCCTATAAATGACCTAGCCTGAGAAACACAAGTAGCAGTTAGTAGAAATTTTAAATTTCTGTTGGAAGCATAGTTTAAGTTTTGTCACTTTGAGAATCTTTTTTTTAAACACCCCTCTCCCTTCTCGATTCCTAAATAACAGAGCCTCTGGCTTGAGGTGGAGAATTGTTCTAAAGGACAAAAATGGAAAGGAACACGTAATGGAGAAGGCAAACCTGTCGATTAAGGACACATCTGTTACTATACTTTGGTATAGTACAAATTGGCCATGCTTAGACATCCTGTCAAGCCTGAAACTGTTTGGAGTTATGCCATTGCTTCCTGAGCAAAGCAGAGCTCCCAGCAAGAATGGGTGAGTGTTAATAGAGGATTTTTGAGGGGGTTTTGGTGTAACTGGGTGATAATGTGTCTGTAGGAGCTATCTGGCCTTGGTTTGACTTAACAAGTTAACTCTTTCTTAGAAAGCCTCTCTGTAATATTTCTTCCAAAGCCTGTGTCCTTCTCTTCATTGCTCGGGCTTTTTAGCAAGAGATAGGTATAATCCAGCAAGCTCTGACATGAATTTATAGGTTAACGTAGCTACTGGCATGCAAGATACAGACTGATAGGTCCTGCCTTGGCAAGCTGAATCTAAGGCATAGCTCGAAATGAGCATGAAACAAACATGTAAATCTAGGAGAATTTAATGTGAGACATTGAGAGTGGAACTGTTGATGGCTACAATGGGGTGATCTCTGTTACTAAGGTTTATTTTTTTCTGTTGGATAGGTGTGTATGTGAATGGAGGGAACTTGGTGTTTGGCTGCGTGTACAATGTAAGTATATGCATATAAAAAAAATAGCCCACAGCACAATGTGGGATAGCTGCTGTTTTGTAACTTAAGTGTGTACTATATTCTTCTGGCATTATATTCTGAGCAAAGATGTTTAAATTTAAAGTGTGTATTTGAGGTATGTACGTATTTGGTTGCTGTCAAGGAGTTTTCCACATGTCTCTGTCTTACGTGTCATTTTAATATATACAGTATCGGCTACATGCTGCTTACACAAACCCCCTAGCAGTAGAGCTCTGAAAAGAGAGAATTGTTGTTCACCTTTGTGAAATGTTGTTCACCTTTGTGAAATGTTGTTCACCTTTGTGAATTTCAGTTGTTAGGTGTTGAGATCCTGCTCGTATGCTGTAGTTGTTTAAAAGTGATTTTATGGCTGTGCATGCTGAATGCTTTCCAAACTGTTTCCATCATGTGCTGTTGGTCAGACTTCAGAGTGAAAAATGAAATTGGGCTGAACTTTTACATAAATAAGGAGACATAGTCTTGTTGCTACATTCTGTCTCTTCTTTTCAAAGACCTCGTCGACGTTCCTTAATTGGTGAATACCATCTTGCTAACCTGACTGAAAGTAGTGTAGCCGTTGGTGCTGATGAGCTTGGCCAGCTCTTCAGTCTGAATCCAGGACTCGTTGTAGGACTTTGGGAGGTAAGATAACATTTTGTTTCAATACTTTATTATGACTTGAAGAAACAGATTCTTTTGGCTTGTAGTTTGGGATTTTGAGAGTTTTTTAGGGTTTGGGGTTTGGTTTTTTTCATCTTCCTTTTTTTCTCTGAGTTTTGAAAGATCTTGTCTAAACTTACAACAAGGAAATACAGGTAGGGACAGCTAGTTGATGATTTATTGTATTCTAAAGAGCTGTCGCAGGAGTATCTGTACTTTTAAAACAGAAAAATCCACCTCTAATTCAAAGAACCATTATGTGTCATAGTGTATTAGATACTGTACTCGTCTTACTTCTGTGTTCAACTGTATTTATTTTGCAGTCTTCACATGCCAGAGTTTGACATCCTAAAGATATTTTAAATTGAATGGTTTGAGGAGAGACGTGTTTCTTCCCCTGACTCATGCCTTGCCCTGTCCCCATCACTCAAAGTGATGAATTCCCACAAGGCAACTTTGCTAGTGGTTTCCTTTAATCTACATCACCGGGTAGTCGTATCCTGCTCCCACAGTAGGAATGCTGTAAATTGAGCCCTTTTGGGGATACTCAATTCTTGGTATTCAGTGTCTAAGTTAAGGGGTTAGTCTCTGCAGGCTGTGTGTAGAGATGAATGTCTTCAGAGAGCAATGCAGAACATCTGAAGTAGACTTCTACTCTAAAGGAATCTGCGTCATTGCACTGGATACCCAGAGCCCTAGGTGTCTGCCTGAAGTCGCATACAGTTGGATGCTATGGAAGCCTGCCTCGGGTGCTCTGCTCTTGGACTGAATTTGGAGGTGGCAGCTCTTTCTTCCTCCCCCAGCCACGTTACTGACATAGACTTGTATTATTTGGCCCTGGCAAGGAACTACCCTCAGGGAACCTGTGAACAGTTGCTGTGAGCTGTGTCTCGTTTCCATCGGGAAACTCTTGCTACCTCAAATGTGCACAATCAGCAGAGGAGTTGTTTAAAACCACAGAAGGGATATTTGTTTCACTCTTCCTTAAAGGTGTCCATTTCCTAGAAAACTGGAGCCTGGCTGACCTGCGTGAGCCTATTATGGGTTGCCTCAATCTCTGAAAAGCTCTGATCAGTGAAGAGCCGTTTCTTTCGTATCTTCAAAAGTTTAGTAGAACGGTATCCCTGCGTTGGTGTCCCTATGGTCATGCTAGCGCGTTACCCCTTCCCGTGCTTGGAAAGAGAACTCTTTCAGCATCTGGAAATGGTTCCGCCATCATGAAGTTCCACAAAGTTGTTAAGCACTGAGTGCCTCACTCCAGTATATTTTTCCTGCTTACTTTTCTGAACAGCTGTTCTTATTCTCTCTGTGGGCAGAGTAACATTAGACAGTTAACTGTAGACGGGTGTAATAATGTTAAAAATTTTTGAATGTCCTTCTGAGTTAGAGCAGTCTCAGACTTCATTAGTCTGCTACCAGCTTTCCTTTTAGGTGTCATTTCTTTGATTCTCTTGATGTACAGTAGTTAAATACAGGTTGTCTCAATCACTTGAGAACAGTCTCACCGTAGCGAACCACTGGTAACGTTGCAACAACAGTTACGGTATATTGCCTGTAATTGCAGTAGTACCTCTTTCCATGCATGTACATCCCTGGAAATGTGTTCAGTTCACCACAAAGCTGAAAAAGAGCTCAAATACAGCTGATGACTGTATTTTTGCACACGTGTAACAAACAGACTGTGGGAAAAACCTGTAACTGTGGCTCTGTGGTTTCTAAAGACTTTGTTGGAAGATCTTGGCTTCAGCGTGTTCACCACTTTCCTGAGCTTTCTAGAAAGAAATCTGGCCTGTGTTGAGTTAGAACGTTTTAGTATAAGATGGGCAGATGACTGGAGCCATGTGAATTTGGCACTTCTTTGGGCAGTCAAGCTTTTCAGTTGGGTGCCAAATGTTCTCCGCTTCAAATAAAGTGGACATTGCTGCAAGCTGGCATTGGGCTGCTTTTGGCTGCAGGATAATCTTTTGCCAATTGTGTGTCAGAAGTTTCTCTCAAAAATTGTACATACTGAAAATCGAAACCTTCACGATGGGCAGCTGTTCTGCATTCAGAGAATATCAGCTTCTGCTGGCCGGTGGCTTACTGTTTGCCAAAGCTGTTTCATACAGAAAGAATCCAGTTGGTGTTTTTTACAGGGTCTGATGATTTCTGTGACCGTAACCTTCCCCAAGCACAAACACTCGGTATGCTGTGGGGGTATCCTGTGAATGGCTCTTGAAGCAGGTCTCAGGAGCTACTAGCCTTTTCTTTGAAAGTAGCAAGACCTTTTTATCACTGCGGGCTCCCAGTCAGATATGTAATCGCAAAAGCAAATTTACCTACTCTTGGCACCTACAACATCTGCAGTCCGTTCTACAGCTCCACTGCCTGAGGTGTGAAGAACCACATCCCTTTGTTTCCTTTCAATCTGCCAAGTGTGAATTTCATTTCAAGTTCTCTGTTTCTTGCATGATGAGGCGCAAACCGTAATTCCTTCTTCTCTCCTTCTCTTCCCTCATGAGACCATAGATCTTTTTCCACCTGCCTCTGAATTGTCCTTCCATAACACCTCAACTGCATTTCCTTTGCTTCATTTTAAGCCCATTCCTCCTTGTCCTCAACACGGTGCATGGGGAGAAGTCAATTCTTTGTTTCTTTGCAGCATCCTTTGAGACATTTAGAGGCCCTTACACAGCTCTCTTCTGCCTTCTCTTCCTGACCTTAAACAACAAGTCCATTCACCCTGTGATTAATCCTTCTTCAGAGACCATGTTTTCCAAAAGCCTCATCCTTCTTAGTCGTATTCTCCAGGTGCCTCTGATAGGCATGTATCTCTTTGGAACGGTGATCCTCAGAAACGGACACTGTGTCAGCAGAGACCCCAGCCCAGGCATGACTCTGGGAGCAGTATTCCATCAGCCCTCAGTGATTTGATCGAGACTAACCTCCGTTAGCCTGCTTATGGGAAGACCAGGTGCGAGGGTGTGGAGGCTTTCTGGAGTCCACATCCAGGTACCTGCCCTTGACAAGCTGATCCGCTGTCAGAGAAGGAAACTGATTTGTTGCTCTTTTTGCACAGCCCCCTCTTTGTTGTCATTTTTTGTTGTGGTTGCCTGAATACACCCAAACTATTGGATCATTTCTTTTTTCAAGTATTTTTTTGGGTGGGAATGGAAATTTAACTCACGAGTTGAAATAACATGATTTCATTTGCCAATGAAATTAATGAATTTTCAGTTTGTTTTAATTTTTCTTTGCTCCTCCTCCCGCTTCTTATCAATTCTTCACCATCCTGCCGTGACAAACCGTGTTGCTCTGGGGACACGGTTGAACCATGCGGGGCCAGTGGGGCTGGTGCACGTTCTTGGACCACAGACGCACTTTCCTTTTCAGAAACCGGCCTGAGTGCGTTCAGCACGAGCGTTTGTTTTCATGATTCCTGCAGCTTTTATTGTGCCTGTTCTCGTCTGTGTTTAGTGAGGGCCAGTTATCAAAGTGGGGTCCCTCTCCCTTTGTGGTGGTCAGGCAAGAAACAAATGCCTGACGTCAGAGACAGTCATTCATACGTCAGATGAGCTCAGAGTTGAGTGCCCAGCCTCACTGCTGTCTTCATAAGGCACCTCCAGCAGTCAGGAGGAGGGGAGAGAGGCGGGTGGTGCATTTCGTGTCTTCCTGCTGCGATGCTGATGCCCTAAACCCCTCCGCCACGGAGCCAGACCTGCATCTCTCTCTCTCTCAGGAGGCTGCAAGTTTGAACCAGCCCCACCCAGCTCTTCCAGGTCCAATAGCTTCCATTTTAGCAAGATGCAGCCCAAGTTATGGTTGCGCCCTCAAAAGAAGAGAATACCCATGATTTCCACTTTGTTGTTCAGGCTTTCCCAGTTTGGCAGAAGCCCTTCTGGTCACCCTTCCCTGCCAACCCGTGCCTGGAGTAACTACTGGACAAACTGCCATGAAGTCACCCTGTTAAATTGGGCCCTGAGGAAAGGCCTTGCTCTTTGCGGCAACCCCTCGGACAGCCGGGGTTTGCTCCCGGGTTTTCCTCAGGCCTGCTCTATGCTCGGCACTGCCAAAGGGCACGTCTGCACTGGGAAAGATCAAAACCTGGGAAATACCAGAATGTGAGAGCTTTCCAGAGCTGTTTCTGGAAGAACTGAATTATGCGCGTTATGCACGAAGCTGAAGCAAACCCATCAGTGGGAATTTCGAGGAGTATTTTCCCTGTGTCAGTGCTCAAGGACTCAGAGTAGTTGCTGAAACAGTGAAATGCTGAACTTTGCTGTTGTGCTTGTAATGGGCGGACCTCAAAGTGCTCGACAAAGACCATCATTTATATCCGTGGGGTGTTTTAGAGATGAGCAGATGGCTTCTGGAGATGTAGTGTTTCCTCTCACACTGTAACTGGTTAGTAATATGTCTCTTAAAGAAGGCCTCCACGAGACACTGTCGTTGTGGATGCCACGACACATATTTTGCCTGTGCTGAACAAAAGTTGTGTCTGGACAAGAAGGAAAGAAGAGCTTTCCGCACACTCAACTACGGAGTTTTACCAAGTGTATTCCCAGTTTATTCCTTGATGTTTTGTTCCAAGATGCAGGTTGTTGATACTGAGGTGGAAGAGCGTTAGGGGGCTTGGCGAAATCCCCGGTCAGCGGCGAGGAGGACTTTGTGGCTGTGGTGCCCTCTGCAAGGCCCAGGCCCTGTGCTTTGACTGGCTGTGTGCCCGTCTTGTTGTTGGGAAGAGGCTCCTCTCTGGGGGGGAAAAGCTGAGGGGGAACCAAAGCCAGTGTCGGCTGGGCCTTGCCACTCCTGCACCGAGCTGCGCGCAGCCTCAGCCCTCCCTGTGGCCCTGAGCCCCCTGAGCCCTCTGGCTACCCCCGCGTCGGGGCTGTGTCAGGGTGGGCAGCACTGGGTGGCTCGGCCTGGCCTGGCCGGGCCTGGCCCAGGGCTGCCGAAGGGCCAGGCCGGGCAGGGACTGGCAGGAGGCCCCGGGCCCAGCTGGGGCTGCCGGCCCTGTTGCCTAGCAACGGGGGCCAGGGTGGGTGCCATTGGCCACGCCCAGAGGTGTTGAGGCTGCTGGCCAATGGGGTGGCGCTGTGCTGTAGGAGAGAGAGGCTGGGTGGCCAGTAGGGGTGCAGCCTCTGCCTGCCCCGCCTGAGGGTGGAGGCCAGGGCCTTCCTGCGGGCAGCTGCTTGTGTTGCTGTCGCTGAGCGCCCTCGGCAGGAGCTGCCCTTGCAGCAGCGAGGCAGGGCCCGGCCCGGCCCGGCCCGGCGCAGGGGAGCAGCCTGGCGGCTGTGCGCAGGGCCTGGCTGGAGCCGGGCTGCTTTAGGGCGGAGGTGCCTCAGCGAGCTCTCCGCAGGAGGGGCCGGAGCAGGTCTGTAGCACGGGGCTGGGGCTTGCCCCAGGCTTGGCTTCACGTGGGGTTTGGCCAGGGCCGGGGCTGGGGCTGGGGCTGAGGCGAGGGGCCGTTAGGGCTGGGCAGGGCTTGCCTGCCCTACCCTGTCAGGCTTTGCCCCCGGGGCCAGTCCCTGGGGCAGGCTCTGCCTTGGGTGCCGCTTTCTGCCCCCTCTCCCTGCTGCCGCCATTGCTGCCGGCGGGCGCTGCCTGGCTGAGGGCGCTGGCGGGCTGCTCTCTCCTGTGGCCGGGGCTGTCGGCGCCCCCCTTCTTCCCGCGGAGCTCCCTCCCCTCCCCTCCCCTCCCCTCCCTTCCCCTCCCCTCTCCTCTCCCCAGCAGCGGGAGCACGCGCGGCTTCGGGCAGCTTCGGGCCGTCAGGGCCGGCGCAGGCGAGGGGGGGCGTTAAAGGCAATGGCCGCCGCCGCGGGGCGCTTGTGTGGAGCTGCCGGTGGGCCGGGGCGGCGGGAGCGGCACTGCCCTGAGGAGGAGGAAGGAGGCGTTTTCGGGGAGGACGGCCTGGGGAGCGGAGACCTTGTCCCGGGGTGTTGGCGAGGGGAGAAAGGCGCTTTCCTCCAGGGAGCAGGCGGTGGGCAGCCCGCCGAGAGGGGCGGAGCCTGTGCCCGGTCCTGCCGTGAGGGCCGGCGCTCCAACAGGCACCAAGTGTGCTCCAGGCTCTGGAACATGGGTGTGGGCAGCCTGAGGTCCCAGCAGTTCAGAGGCTGAGTGCTGGAGTCGGAGGCTGGGGAGGGAGCGGGTGCTGCCTGTTTCCACCTCACCAGAGATGATTCCAGAGCCCCGTCCCCCCTTGGTATTTGGAAACGAACCGAGTTGGTTATGGCTTTAGTACTGACCCAAGGGGCAGGTTAAGACACAAGCACCTTCAGAACCTTTCCTTCACCCAGAATTATTTGTGTGGAATAAATGAAGCCTTGGCCCATTGCGCTGAGCTACAGCTGGGGGGGTTGGGGGGGGCAGAAACCAGCCAAGGGCATTGTGCTCAGGGAGCTCCCGTCATCCTGTGCTGGATATGGGGAGGAGGGGTCTGGCTTGAGAAATACCCATGGCCATGTACATCACCGCCAAGCCAAGCAGGAGCTGCTGGAGCAGGCTTAATTCTAGCAGTGCTCAGCTTTGTGAAGCTTGACTGAAAAGGTGGTGTGGAGTCATCTCTTCAGAGCAGTGTCATGAGCGTGTCTTTGCTGGTGGTGTGGGTGCCAGTTGCCCTTCCATCCCTGCTGCTCACAACATGGGGAGGAGGGGACTCGCTTTCAGAGAGGCCCCGCTGCCCTCACGCTTGAGAAAGTCTTGTAGGGTCTAGTTTCAAGTGCGCTGGCTTGCACATTGTTTTCCCTGCTAAGTGCAGAATTTGCTGCATTCTGGTGTTTGGCAACCCAGAAGTGAGTCGCTCTGTGTTACTGTTCTTCTGTATCACAGTGTAGTAATGCCGCTCGTCTCTTGCAGGATCTTCTGACAAGCTTGAAACTAAGGTGAGGAGACTAGAGCAGACTGGTCACCAAGTCGGCTTCTCTGCGATACAGGGCAGGGATGCGCTCTTAGATGTCTTTGAAGCTTGATGGTAAGAAACACAAGTTGCAAAGAAAGAGTATTCTGGAGGTGAGAAGTTGAATGGAAGCAAAACCTGGTAGAAAGGAATGCCTTGTTTAGCTGACACCTAGTCCAGATTTCACGAGCTAGTGTAGCGGTAGCTCGTGTTCCCACTCGTGCTTAGTGATGGTGCGGGATGCTTTGACCCGACGGAAAGCCACGTGTAGCCTGTTCTGCCTTCTCCTAGCTTTTCCTGTATGCGTATCCTCCAAGTACCGGTACCTGACAGCTCTTCTCGGTCTGTCTGACAGGTCCGCTTGCACCCAGCCACACGAAATGGGGACGTTTAGCAGCAGCACCTCAGGTTATTCTAGAATAGCCTTTGCTTTGAAATGCATTACTTCTTGCTAGAAAGTGGGCAAAGGCCAAGGCCAAACCACCTTCCACTTGACGTATTTCATAAAAATTCATCTCTGTTCTTAGATCAGCCTGTTCTGTCCAAGGCTTATTGCATTCCTGAAGGGCAATCTCCTTGGTTCCTTCCTCTCTGCCTTCCCAAGGGGAATTCACTTAGTAGGGTGGAGGGATTCCCCTTTCTGCTTGGTAGAGACGGTGTCATAGCTGGCACTTGTGGTAGCATCTTGCATTTGGGAAGAGCAAGCGAGGAACACTTGTTCCCTGTGGGGAGGCCAGTAGCAAGGTTTCTAGTTGTTGTGGACCCTTGCAGAGTAATATCGCTCCTGAGCCATCCTGAGATAGCTGTCGTGGGTCAACATGCTTTCCCTTTGCTCTATGCGGTTCTCTGTGCTTGAAGCGTAGTCCTGCCCGCAGTTATATTTAAATGGGGATGTTTTTATGGATGCTATTTCTGTAAAAGTCCTGATAGTTTATAAGTCTGTAAATACTGATACCTGTATGGAGATTTCTATTATCTAGCTATAAAGACTTTTCTATTTAGCCCGAAGGGGGATGTCTCTGTATCAGATACCGCCCAAGAGTCTGACCAGTTCATTGAGTTACTGGGTGCCCTCCACAACAGGGTGAAAGCAAGTTTAGCTGAATGTGGTTTCTTCTTCCTCCCCAGGGAGAGAAAGGTGGGGGGAGGAACTTGAGCTGAACGTGGCCAGCTTTCCCCAGGAGGAACTCTGCTGTGTCTTCTCATGTGCCTGCCAGCCCTGTGCTTTCTAGAACTGTTTTACTTGCCCCCATGTGGCCTCAGATGGCTTCAGATGGGAAGACCTAGCCTTTAAACTCTGCCTTTGTTTCTGTTGCCTGGCTGCAGTGGCTTTAGTGCGCCCTAGGCTTGCTGTGCTTTGGTTCTCTAGAAGCGATGGAAGGCAAGGGTTGCTGTCTTCAGCAGCTCCCCGGGTGTCCTAGGAGCAAGTATAGTGCTCTGCAAACGCTTTTGTAGAGCTCTTAACATGAGCAGTTGCTGGTGATGAATTTGGGGAATACTGGAGTGACATGAGAGATGGCTGGGGATTCGTAGACTGGGGTAGGTCGGGGGGGTCCTCCCGCTGCCATGTGGTCTGATTTCCTGCTCAGAGCAGGTCCAGTCGGATCATGTTGCTCCGTGCTGCGTGCAGTCCTGTTTGGGGTATCTCCAAGGAGGGAGATTGAGCATCGTCTCTGGCAACTTGTTCCAGTGCTTGGGCACCCTCGTGGTGAGCACCTTTCCTTGTCTTGAGTCAGAATCCCACCCAGAAACACCCCCACACCCCCCCTGCCCACACATCCCTGCCCCGGGTAGCATCTTTTCTAGCTTTTCCCCTGTCCTTTGCCAGTTAAGTTGCCTTCCTGTTGAGCAGTGGCTTGTGTTTCCCTTAGGCTTCCTTCTGCTTCCAGAAGCCCTTCCTGTTGTCTTTCCTCTCTTCCTGGTTTGTCTCCAGCTAAGCTGTGGCTTTCCACAGTCCATCCCTGCATGCTTGCGCAGTGTCTCTCTGTTCGTCCTGGGTATCCCATCTCTGCCTGCGCCTTGGGTGTTCTTCCTTTTTGGTGTTTGAGCTGGGTCAGGAGTTTCCTGTCTGTCAGTGCTGGCCTTCTGCTACTTGTGACCAACTCTGTGTCTTGGAATGGACTCTTCTGGTGTCTGGGGAGGTGGGGACTGTTGTCCTTGAAGTTCAACCCGTTGCCCTGCTCCCCTTTGCCCTCCAGGCCAGTCTCCTGTTGGCTCCTGCCTAGAAGCTCTTCAGGAAGCAGCAGTCTGCTCTGCTGAAGTCCAGCATTGTGATTCTGCTGGTTTGCTCGCTTCTCTCTGGTTTTTAAATTCTACAACCGAATGGTGGCTGCAGCCCAGCGTGCCCTTGAACTTTGCATCCTTGATCAGTTTTTTCCATGTCTGTGGACAAGGAGTCCAGCGGAGGGTGGAGACGGGTGCCCCGTCGTTCTGCTTTCACACACGGGGTGTGGGATGATGTTGCTCCATGCTGCTGTCCCCTGGACACCTCCTCACTGCCCCCGGCACCCTGCCTGCAGAGTCTGAGAAGCCTATGCTGGTGTATGTGGTTGCAGTTCCTCCCTGGGTTAGCCAGCCTGTTACAAATCTGTAATATAAAAACTCATCTACACAGTGTATGTAGGTGAGCAGGCACTTCTTTATTGCAGCACTGGACGCACAGGGGATCACTCCACCTAGTGTGCGTGTTTAGTTTCTCTGCTACAGAAGTTGTATACAATCAAAGTAGACATAGTCATCATATTTCCAAGAAACAGTTAACATATTCATATAGTTTCCGAGAACTCATTAGTATATGCAAATGCTTGTGATGCATGCGCCTTCAGGTACACAGGTGGTCGTCTAAGGTCCTCTGGTGGTCGTCCATAGTCTTCCTCATGGTGTCCTCTAGTTGAACCCCATCTTTGCGCATGCTCAGCTTGGTTGCAAAATTCCATTCTTGGAATCTTCTTAAGTTTTCCTCGGTTTACTGACCAGGCCTGCAACTTATAATTCTCTTGACAGGCAAATTCTACCTATTCGCAATGCTACATTATTCAACGGTTAGTTTATGATTGAATCACAGCTAAATCATACCTGGTTGCCTTCATACAGAATATGTAACTTAATTTTTTAGTAATCGCTCTCTGGATTATACTATTCTATCAATATCCATACTTAAATTAATCAATGGTTATTTCTATTAATATTTATTGATTGGCATTCTTGATATTTGAATCAAGATGGGAAAGGTAAGGAATTTTCCAAGCAGCATCACTGGTGCATATCAGGTCACATTGTCACAGGACTCAAAGAAGACTTTTCTATTCGATTCTTCATCGTTCCATCTCGTTACTATTAGTTCCTTAGAACAGAATAGCAACTCCCTGGTGAGGTTCCTATGGTATCTTGTTTCTAACTTAAGAATCCTAACTTATGCATTTGTATTTAATTATTTTATTTATTAATCAAATTTAAACTTTCTATATGATCATATTGTGATTATTTTTTAAAAAATCAGAGTATTTACAACAATTCCCCCCTTTGAAAGCTTTGAAAATTATTTCAGTACTTTCATTTTAATCGGTTAAGTAGATTATGTGCATCAAGTATAGATGCCAAACGAGTTAATCGATTCATCATCCTCCAATTTATAATATATTCTTGATAAAACAAGACTGATTAAAAATCAATATCAGGAGAACAACGATAGGGTGGCATAACTTATTTAGGATGCCTGTAGCAGTAGGTGACCACCCGAAAAGAGTGTCCCACCATTTATGTTCTGCATCCTTTTCCACCCTCCCTAAAACACGGTGTATTTCTTCCACACTGTGATGAACAGTTATTAAAGTTCCTTGTCCGTTTTCCTTGACCTTTTTCAAAATTTTGATTAAATCCTGGTGTTGTAGCAATTGTTTCACTAAAGTGAGATTCAATCCAATGGGTGTAGGCAGCAGTTCCTGAATTAATGTATAATTAGATTGCAAGAGCTGGTGAGGTGTGACTGGAGTCAAATAAGAGAAAAAATCACGTCCCATGATTTCAGTGAAATTACAAACACAAAAATCTGAGTGATTCCTAGGATCTATAACTACATCATCTATGGATATAAAATCACAAGCTGTTCTCAAACATACACAGCCCTTACCAATATATATATAAGCACTGTTTCAGGGTTTTCGTCAGGGCGAGTCTCAAAATGACAAACATCTTGTTCAGTATCTAAACAGATATCCTGACCTCTGATTGCATTACCTTCACAGATGAAGCCTTGTTGTTCTCGTACAACAACCCTTGTTCAAAATCTACAGTTTGTCATTTCTGTCCTATTTTCTGGGCCCATACTTTATGCTCAAAT
Organism: Gavia stellata; assembly: GCF_030936135.1. Lineage (NCBI taxonomy): Eukaryota > Metazoa > Chordata > Aves > Gaviiformes > Gaviidae > Gavia > Gavia stellata. The sequence goes on from NW_026777121.1 coordinate 1,145,348, forward strand.
GGATAGAGTATGGTTCCATTGTGATTCAATCCTAATGCCATAACAGGGTAAGTCGAATATATTGAAGCATTGTGTATAGTTCATACAAAAGTTGTGGCTGTACTTGTGACGGGATTGTAGGTAAAGTTTACCAAATTCCACCAGGACTGGAGTTTTTTCTCTAAATCCGTGGCACTATCCCAAATTATTTTCCGAACTTCAGTGGGGAGAGTGCCTTCTTCACCCTCTCTTATGATTGAAGCAGCTACTGATTGCGCCCACAGTTGAGCCTGGATAGAACTGGGAGCCAAAGATAGGTTATCTTGGACCACACCGAGTCCATCTACAATCATTTCCTGGTCGTCTCCATTCACCTTTTCCCATTTTGGTAATATGTTTGACAACAGCCACTGATTAGTTTCTAAAGCCAATAGGGAAGATTGCAAAGGCTGTTGCAATTTAGCCAGTTCACTAGTTGTAGTAGCCAGTTTGTCTCCCGATGTATTTTGCTAATTTGCCTTTTCAATGTCTGATTCTTTCTTTTTGTTTTTCCACTTGATTAAGGCCTCCAGAGGGTACGTAAATTTCAGGTAATTCCCAGAATTTTACTAGTATTTTGTATTATTTCTGTAATAAAATGTGGGCCTCTATCAGAAGATATCCCAATAGGTACTCCAAATCTTGGAATTATTTTCTGTAACAACCATTTAATGATTTTCTTTGCTTGATTGGTCTGACAAGGAAAAGTTTTAGGCCATCCTGTAAAAGTATGAATCCCCACCAGAATGTATCGATACCCTTTTTGTCTGGGTAATTCTGAAAAATCAATTTGCCAATAATCTCCCAAGTTGTACTCCCGATTTCAAGGTTCCCACTGGAACTCTTCTCTTTACCACCGGATTGTTTGGCAAACAAATCTCACACTTGGCAGACATTATTTTAGCCATTTCTAACATTTTTGTAGACGCCACATATCTCTTTAAAAAGGTGACTAATGCTTCTGGACCCCAATGGCACTCTTTATGTTTTGTTTGTAATATTTCTCTCATCGGAAGTGGGGGAATTACTACCTGTCCCTGAACTGTGACCCACCATCCTGCGAAATTCCTTTTTGCATCTAATAACTTCCCTAGTTTCTCATCTTCCGAATATTGAGGTTTCTCTTTTGGCAATGTAATGTTCTTTGCAGGAATTAATGCCATTTGTAAGGCATTCCTTTTTGCTATTCCTTTAGCTGTTCTATCAGCTAATTGTTCCCTATAGCTTCTTTCATATTTCCTGATTGATGTGCTTTACAGTGCATGATTGCCACTTTGATCGGTCTCTGGACAGCTTGTAACAATTCCAGTATTTCCTCTTTGTATTTGATGTTTGCCCCTTTGAGAGGATAATAGTCCTCTTTCTTTCCATAATATCCCATGGACACGTACTACACCAAAAGCATCCTTTGAGTCAGTCCAACTATTTACTCTCTTTCCTTCACTCAGTTCTAACGCCTTCGTCAAGGCTATCAGCTCTGCCTTTTGCGCTGAGGTATTGCTGGGCAAAGCATATGCTAGCAGAGACTCTCTTGCCTGCTCAGTCAAGGAAGCCCTGTCCCTGGGCCAGCAGTCCTTATTCCTTGTGCTCCTCAAAGAAGGGTCCTGTGGTCATAGGAGCCAAAGTCCTGACTGTGCCACCAGCCCCATGGTGCTAAGCAGCAGGATGTGTTTGCTCCTCCTTGAGCCTTCCTGAGGACAGCCCTGCCAGGGTGACGGGCTCTTCCCCCTGGATGTTGTGGGGGTGAGGGCCTGATGAGCTTCATCAGCCTCCCTGGAGCAGCATGGCCCTGAGCACCCAGTGAGCTGCAGCCACTTGAGACTTCAGGTCAGGGTGGCAGAAGGATGCCTCTCCCTAGCTGCAGGAGGAGGGCTCTGATGACTGACAGCCCCCTTGCAGCCTTGCCTTGCCTCACCCTTCTGCCTGTGCTCTACAAAGAGGGCATCACCTGTGTAGGGGCAGGAGCCCCCCCCCTTCCCCTGCCTCTCTGGGTCTGTTGTGCAGATGAGCAGTGCATGTTCTAAGTACAGAGACGTCTCTACTCCATAAACAGCCTCTATTCCCCATACAGGCAGAGCGCCCCGTACTTACTACCGGTGTGCACCAAGTGTTTGCTCTGCAAAGAGAAAAGCCTCACCTCCCCTGTTTGTGTGCTTCTGTAGGCAGAGCGTGCCTGATGTACAGAGACGCTCCCCCTCCACCCCCAGCCTCCCCAGATTTCCTATGCGGGTGGGTGGGCAAGCCCTGCCTCACCTGGCCCGTCTCTGCTCCGTAACCGGCATACGGTCTGTGTCCTGACAGGGCAGTGGAGTGCGGTGCTCTCCATGTGTATTCTCCGTACAGCCATTTTTACAGTCTGTCTGGTGAGAGAAAGCTATTGCCCCACCTCACCCTTCTGTTGGTTTCTGTCCTCTATACAGCCAGCGCACACTGTATAAGCAGACCAAAAAGCCCTGCCTTGGCAGTATCTAGTCTATGACTAGACATGCTTTGCCTGCATACAGTCTATCTACAGACAAAATGCAGTCTGTATCTGGAGAGAAAAGCCTCCCTGTCTCTTTTCTGATAGGCAGAGTATAGCCTGATAGACACTGCATACTGAGCAAGCAAGCCTGGCTTTGCCTGTCCATGCGTAGTGGTGAGGAAGACAGTACGTAGTCTGTATAGCAACAGAAAAGCTTCCCCTTGTTGCAGGTATGTTGCGTGTACGCAGATGGTTGGTATTCGATGTCGAGGTAGGTGAGGCACTGCTTTTCTATGTACGTGTATTACATTTAGCCCATATACTCTCTGTGCGGACAGAAAAGCCTCTCATCACCTTGTGTGCGTATATTCCATGTATGCGTAAAGTATGTGTATCCATGTGCATGTGTTCCAAGTCAGGACAGCATACGCTCCACACACAGAGAGAAATGCCCTTCCTCCGTTGGCCTTGAAAATGGCTGTGTTCCATGTAGAGACAGTATTGACTCCACATAAAGACATCAACATTCATACTGGACATAAAGCGTAGCTTCCCCTCACCTGTCTGTCTGCTTTGTGCAGTCCGTATGCAACTGACACACTGTACGTCTATTCTGCACGTTCTATGTGTGTGTTCTGTGCAGAGAGTGCATCTATGGAGAGAAAAACATGGTTGTGCTTCCTGTGTCTGTATACTTTTTTTATGTGTAGATACTCTGTCTTCTGAATAGAGAGAGGAAAAAAGTATAGTGAGATGAGGTCAGCTGAGGCTTCTCTTCCTGCAGATAGTGTATCATGTCTGTGGATGTTCTGTATAGACCGGGCGGGGGTGGGGGTGGGGTTGTTATCTATGTTGACGAAAGACATGTATTTGGATGTATCTCTCTGTGTCTCTCCGTCTATATTCTGTTTATACTTGCTGCATGTGTTCTGTGTATATTCTATGCGTATGGAGGTACCTAGATGGTGTCCTAGCTGTGTGTATTTTACATGCAGGCAGAAGTTGCCTCGCTTGGGCAATGCAGGACTTGTTCCCTATGTAGAATATATGCAATGTACAGACAATGTAAAGGAAATGAAGCAAGCTTCAGCTAAGCAAGGTGAGGCTCTTTTGTTTCCCTGTAAAACACATCCTGTCTTGTTTATGCCCCGTTCACAGATGCAAAACCCTCAGCCAGACTCTTCTGAGTGTAGGCAGGTAACATACCGTCAAGTTCTAGTCAAGCTATAGATGGAAAGCAGGGACATAGTCCAAACCCTTTTGTCCATCCGCGGAGGCTCTGCTGTCTGCATGTCTTCTAGCTTCAGCCTGGGGAGCTCGGCTGAGCCTTCTGCATTGCCACAGACGTGGACTTTGTGCTGCTTGGGTAGCAGGTGAACAGCGAGGGCGAGGTGAGAGTGACCAGAGGAGCAGAGAGGTGTCTCCCAGGTGAACTGGGAGCTCTGCAGGTGGTCATTTGAAGGGGCTGAGGGGAATGTTTTGGGGGCCACCTTGTATCTCAGCGAGAAAGGGCCGCCTGTGGGTTGCGGGTTTCCTCAAAGGCAGAGAAGTGGGTTGTGCCCCTGTGGAGGTGCCACCTGTGAAGGGTGAAAGCTCTCTAGGAAGCATGAAGAGCAGTTGGCCACAGAATGGACTAATCCCTGTGCAATAAATAGCAGGGGTCTGGGAAGAGGTGTGGCATTTGTGTCCCCATCAGGTGCAGTCTGGCTCTGCGCAGGCAGCCTTTCCGTTGTGGAAATGTGTAGCGTGGCTCTCTGGCACAGCAAAAGGAGGGAGAAATGAGGAATTTCCCAGGAACCCCTAGGAGGTGAAGAACTGGGATGCATTCAAGGACTTTGAGAGGACTTGCTAGGAATGACTGTCTTTAGGAGATTGGCAGGAACATTGTAGAGTTGTTGGCTAGGAGTTTCTGAAAGGGAATAAAAATACCTATTCCACTACTGTTTTCTAGGATTGCCCCCAATCTAGGATTGCCCACACTAGTTTTGAAGCATGTGAGGAGCACATCACCATATGGCTCTGGAGGAGTGCTTTACTGCACCGTGGGGCTTTTCTCGCAGTCCTGCACTGTGTGGCTTTTTTGGAGCTTTCTGTCGGGGGCTTTTTGGGAGCGCTTCACCATGGGGCTTTTTGGGAGCGCTCCATCACTTGGGTGTTTTGGAGCTCTGCACCCCGGGGCTTTTTTGGAATGCTTCACCATTTTGGTTTTTTGGAAGGCCTTTATGGTTTCACTATTTTCTGGAATGCTACAGGACCCGGCATTTCTGGAGTGCATCACCGCGCCACCCCAGAGGAGTGCTTCACCATTTGGTTTTTCTGGGAGTCTGTCACTGTTTGGCTTTTTGGGAGCCCTCTTTGCGGGGCTTTTTTGGTTTGCTTCACCAGTTGGATATTTTGGAGCGCTTAACCCCGGTGCTTTTTAAGAGTGCTCCATCGCGGGCTTTTTCAGGGTCCTCCCTCGTAGTGGTGTTTGGAGCTCTCCACCCTGGGGCTTTTTGGGAGCAGTCCAACCCGGTGTTTTTTTGGAGCTCTGCACCCTGTGGCTTGTTTAGAGGGCTTCACCATTTTGTATTTTGGGAACCCTTTACAGTTTTGCTATTATATGGAATAGGACGAGACCTGGCATTTTTTGGAGTGCTTCACCGCGCTGTCCTAGAGGACTGCATCACCATTTGTTTTTTTGGGTGTCCTTCACAGTTTGGGGCTTTTTGGATTCCTAAACAATTTGGGTTTTTTTGGGGGGGAGCCCTGCACACTGGGGCTTTTTTCAAGGGCTTCAGCATTTTATTTTTTTCTGGGGGGGAGCCCTTTACAGTTTTGCTATTTTTTGAAATTTTACCAAACCCAGGATTTTTGGAGTGCTTCACCTCCCTGCGCTGCCCCGGAGGAGTGCATCCCCATTTGGTGTTTTGGGAGCTGTTCATCATTTGGTATTCTTTTGGGGAGTCCTGCACCCTCTGTGTGTCTGGGGGCTCTGCACCCTGGGGCTTGTTTGGAGTGCTTCACAGTTTTGTTTTTTGGCGGCCTTTTGCGGTTTTGGTATTTTTTGGAATATTGCAAAACCCAAGATTTCTGAAGGCCTTCACAACGCGGCCCTGGAGGAGTGCCTCACCATTTGGTTTTTCAGAGCCATTCCCAGTTAGTATTTTCTGGAGGAGTCTTGCAGCGTTTGGTGTTCTTTTGGAGGGAGTAGTGTACCATTTTAAGGTTATTTTGGGGGAAATTCTGCACAGTTTGGTGGGTTTTTTGGGAGTCCTGCAACCTGGGGCTTTTTTGGAGTTCTCCAAGCCAGTCCTTTTTGGAGCTCTGCCCCCTGAGGCTTGTTTGGAGGACTTGACCATTTTGGGTTTTGGAGCCTTCTATGGTTTTGCTATGTTTTGGAATATTACAAAACCCGGGATGTTTGGAGTGCCTCACCGCACCACCCGGCAGGAGTGCCTGACGATTTGTTTTTTGGGAATCATTCACTTATCTTTTTGGGGGAGTCCTGCAGCGTTTGGTGTTTTTCTGGGGGACTCCTGCACCCTTTGGGGGCAGTTTCTGAACTGTTTGGTGTATTTTGTGGAGTCCTGCACCCTGGGTCTGTTTTGAAGCTCTCCAACCCGGTACTTTTTTGGGACTCTGCACCATGGGGCTTGTTTGAAGGGTTCACGGTTTTGTTTTCTGGAGCCCTTTAGGGCTTTGCTGGTTTTTGGAACATTACAAAAGCCGGGATTTCTGGAGTGCCTCAGCCTGCTGCCCCGCAGGAGTGCCTCACCATTTTGGGTTTTGGGAGCTGGTCACCGTTACCTTTTTGGGGGATTCCTGCATCTTTTTTTTGGTGGGACTCCTGCAGTGTTTGGTATTGTTTTGGGAGCACTCCACCCGGGTGGGTTTTCGGAGCTCTTCACCCTTGGGCATTGTGGAATTATTGCTGGAGGTGACTTAGAAATTAAATCTATATTTGCATTTTTAGGAAAGGTACAGCACTGAAGAAACTTTTGGGGTGGAGTGTGGTGGTCATGCAAGAGTTCCATCCCGCAGAAGTTCCCTAGGCAACCTTAGGTGTTGGCAATGCCAGGGGAGCTTGGTGTGCTGGCTCTAAGAGAAACTGTACAGAGGGTGGAGCAGAGTAGAGACAGCGCGGCCCGGCTCTGTGATAAGACAGGAACTGGAAGGTGCTATGGAACAATGCGATGGAGACTCCCCCTGATAACTAGGATAGGTACCTGGTCAAAGACAATGCTATTGTACAAAGATACAATAACCTATTTAGTGCGTGTAATGGTGTGTAGCGGAGTGCCTGGGAATGGGCCGACAGTCTCTCACCTTTTGACAAAATACTCATTATAATCTCATTGTAATACTAAAAAACACACCTCCATCCCAAAGCTACCCACCTCCAAGGTGCAACCACCCCTCACTGAGCCTGCGCTCTGAATTTTTCTTAGTCTCTACTTTTAAAAGCAAAGCGAGAAACTTTTACACCAATTACAACAAAGACAAATATGACTAGAGTCACTCAAGCTCCACCTGTAAAGTAAGAATAGTATAAAAGCTTAAGAGAGGAGGGATGTTAGGGAAGATACCATCGCAGACCTGCTCTAACATCTGGGATCAGTCGACGGGCTGAACCTCTCTTCCCCCCCAGAGGGATGCCTTTGAGTAAGATTTGGACACTTGGCTATACCAAGTGTGTCCCCCCCCCCCGGGAGATTTGGCAACCTCTGTAGAGTTGTTTTGTGATTTAATGCGCTTGTAGCCAGCTATAATTCTCATATTAACACTTGGCTATCCAAAAGAACTTGTGTATCTGTCACTTTAATAAACTACACTATTTGTTAACCTAGCCGTAAGAGTTCTCATTGAACACAGTTAAATTCCTTAAGGGTGGCCGTGCTAGTTCATGCAACGTGGCTAGACTGAAAGTGTATGGAGTTACAAGTGCATCCGTAATCGTTAAGATTATCTATCTATCTATCTATCTATGAGTGTGTGTGTATATATATATGTTTATATAGAACACGACCGGACTTGTAATACAGGAAATGGGCATCACTCAGAATCTAAGCCTAGCCGCCCCCAGCCCCTCTGATATCTGAGGACAAGCTGGAACGCACAGGGGTTTATTTTCTGCCAAATTGCTCAGTCCTTTTAACGTGACAGGCATGTTTTCAGTGGTTCACCATTTTGTTTTTTGGAGCCCTTTATGGCTTTGCTATTTTTGGGAATATTACAAAACGGGGGATTCTTGGAGTGCTTCACTGTTCCACCCCAGAGGAGGGCAAACCATTTATTTTTTGTTTTCCTGGTAAGTCTTGCACCATGTAGGGTTTTTTTGGGGGGGGACTCCTGCACCATTTGCGTGTTTTTCTGGGGAGTCCTGCATCATTTGGGTTTTTTGGGAGTCTCCAACCCGGCACTTTTTTTGAGCTCTGCACCCTGGGGCTTGTTTGGAGGGCTTCACCATTTTGTGTTTTGGAGGCCTTCATGGTTTTGCTATTCTTTGGAATATTACAAAACACGGGATTTTTTTGAGGCCTTCACGCCACTGCTCCGGGGGAGTGCATCACCATTTGGATTTTTGGGAGCCGTTCACCACTAATTTTTTGGGGGGGTAGTCCTGCACCTTTGGGTGTTTTTTTAGGGGGGAGTCCTGCACCGTTGGGTGTTTCTTTGGGGAATCATGCAGTGTTTGGTGTAGTTTTGGAAGGAGTACTGCACTGTTTGGAGGTTTTTTTGGGAGAGATTCTGCAGTGTTTGTTGGTTTTTTTAGGACTACTGCACCCTGGGGCTTTTTAGAAGCTCTGCAGCCTGGTACTTACGTGGAACTCAGCACCCTGGGGCTTGTTGGAGGGCTTCACCATTCTGTTGTTTGGAGCCCTTTATGGCTTTGCTATTTTCTGGAATATTACAAAACCCGGGATCCTTGGAGTGCTTCACTGTGCTGCCGCAGAGGAGTGCAAACCGTTTAGGGTTTTTTTTTTTCTGGTGAGTCTTGCACCATTTGGATTTTTTGGGAGGGACTCCTGCAACATTTGGGGTTCTTTTCAGGGAGTCCTGCATCATTTGGGGTGTTTGGGAGTCTCCAACCTGGCACTTTTTTTGAGCTCTGCACTGTGGGGCTTGTTTGGAGGGCTTCACCATTTTGTGTTTTGGAGGCCTTCATGGTTTTGCTATGTTTTGGAATATTACAAAACGCGGGATTTTTTGAGGCCTTCCTGTCACTGCTCCGGGGGAGTGCATCACCATTTGGATTTTTGGGAGCCGTTCACCGTTAATTTTTTGGGGGGAGTCCTGCACCGTTAGGTGGTTTTTTGCGGGAGTCCTGCACTGTTGGGTGTTTTTTGGGGGGAGTCCTGCACCGTTTGGTGGCGTTTTGGAAGGCGTCCCTGCACCATTTGGGTTTTTTGGGGGGGGAGGTTCTGCAGTGTGTGTTTGGTATTTTCGGGAGTCCGGCATCCTGGGCCTTGTTTGGAGCTCTGCAGCCTGGTACTTTTTTGGAAATTAGCACCCTGGGGCTTGCTGGAGGGCTTCACGATCTTTAATATGACTAAGTACCAGGTGCATTTGTTATGAAGTATCATTTTATTAGTAGTAGTATTATTTATCATTTATACATCTCTTTCCAATAACACAAGCCCAGCAACGCCTTTTAGATTTCCTGTTTTCAGAGGTTAAAGCCATCACTAAATGACCTCGACTTACCAATTTACACTCCTCCTGCCAGTCAGTTCACTGTCTCAAGGAAAAGAACAAATCCACATAAGGTACCTCATTCCATTGGCCTTCCCTCCTACAGGACAACATCAATTGCAAAATAGTATTATAATTTGAAGTCCCATTAGTTGGCCATTTCTCTTGATCATCTAAAACATACAAAGGCCACCAATTATTACAATACTCAATCCTTTGACTTTTACGCAAATCATCATGCAACTCATTCCAATGTGTCAATAAACCTCCCAAGGGTGACGTCTTTGGTATCTTCCCATCAATGGCTAAATTCCCCGCACTCTTACTCTTAAACAATTTTGTTAATGCCATTATGTTTATTATTCTTATATCATTATATTATCAAAGACCAAATTAGCAAATGCAAATGCCAATTGTCTCAAATACACAAATGTCCAACCCAGCAATAGCTTTCGCTTATGACTTGCGGGCAGATGCCTACCCTCAAAGCCCCAACCCTGCGAAGCTTTCGCTGCGCCTTACGGGCAGGCTATCCAAAGACATTCCAAAGAAGAAGTGCCTTACCCTTTTCCAGGGTGTTGCGAGGAGCTCGTATGGGTCAAGAGCGATGGTCCTTGCCGAGAATCCCTCGGTGCCGGCTGGAGTCTGATCGGCACTCGATCCCTTCCAGTCTCACCCGCAAGGTCCCATCTGGGTCGCCAAAACTCTTCCCCTAAGTCAGCAAAACCAAGAACTTTCTAAGACTTAATTTGAAGTTTAGAAAGCAGGCACTTCTTTATTGCAGCGCTGGACGCACAGGGAATCACTCCGCTTAGTGTGCGTGCCGAGTTACTCCGCTACAAACGTTATATACAATCAAAGTATATTTGATTCATCGTATTTCCAAGAAACAATTAGCATATCCATAGGATTTCCGAGAACTCATTAACATATGTAAATGTCCATAACGCATGTGCCTTCAGGTACACTGGTGGTCGCCCAAAGCCCTCTGGTGATCATCCATAGACTCCCTCATTGTGTCCGCTAGTTGAACCCAATCTTTGCGCATGCTCAGCTCAGTTGCAAAATTCCATTCCCCTTTAATCTTGGAACCTCCAGAAGAATTTCTCGGTTTACTAACCAGGCCTACAACTTACCCTTCTCTTGACAGGAATATCCTCCTTATCGACAAAGCTACATTGTTTAATCATTAGTTCATAATCAAATCATAGATAAAGCATACCTGGTTACCATTACACAAATTATTTCTCACAAAATATATCATGGTTTTTAACTTTTGTGGATTAGTCTCTCGATTATACAATTCGATCAATATCCATACCCAAGATAATCAATGGTTCTTTCTCTTAATATCTATTGATTGGCGTTCTTGATATTCCAATCAAGATGGGAAGGGTAAAGGGATTTCCAAGCAGCAGCACTGGGTGCGTACCAGGTCCCCATAGTTACGGGACTCAAACGAAACTTCTCTATTCGATTCTTCATTGTTCCATCTCGTTGTGATTAGTTTCTTAATACAAAGCAGTGACTCCCTGGTGAGGTTCCTATGGTTACGAGTCTCAAGACACACCAATATTCTAACATTCTATTTCTGCTTACAACTAAATGCAGTGATTTTACAACAGCCCACCTGAAACTGAAGTCCAGTTCTGGACCCGTTCTGTGCAGGGTTATAGGATGAGTCATTTTCTTGTAGGTGAAGTGGATCCAGATGTGTATCTTGTGTCACCTAACTGTTCAGGGCACAGATTTCTTGTAAATCTCAGCTACTCAGGTCACCTTCTCTGTCAGTGCTGGAATAAGAATTTTAAGTGAGATGGATTGATATCTGCGTGCTGGTGGATTCTTCTTTGGGAGATCGCAAATGGCCTTCAGCTTTAGGGTCCAATTTAACCATGACTCCAAATGAGAAATAGAAATACCTTTTTTATTTCCCCCCCCTTGACCAGCTGCAAGGTTTTGAAGTGAATTGGCTCCTGTATTCCTTGTAATCAGAGTAATGCCTGGGGCTCTGCTGCTGGGGTATGTGGGTGTTGAGAGCTCAGCTGTGCCTGTGATTGCTGCTGCTGCTGCTGTGGTTCCTGGATTCACACATGGATGAAATCTGAACACAGTCTCTGTTAACAGCTGTTCTCAATCTGTAGGGAAATCAAATGCTGAGACTGAACTACTTAACCTGAACCCGCTTTTTCTTGCAGGGAAGATGCTGCATGAGATGAAAAGCCTTGTCCTCGAGGAGCCAAAGTGTTGGCTGGATGTTATCTCTGTTTGGAGAAAGCTTCATGGGCGTGAGGGGCAAAAAGACAATGTCTCTCAAGAAAACCCATCGCTTCTCAAGAGCAAATCAGAAGAAGAGACAAATATTGCAAGCGACAGGCAGAAACCCAAACAAGTGAGAGAGACCGTGTCTGAGCAACATCAGGGCGGAAGCTGGAGAGAGGTGTGTGGTACTAGAGAGGCAGAGATCATGTTCCTGCCACCCTCTTCCTCGCGTGCAGACTCTCACCGGACTTTCCCTTTATTTTCTTCAGACTAGGCAGCCCCCAGCGCTTCAGGCCCAGGGGTGGCTGTGGGGCCACCGGCCCTGCAGCAGAGATGCTCGCCTGTGGGGGGGAGCTGCTGGCTCCCAGTGTTGTCCCAGCAGTTGGGTTCTTTACCCGGTGTGCAAGAGGCCGATACACACACAGAGTCGAGTTTATTTCATGTTTGCGCAGAGATGGGTGCTAGGTGGTAACTCCACAAGGCTAGCACCCCTCGGTAAACACACGGTTCAGCATTTCTACGTTCCCAGCAACAGTTACCAGTACTTTTTACAGTTGAGCTTAGTTGCCTTCGTTCCCATTGCCTCTTAGGTGCCTTGTCTTCACTTGAAGTCACAGGATCCTCTCTTTTTCCTGCGCATATCCTGTGAGGAAGGGGCTTTTTTCTTTCCTGAGTTGTGGTTATCATTAGGGGTGAGGATCGTGACATTACAGCCCGAACGATTATACTCTCGATACATCCCAAAACGATCCAAACTACCACAGTCAGTATTAGAAACACAATCAGAGTTTGAACTAAGCTCTGTAACCAACCTATTAAGGAGAACCCCATCCCGTGAGGTATTTTATTTAACCATCTCGCTTTCCGTACTGTTCCTCATTAAAGCAATTGGTAAAACATCCACCCATGGAAGTCGAGTTTCTCGGCGTAATTTTGAGATGTGCCTTTTAAGAGTCTGGTTCATTTTATTCTTTCCTTTCCCACTAGGCTGTGGCCTCCATGGGGTATGTAAATCCCATTAAAATTGGAGGAGTTTTGACGCTCCCTGGACCACCTCTGAAACGAAATGAGGCCCATTGTCAGAAGACAGCGCTTCAGGAATCCCACATCGAGGGATTATTTCCTAAAATAGAATGCTTTAACAAGCTCTCTAGCCCGATTGGTGTGGCAAGGGAAAGCATTGGGCCATTCTGCAAATGTATCTACTAACACTAGTAGGTATTTCTATTGTCTATATTTTGGTAACTCAGAGAAATCTAGTGCTGACAGAGGCCACCCAAGAAGAACTTAATCCTCTCTCCTCCACTGCAGGGTGACAGCGGTGGTCCTCTCACCTGCAAAGATAACAGCGCTGACTACTTCTGGCTTGTTGGAGTGACCAGCTGGAGGAAAGGCTGTGCGAGAGCAAAATAGCCCGGAGTCTACACCTCCGCTCAGCACTTTTACGACTGGATCCTGCTACAGATGGGACTGCCCCCAGCAGGAAGGGGCAGTCCAACATCACGGGCATGGAGTCATTTTCTCACCGCCTCAACTCCCTTTCAGAGGCCAAGCCCAATACCAACGCAGTCGGGCAGGTTTAGCTCCTGCCCATTTCCACTCCAGAGGCTGGTGGAGTTCTTCACTTGGGTGCAGGAGCTCCTGCAGGTCCTGAGAGGAAGAAAGGCTTGAGCAGCATGCTGAGAAGGATCCAGTGCAGGCTGCAGCATAGCTGCACTGGATCCTTTTCCGGCAATGGCTGCTCATCCAAAGGCAGCCTCAGTGTCAAAGGCCTGCTCTGTCCTGTCCATGCTCGTCCGAGGGCACACAAACGCTGAAGGTGACTTAGCGCTTGAAATAAAGTTGCCAATTTTCACAGCAAACCATGCTTCAGTCCCTTTCAGTCTCCCGTGCGAGGCAAGGACTTCCATGCCCGGCACCTGCAAAACGAGGCTGCAGGCGGTCAAGTAGGTCACAAAGGGAAAGAGCCACTCAAAAGGGCTGAAAGCGTGCCTGGTCAGAGAGGAGGGTGCTCAGAGCCACCATGGGGTGGAGAAGACTGGCACGTTGAAGTTAGAACAGGGAGAGGAAAAAATGATGGGACATGCAGCCAACTTTGGGGGTAGGCATTAAGGCACACAGGCTGATGCCTAGGGCCTGGCGTAAGCCTTAGCTCACTGAACAGACTGTGGGAAACGCCTGAGCATGGCAAGAGAAATTGCTGAGCAGAGCAAACAGACTAAGAAGCTGACAGCAGTTACTGGGCCATGAGGAAGAGCCAGATTTCACGGGTAGTTGAGGGGGCTTGATGGGAGAGGTGCTACACTTCACAGGTAGTTGAACAAAGAGTTGGCGTCATCCTGGGGAGAGGGATCTGCCAGGGACAGCAGTGCCCAGGAAACCGCATCAGTAGTGCCATGGAAGTCCAAGGTGACCTAGCTAAGAGCACCTGCAACACCAAATCTGTTTACAGACGTAGCAAACCTGGGAGCAAGGGGGGAAAAATAACGGGGGGTAGGTCCCTTGCTTGGGAGCAGCCAAGGGCAGAGAAAGAGAGGAGTTGAGGAAGATGAGGGGATGTATAAGCATGGAAAATGGAGAGAAGACGGGGATGAAGGAGCTAGTCACACATAAGCCAACCGCTGGTTGATTTGCTTGTTTGCCTGAGCCCTGCACCTAATCCCCGCCGTCTGTCCTACCTTCTTTCTGAGAGCGCTCCCAAATCCTTTTCTGTGTGGCCCCACTCTGTACCGGGTGAGGAGGTGGGTCCCGAGGCCTGCCTGCTAGCAATGGCAGAAGGGAACACAGGTCCTAGGGACCCAGCAGCTGGAGACACCGAGTGTCTAGGGCCAGCTACTGGTGGGAGCGCTGTGTGCGTGTGCAATTCACTTGGGAACTTGAAGCTGCACTAGTTCACGAGCAAGAGGAGATACAGCTCTGGAAAGACCCAAGGTCTGTGCCAATTACGGGGTAAGCAGTGTGACAGCCAGCCACGGATTTTAATTGAACTTAATTCCCATGCTAATATTTCAGGGATCCATGAACATGCTGTGCTTGCGAATCTGGGCAGTGATGTGTGTGTATGTTTGTCACGTTAAAGCTTCCAGCTTGTCCTCAGGTATCAGAGGGGCTGGGGGCAGCTAGGCTTAGATTCTGGGTGATGCCCTACTCTCTGTTTTACAAGTCCGGTCGTGTTCAATGTGTTGAACTCTCACGATTACGCATACACTCGTAACACCATACACTTTCAGTCTAGTCGCGTTCCATGAACTAACACGGCCACACTTAAGGGATTTGGTGGCATTGAGTGAGAACTGTCACGGCTAGATTAACGAATAGTGCAGTTTATTGAAGCAACAGATACACAAGTTCTTTTGGGCTGCCGGTGATAAAATTACTGCCTGCAAAGCATGTGCAAATACCAAGAATATGAGCACTATAGCCTGGCGACAAACGCGTTAAGTTATAAAGCAACTCTATAGAGACTTCTAAGTTGCCCGGGGAAGCACTCGGTGTAACCAAGTGTTCGAACCTTACCCAAAGGCGTCCCTGTGGGGGGGAAGAGAGGCTCTGATCCCAGGTGTCAGAGGCGGTCTGCGATGGTATCTTCCCTGGCATCCCTCCTCTCTTAAGCCATTTTTATATTATCTGTCCTTACAGGTGGAGCTTGAGTGACTCTAGTCATACATACCTCTCTTGCAATTGGTGTAAAAGTTTCTCGTTCTGCTTTTGAAGATATAGACTAAGAAAAATCCAGAGCGCAAGCTCAGCGAGGGGTGGTCGCACCTGGGAGGTGGGTAGCTTTGGGATGGAGGTGTGGTGTTTTGGTATTATAATGAGATTATAATGAGCAAAGTTCACCCAAAGATAGTATTTTGACAAAAAATGACAGACTGTTGGCTCGGGGTGGTAAATAGGCGGCTTAGGGTAGGAAATATGCGGCTTGTCAGTTCCATAGTACCTTCCAGTTCCCGTCTTATCCCAGAGCCTGGCGGCGGTGTCTCCACTCCACTCCACCCTCCGTGCAGTTTCTCTTAGAGTCAGCACACCAAACTCCCCTGGTGTTGCCAACATCCAAGGTTGCCTAGGGAGCTTCTGTGGGATGGATTCCTTGCACATTCGCCACACTCACCCTGAAGATTTCTTCAGTGCTGTACCTTCAATATAAATTTAATTTCTAAGTTACCTCCAGCAATTATTCCACAAGTGGTAGTGATGTTTTACAGGAATAATACATGGAAGTGGTAAGAAAATCTAACTACTTCAAAAGAGGGGATTGATACCAAAGATTTAAACAATTTAGCTGTAAGACAAACCCTTTTGGATAAACCTTATCAGAAAGGGAAGTTACCAAAGCTTAAACCGTGATCATCTATGCCCTAACTACATTGCTGGATTGATATAATGATAACACCAGAACACAGACTGAACTCATGTCTCAACTACTGTAAAGGTCCTGGATCTACTATGCCTGAGTTAACCAACTCCTTTGTCAGAGTTTGACAACAACAAGAAGATTTGAGAATGTGTGAAAAGGCCTAATTAGAAAAGTGACAAATGCCACCACCTTCTGTCTAAGTGGTGGAACCTAAGTAAAGGGAGATTGAGACTTATGGTGTCGCGTTAAAGGAATGCAGTTTCGAAATTTGTCTGTCAGAGTCCCAGGACTTTCACTGACCCATTTATCAGAGCCCCAGCAAGAGGACTTGCACTGAGCAGATGCACAAAAATTGAAATTAGTTATTTTATTGAAAGCGACAGAAACAGATTCGAGATTGCCGTTGATAAATTCACTAACTACAACAGTGCTACTAATTAAGGGTAATATTGCTAGCAGACTTGATAGTAATACAAGAACCCGGGGATAACTGTCACCCAGAGGTGAGAGGCGCAGCGCTTACCCAGAGAGGCGTCCCTGCCTGGGGTGGAGGAAGAGAACACAGCCCCTCGACTGGTCCGTCAGGTATTGAGGTTCTTCTCTCCCACCTTAACAATCATTTTCTCTGACTTTTATCCCCATAACTACGAGGTGTCCCCCCCATGTGTGACGTGTAGCATGATTTCGGTGGAGAGACGAGTGCTATAGTCATATATGTTTAGCAAGCCATCCTGATAGTGAAAATCCCAATCCATGTAACAGCTTATTCAACCAGGTTGTTTCCATCCCTTCTCTCAATTCACGGCTGGCCTTTGCCACATGTTTTATGTGATCTAGTTGTTCATCAAGATCTTTAGTTACATTTGGTATATGAACACAACAAGTATCATTTGCTAAATCCAAATATCCGCATACTCCATTTTCATGCAGCAATAGCAGATCCAAAGCTAGCCTATTTTGCAATGTTATTCTCGACGTTGCCTGCAGCTGTTCATTTAATTTCTCCAGTCCAACCCGAGTCGCATTAGCCAATGCTTCAATTTGTCCTGTAAGGTTATACAGCATCATACCATTCTGGAAAGCCATTATCTGGGGTGTAAAGATAGACTCCAAAGTCCATCCAACTACCGTTCCTGTGGTCAGATGCTGCCAAGGGTCTTCTGGTTCCCGTTTGATCCGCCCTCATAGGGGTGGCACAAGAGGTTGTTTTTCGCCAGAGAGGATAAAGTGTCCACAATCCCAATGTGTGCTGATGTCGTGGACCTTCCACTGGCAAATCGGTAGTCCGTGTTCCATCACTACTAACCCAAACAGTGCGTCCCATAGAAGGCAATGTCAGCTTCTTACAATTCATATGGGTATCGTTAACTGTCAAATGTGACCAGGTGTCATTGATAGAGGTGGCATAGTTACGGCAAATACTACCCAACCGAAGGGCTCGAACTATTGGGCCCAATTTCTGAATTTCACTCCTTTTGCTATTGCAATTATAAACTTTAGTACAGTTCCAATTACAGTGTTTTGGTTTAACCAAATGGGAAATCTTAAAATTGGTGTATACATCAATGAGGGTATTTGATGGTCCAATAGTCCCATCCCAATCAATGTACCAGTCAGTGGTCTGCATGGAATGCCAGTCACCCGTTTGGGGTGCGTCCCATATTTTGGGTAAGTGCATTCCCCAGGGAAATTTGTCACATGTGGTTTTGGTTGTTGCAGGAGAATATTTACCCTCCCAGCAGGACTCCTTTTGACAAACGTACGACCAGCCAAGAGAACATATTGTAATGTTTCCAAACTTCACCTTGCCCACACTAGTTTTTGTCATGGCTGTGAAGGTTCGATTTAGGTCAAGGGTTAAAATTCCCCAGTCCAAAGCTGAAGCAGCAGACTTGGGTAGAGGCAAACATGCAGTTATTTGACTGACATTATGTATGTGCCCAAAAGCATGGATCAATTGCAATATCAGGTTTGAGGAAAAACCCCATCCACAGCTAGTCAACAAGAGAATACTCCAACTATATTTTACCAGCATCATGGTTAAAACTTTCAGTTGCCAAACTATCATCAATACTATGAAAGCAAGTCAGATTGTTAGAGCTATTAGCAAGCCTTGAGAACGCTCCAACTCCATGTAGGATAGACCGTGGTTCCAGGTGTAATTTGTTGTTGTCAATGTTTCTGCAAGGAAAAACAAAAGAGAATGCTCGGTCGTATTCTGACCGGCAGAGTTAAGTTAAAAGGTAGGTACCACCCATCTGGTACTAATTTGGTGTATTTTCCCAGAACTGTTCTTTGCTTCCCAAGCATAGAAATTCTTTGGGGTTGTTAATACCATTGCCACTGTTAAAAACATATCCTTTATATCTAGGGTTGCCATCCATGTGCGAGATGCTCCCTGGATTTGGGTCTCTACCTCTGCAATAGTTGGTACAGCGGCAGTTAAAGGTGCTCTATTGGCATTCAATTGGCTATAGTCAATCGTAAGCCACCACTGTCCGTTTGGCTTTTTTGCCGGCCAGACAGGAGAATTATACGGGGAGTGAGTGCGAGTGATAATATCTCTTTTTTCCAAGTCTGTTACCACCCTGTCAATGCCCGACTGCACGGTCGCTGGCAGTGGGTATTGTCTCACATTAGTAATTTTTGATGGGGGCAAGGGTATGGACTGGACATCTCTAATAAATTTATGCTTTTTGTCTCATCCCCTTTTGTGTTAACTTGCCCAGCAAAGCTCCAAACTGAGCCATCAGGGAGTGCCCATGTTCTACCAAATAATAAATTAAATCCCAATATGTTAGTATTGGCTGCACCTACCAATACCTCAGTTCGAGTCAGTTTATCTTCTCCCGGGAGCCATAAGGTGGTCTTTGCTGTGGGGCATTCTTTTACGACCCCATCAATCCCTGTGAACTTTAGTTTGCGGTGACCAGGTTTGACATTTAGGTGTTCTGCCGTCTCCTTAGTAATCACTGATATTTGGGCGCCAGTATCAGTAAGAAAATCTACAAAAACTCTCCGGGGTCCCAGTGGTATAGCAATAATTGGTCCATGATGTTTAGTAGAGAGCCACTGCATAGCTAACACCCTCCGGGCAGGATGGCTCACTGTCCTCCCCAGGGACATGCGTTTTTTGGCAGGTTATCTTTCACGCCAATCAAATCCCCCTGTGGTGCTGAGGGTGGGGGTTTGTCAGGGGCCAAAGGTCTCCCTGGTGACAGACCTCCCTTTAACGAGTCACTTCTCCTGCTCAGCACTTTTACCAGAGCTCGGAGATCAGCAGTACATGAGCCATGTAACAACCATCGAGGCACTCCTATCGCCACAGCCTGTCGCCAGAGGTCATTACGCTCCTTATCAAATTTAGTTTGGACCTCAGGTTTTGGCTTAGGAGTATAGACTTGACGGACTCGGCGAGGGGCGTGGTTGTGGGGCTTCTCGACACTCAAATCGATCCAGCCCATCCTGCGTCCATAATCTACCAATTCCTGTACAAACTCCCCCCAAGTAGTTACACGAGCCTGTTCTGCCTGTCTTCTCTGTCGTGCACCACCCTGTTGCCCAGCATTGCGGGTGGCCCGTAAGCAATCTTGCACATTTGCCACATACGTCTTTAGACTGTCTGGGAGTCCACGGATAAGGGGGGTTAATCTAGCTGGATCAATAGGGGCTAACATCGGGGAGCTCCGTAACAAGCTCCGCTCATACATGGCCTGTATACAGGCTGCCTTTTGCACAGATGCATTCAAGTCAGAGAACCCCAAAGTCTTTATCACACGGGGTCTCCCCTATCTTGCGGGTCAATACCACCAGCCCAATAAGCAGCCCTTGTTGTCAATGAATAATTATGATCACCCGGCGTGGTGGTTAAAAACACTCCAGGACCCCAGTAACCTCTGGCTTCCTCTTCACTTAACAAAGTGTTATCTCCTCCTGTGAGGGAGACATGCCACACATACTCAGTCTCAGACTCCCCTGGGTGCCGCGAGTATTTTTCCCCATTACCCTTACCAACTTTAACCTTCTGTTCACTCCTGCACTGTTCAATTCGCTCTATTATTTCATTTTCATTTCTCCAGAATTTCTGGGCCCACTCTAGTCCCGCTTGGGACGGCGCACATTTATATTTTTGTAGCAGTTTATCCATGGCAATCCTGTCCATGACGCCAATTTTTACTGTCGCGTTAAAAGGAATGCAGTTTCGAAATTTGTCTGTCAGAGTCCCAGGACTTTCACTGACCCATTTATCAGAGCCCCAGCAAGAGGACTTGCACTGAGCAGATGCACAAAAATTGAAATTAGTTATTTTATTGAAAGCGACAGAAACAGATTCGAGATTGCCATTGATAAATTCACTAACTACAACAGTGCTACTAATTAAGGGTAATATTGCTAGCAGACTTGATAGTAATACAAGAACCCGGGGATAACTGTCACCCAGAGGTGAGAGGCGCAGCGCTTACCCAGAGAGGCGTCCCTGCCTGGGGTGGAGGAAGAGAACACAGCCCCTCGACTGGTCCGTCAGGTATTGAGGTTCTTCTCTCCCACCTTAACAATCATTTTCTCTGACTTTTATCCCCATAACTACGAGGTCCCCCCCCCATATGTGACGTGTAGCATGATTTGGGTGGATAGACGAGTGCTATAGTCATATATGTTTAGCATGACCTCTATAATCTTCATTAGCATATGCAGGCTGTGAGTTGTAATATGCATTTCATCGGTAATGAGGCAAAGGTCAGTTATCGGACACGAAGCCTTTTCAAAGAACAAAGGACCTCTCACATTCCTGTTATTTTACTGTCTTTGCTGACCATAAGCAGGGCTGTCCTGCCTCCATAGGACCCCCTCCTTATCTGCATCCTGTGTTAGCTGGGTGAGTCTCCACTCCCCCGGGTCGCACAAGAGATAGCAAGGGCAGTCTTAACAGCTCTTTGTGCACAGGAAGCCCACCTCGTTATCCAAATTCCACATATGGGAATTATAAAATATATCCAGAAGTCTCCAGGGGGGAAATGTTAGAGAACATCTTGAAACACAAGGTCAAAAACAAGTGAAAAAGAATGGAAAGAGTGGAAAGAAGATACTTCCTAACGAATACACCTGGTATTTAGACATATTAAAGGTAAAAACTGTCTCCACTAACTTTCCACTAACTAGCAGTAACGATTAACACAAGGACCAATTTTAGAAAAATAGAACAGAGTGCCAAAATAGTGCCCTGAAGTTAACTTGCCTCATTATAATCTCACGCTCATGTGAAAACCACACCTCCTAGCTAGAAAAAGCCCCCAACCCAAAGAAGGCCGCTACTCTCTGAGCATGCGTAGAGAATTCAGAGAGAACTGTAGCTTTAAGATGAAGTAAGAAAAGTATTAACCGATAGTTAATTAAGGGGTAGCACCAGGAAGCGTGACTAACGTTGTTAACTGTTTTAAATACCTGTTACGATTTTAAGCCAGTGTGCATGTTAGGAGGAGAAATCCCTCATGCACCCAGCGCTGCAATGAACCAATGTCAGCTTTCTAAACTATCATTTGGTCTGGAGAGTTTTCTTTGTTACAGTTTTGGGTAACAGTTGGCTTATGTGTGACTAGCTCCTTGATCCCCTTGATCCAGTGTTTCCCCGGGAGATTTAGAAACCTTTGTGATCTAACGCATTTGTATCCAGGCTATTATTATTCATATTCTTGCTATTTGTACCACCTTTGTGGGCAGTAGTTCTATCACCAGCAATCCAAAAGAGCTTCTGCATCTGTTCCTTTAATACACTACACTATTCATTAATCTAGCCATAAGAGTTCTCATTACACACAACCAAATTCCTTAAGGGTAGCCGTGATAGTTCATGCAACATGGTTAGACTGAAAGTGTATGGAGTTACAAGTGCATCTGTAATTGTTGGCATTATATATGTATGTGTGTGTCTGTGTATATATGTGTGTGTATATATATATATTTTGAACACGATCGGTCTTGTAATAGAGGAAATTGGGCATCACTCAGAATCCAAGCCTAGCTGCCCCCAGCCCCTCTGATATCTGAGGACAAGCTGGAAGCTTTAACGTGACAAACATACACACACATCACTGCCCAGATTCGCAAGCACAGAATGTTCATGGATCCCTTAAATATTAGCACGGGAATGAAGTTCAATTAAAATCCGTGGCTGGCTGTCACACTGCTTACCCCGTAATTGGCACAGACCTTGGGTCTTTCCAGAGCTGTATCTCCTCTTGCTCGTGAACTAGTGCAGCTTCAAGTTCCCAAGTGAATTGCACACGCACACAGCGCTCCCACCAGTAGCTGGCCCTAGACACTCGGTGTCTCCAGCTGCTGGGTCCCTAGGACCTGTGTTCCCTTCTGCCATTGCTAGCAGGCAGGCCTCGGGACCCACCTCCTCACCCGGTACAGAGTGGGGCCACACAGAAAAGGATTTGGGAGCGCTCTCAGAAAGAAGGTAGGATAGACGGCGGGGATTAGGTGCAGGGCTCAGGCAAACAAGCAAATCAACCAGCGGTTGGCTTATGTGTGACTAGCTCCTTCATCCCCGTCTTCTCTCCATTTTCCATGCTTATACATCCCCCTCATCTTCCTCAACTCCTCTCTTTATCTGCCCTTGGCTGCTCCCAAGCAAGGGACCTACCCCCCGTTATCTTTCCCCCCTTGCTCCCAGGTTTGCTACGTCTGTAAACAGATTTGGTGTTGCAGGTGCTCTTAGCTAGGTCACCCTGGACTTCCATGGCATTACTGATGCGGTTTCCTGGGCACTGCTGTCCCTGGCAGATCCCTCTCCCCAGGATGACGCCAACTCTTTGTTCAACTACCTGTGAAGTGTAGCATCTCTCCCATCAAGCCCCCTCAACTACCCGTGAAATCTGGCTCTTCCTCATGGCCCTGTAACTGCTGTCAGCTTCTCAGTCTGTTTGCTCTGCTCAGCAATTTCTCTTGCCATGCTCAGGCGTTTCCCACAGTCTGTTCAGTGAGCTAAGGCTTACGCCAGGCCCTAGGCATCAGCCTGTGTGCCTTAATGCCTACCCCCAAAGTTGGCTGCATGTCCCATCATTTTTTCCTCTCCCTGTTCTAACTTCAACGTGCCAGTCTTCTCCACCCCATGGTGGCTCTGAGCACCCTCCTCTCTGACCAGGCACGCTTTCAGCCCTTTTGAGTGGCTCTTTCCCTTTGTGACCTACTTGACCGCCTGCAGCCTCGTTTTGCAGGTGCCGGGCGTGGAAGTCCTTGCCTCGCACGGGAGACTGAAAGGGACTGAAGCATGGTTTGCTGTGAAAATTGGCAACTTTATTTCAAGCGCTAAGTCACCTTCAGCGTTTGTGTGCCCTCGGACGAGTATGGACAGGACAGAGCAGGCCTTTGACACTGAGGCTGCCTTTGGATGAGCAGCCATTGCCGGAGAAGGATCCAGTGCTGCTATGCTGCAGCCTGCACTGGATCCTTCTCAGCATGCTGCTCAAGCCTTTCTTCCTCTCAGGACCTGCAGGAGCTCCTGCACCCAAGTGAAGAACTCCACCAGCCTCTGGAGTGGAAATGGGCAGGAGCTAAACCTGCCCGACTGCGTTGGTATTGGGCTTGGCCTCTGAAAGGGAGTTGAGGCGGTGAGAAAATGACTCCATGCCCGTGATGTTGGACTGCCCCTTCCTGCTGGGGGCAGTCCCATCTGTAGCAGGATCCAGTCGTAAAAGTGCTGAGCGGAGGTGTAGACTCCGGGCTATTTTGCTCTCGCACAGCCTTTCCTCCAGCTGGTCACTCCAACAAGCCACAAGTAGTCAGCGCTGTTATCTTTGCAGGTGAGAGGACCACCGCTGTCACCCTGCAGTGGAGGAGAGAGGATTAAGTTCTTGGGTGGCCTCTGTCAGCACTAGATTTCTCTGAGTTACCAAAATATAGACAATAGAAATACCTACTAGTGTTAGTAGATACATTTGCAGAATGGCCCAATGCTTTCCCTTGCCACACCAATCGGGCTAGAGAGCTTGTTAAAGCATTCTATTTTAGGAAATAATCCCTAGATTTGGGATTCCTGAAGCGCTGTCTTCTGACAATGGGCCTCATTTCGTTTCAGAGGTGGTCCAGGGAGCGTCAAAATTTCTCCAATTTTAATGGGATTTACATACCCCATGGAGGCCACAGCCTAGTGGGAAAGGAAAGAATAAAATGAACCAGACTCTTAAAAGGCACATCTCAAAATTACGCCGAGAAACTCGACTTCCATGGGTGGATGTTTTACCAATTGCTTTAATGAGGAACAGTACGGAAAGCGAGATGGTTAAATAAAATACCTCACGGGATGGGGTTCTCCTTAATAGGTTGGTTACAGAGCTTAGTTCAAACTCTGATTGTGTTTCTAATACTGACTGTGGTAGTTTGGATCGTTTTGGGATGTATCGAGAGTATAATCGTTGGGGCTGTAATGTCACGATCCTCACCCCTAATGATAACCACAACTCAGGAAAGAAAAAAGCCCCTTCCTCACAGGATATGCGCAGGAAAAAGAGAGGATCCTGTGACTTCAAGTGAAGACGAGGCACCTAAGAGGCAATGGGAACGAAGGCAACTAAGCTCAACTGTAAAAAGTACTGGTAACTGTTGCTCGGAACGTAGAAATGCTGAACCGTGTGTTTACCGAGGGGTGCTAGCCTTGTGGAGTTACCACCTAGCACCCATCTCTGCGCAAACATGAAATAAACTCGACTCTGTGTGTGTATCGGCCTCTTGCACACCGGGTAAAGAACCCAACTGCTGGGACAACACTGGGAGCCAGCAGCTCCCCCCCACAGGCGAGCATCTCTGCTGCAGGGCCGGTGGCCCCACAGCCACCCCCGGGCCTGAAGCGCTGGGGGCTGCCTAGTCTGAAGAAAATAAAGGGAAAGTCCGGTGAGAGTCTGCACGCGAGGAAGAGGGTGGCAGGAACATGATCTCTGCCTCTCTAGTACCACACACCTCTCTCCAGCTTCCGCCCTGACGTTGCTCAGACACGGTCTCTCTCACTTGTTTGGGTTTCTGCCTGTTGCTTGCAATATTTGTCTCTTCTTCTGATTTGCTCTTGAGAAGCGATGGGTTTTCTTGAGAGACATTGTCTTTTTGCCCCTCACGCCCATGAAGCTTTCTCCAAACAGAGATAACATCCAGCCAACACTTTGGCTCCTCGAGGACAAGGCTTTTCATCTCATGCAGCATCTTCCCTGCAAGAAAAAGCAGGTTCAGGTTAAGTAGTTCAGTCTCAGCATTTGATTTCCCTACAGATTGAGAACAGCTGTTAACAGAGACTGTGTTCAGATTTCATCCATGTGTGAATCCAGGAACCACAGCAGCAGCAGCAGCAATCACAGGCACAGCTGAGCTCTCAACACCCACATACCCCAGCAGCAGAGCCCCAGGCATTACTCTGATTACAAGGAATACAGGAGCCAATTCACTTCAAAACCTTGCAGCTGGTCAAGGGGGGGGAAATAAAAAAGGTATTTCTATTTCTCATTTGGAGTCATGGTTAAATTGGACCCTAAAGCTGAAGGCCATTTGCGATCTCCCAAAGAAGAATCCACCAGCACGCAGATATCAATCCATCTCACTTAAAATTCTTATTCCAGCACTGACAGAGAAGGTGACCTGAGTAGCTGAGATTTACAAGAAATCTGTGCCCTGAACAGTTAGGTGACACAAGATACACATCTGGATCCACTTCACCTACAAGAAAATGACTCATCCTATAACCCTGCACAGAACGGGTCCAGAACTGGACTTCAGTTTCAGGTGGGCTGTTGTAAAATCACTGCATTTAGTTGTAAGCAGAAATAGAATGTTAGAATATTGGTGTGTCTTGAGACTCGTAACCATAGGAACCTCACCAGGGAGTCACTGCTTTGTATTAAGAAACTAATCACAACGAGATGGAACAATGAAGAATCGAATAGAGAAGTTTCGTTTGAGTCCCGTAACTATGGGGACCTGGTACGCACCCAGTGCTGCTGCTTGGAAATCCCTTTACCCTTCCCATCTTGATTGGAATATCAAGAACGCCAATCAATAGATATTAAGAGAAAGAACCATTGATTATCTTGGGTATGGATATTGATCGAATTGTATAATCGAGAGACTAATCCACAAAAGTTAAAAACCATGATATATTTTGTGAGAAATAATTTGTGTAATGGTAACCAGGTATGCTTTATCTATGATTTGATTATGAACTAATGATTAAACAATGTAGCTTTGTCGATAAGGAGGATATTCCTGTCAAGAGAAGGGTAAGTTGTAGGCCTGGTTAGTAAACCGAGAAATTCTTCTGGAGGTTCCAAGATTAAAGGGGAATGGAATTTTGCAACTGAGCTGAGCATGCGCAAAGATTGGGTTCAACTAGCGGACACAATGAGGGAGTCTATGGATGATCACCAGAGGGCTTTGGGCGACCACCAGTGTACCTGAAGGCACATGCGTTATGGACATTTACATATGTTAATGAGTTCTCGGAAATCCTATGGATATGCTAATTGTTTCTTGGAAATACGATGAATCAAATATACTTTGATTGTATATAACGTTTGTAGCGGAGTAACTCGGCACGCACACTAAGCGGAGTGATTCCCTGTGCGTCCAGCGCTGCAATAAAGAAGTGCCTGCTTTCTAAACTTCAAATTAAGTCTTAGAAAGTTCTTGGTTTTGCTGACTTAGGGGAAGAGTTTTGGCGACCCAGATGGGACCTTGCGAGTGAGACTGGAAGGGATCGAGTGCCGATCAGACTCCAGCCGGCACCGAGGGATTCTCGGCAAGGACCATCGCTCTTGACCCATACGAGCTCCTCGCAACACCCTGGAAAAGGGTAAGGCACTTCTTCTTTGGAATGTCTTTGGATAGCCTGCCCGTAAGGCGCAGCGAAAGCTTCGCAGGGTTGGGGCTTTGAGGGTAGGCATCTGCCCGCAAGTCATAAGCGAAAGCTATTGCTGGGTTGGACATTTGTGTATTTGAGACAATTGGCATTTGCATTTGCTAATTTGGTCTTTGATAATATAATGATATAAGAATAATAAACATAATGGCATTAACAAAATTGTTTAAGAGTAAGAGTGCGGGGAATTTAGCCATTGATGGGAAGATACCAAAGACGTCACCCTTGGGAGGTTTATTGACACATTGGAATGAGTTGCATGATGATTTGCGTGGCCTTTGTATGTTTTAGATGATCAAGAGAAATGGCCAACTAATGGGACTTTAAATTATAATACTATTTTGCAATTGATGTTGCCCTGTAGGAGGGAAGGCCAACGGAATGAGGTACCTTATGTGGATTTGTTCTTTTCCTTGAGACAGTGAACTGGCTGGCAGGAGGAGTGTAAATTGGTAAGTCGAGGTCATTTAGTGATGGCTTTAATCTCTGAAAACAGGACATCTAAAAGGCGTTGCTGGGCTTGTGTTATTGGAAAGAGATGTATAAAATGATAAATACTACTACTAATAATAAAATGATACTTCATAACAAATGCACCTGGTACTTAGTCATATGAAAGATAAAGACTGTCTCCACTAACTCTCTACTAACTAGCAATAATGATTAACACAAGGACGAATCGTAGAAAAATAGAATGGAATAGAATGGAATGCCAAAATAGTGCCCTAGAGTTAACCTGTCTCATTATAATCTCATTATAATGTTAAAGAACACACCTCCTAGCTAGAAAAAGCCCCTAACCCAAATAAGCCCCCTACTCTCTGAGCATGCGTAGTGAATTCAAAGAGAACTGTATCTTTAAGATGAACTAAGAAAAGTATTAACCAATAATTAAGGGGTAGAACCAGTAGGCATAACTAACTTTGTTAATTTATTTTAAATACCTGTCATGATTTTAACCCGGTGCGCACGTTAGGTGGAGAAATCCCCCATGCACCCGGCACTGCCATAAACCAATGTCGGCTTTCTAAACCATCATTTGGTTTGGAGAGTTTTCTTGGTTACAGTTTTCGGTAACAGAATTTGGCACCCCAGATGGGACCTGCTCTCCGGAATCTCAACGGACCAGAGGAATCGTGAGGACTCCAGCGCGCACCGGAGTATTTTTGGGGAGGCCCTCCGATTCCTTGGTCGGGTGAGTTTCTGCGACAGCTCTCTGGGAGACTAATGACATTGGCATTTGATACTAATATTGGTATTGGTGTTGGTTGTTTGCAAATAAGTCGTATCTGAATTTAGTATGCATTGTTAAGTTGCTGGTATTGATATCGGGAGTGCACTACTGTATAATTTTGTGTAATCCGTATGCTATTACGGGGACGCCCGGAGTCTGGATTTTGGTTTGGCTTGGGCACACATACGTGGTAATTTTACAGAATGGGAGTTGGACAATCTACTGAAGGGGGAATTCTTAAGTGCTCTCCTCTGGGCTGTATACTAAGTGACTGGAGCATGTTTGGGGGTGATCCCCTTACTCGGAAAACGCTGGTAGAATATTGGAATCATTGGTGGCCCTTGTATACTCTGGATGATCAGGAGAAATGGCCTAAGAATGGAAGTATAAGCTACAACACTGTGTTGCAATTAACGCTGTTCTGTAGACACGAAGGAAAATGGAATGAGATACCATACGTGAATTTGTTCTTTGCGTTGTGGGATAATTATAACATCCGTAAGGAGTGTGGCTTGATGGAAGGTGAAGGTGGCGCATTGGCTCTAGGAGCAGAAAATAAGAAAACACCTAAGCATTGTTGTTCAGCATGGCGCATCGGCAGGTGATGCAACAAATATAAAGAGAAATGGGAAGAAGAGCAACAGGAGGAGGAATTTGAGATAAGGATAGTAATTGGGAGAGGTAACGGGCAAAACATGGACTGGACAATGTTAGAGAGCAGAATGAATGTGGATTTCTGTTGCCATTGCGGTTTTGATTTTGGTGTGGGGAATTGTTTTTGTTGCTGTGAGTGAAGTTTGTAAAGATTGTGTGATGACTGTGGATTTTAATGATAATTCTTAAATATGTGATAACAGATTTAAGAAGGGGAGAAGATTTCCCTGTAAAGCACAAAGGGCCAGAATATCCTTGAAGAAAGATCAGTGTGCTTTCTGTAAGCAGAAAGGACCCTGGAAAAGGGAGTGTGCACAGTTAAGAGGAAAAGGCCTGGAGAAAATGCCGAGGCAGGCTGTTAACATGATGACATTAGATTCAGACTGAGGGAGACCGGGGGAAGATTCAGAAACCCTCCTCAACAGAATCCCTGGTTATAGTAAAGTTGGGGAATGAAAAAGTAAAATTTTTAGTAGATACGGGAGCCACTTGTTCAGTATTGAATACATGCAAAGTTAATTTTAGTAACCAAAGCACATCAATTATTGGTGCCACAGGATGGAAAGAAAATCAGCCGTTTCTCCAGCCTTTGAAGTTTGAAATTGGGAAAAGGGTGTTACCCCATCAATTTCTTTATATCCCAGATTGCCCTGTGCCGCTATTAGGACGAGATTTATTAAGTAAATTGAATGCACAAATTACTTTTTCAAAAGGAAAAATCCAAATCCATATTCCTGAAAATAAAGCTTTGGATGCTCAAGTCTTTATGTTACAGAAGGAAGCCGAGTCACAGGAAATACCAGAAGACGTTGAAAATGCTGTAACACCTCTAGTATGGGCTTCAGGAACACCAGGACAATCCCGAGCTGCAGAACTGGTAATCACCAAGTTGAAACCAGACACCAGACCGGTAAGACAGAAACAGTATCCAATTAAATTAGAAGCAAGAAAAGGATTGGAACCATTAACAGAACAATTTGTAAATTTTGGATTATTAAAAGTATGTCAATCAGAATACAACACCCCGATCTTACCAATTAAAAAGCCGCATTCAGAAGAGTATAGATTGGTCCAGGACTTAAGGGCTATAAATCAACTTGTACAGGATGTTCACCCGGTAGTGGCAAACCCGTATACTCTCTTGACCACCCTGAAGGAAACGCGTAAATGGTTTACTGTATCAGACTTGAAAGATGCGTTCTTTTGCCTCCCATTAGCAGCGGAGAGTCAGGAACTGTTTGCTTTTGAGTGGGAAAGCCCTAAGACCGGTAGAAAAGCTCAGTTGTGCTGGACAGTATTAGCACAAGGATTTAAGAATAGCCCTACGATCTTTGGAAATCAATTAGCCAAAGAATTAGAAGACTGGCAAAAGATGCATAAAAATATCACCTTGCCACAGTACGTCGACAACATACTGCTAGCAACAAGTGACAAGAAAGATTCCATACAAATGGCAATAGACCTCCTAAACTTTTTGGGGTTGGCAGGGTACAAGGTATCCTTGAAAAAGGCACAGATCGCCCAGCGGGAAGTAACATATTTGGGGTACACAATTTCCCAGGGCCAGCGTAGTCTTGGCACTGAGAGAAAAGAGGCCATGTGCCAGATTCCCGACCCTAAATCTCAAAGCATTTCCCGGAATGGCTGGATGGTGTCGCCTGTGGATAATGAATTTTAGACTCACTGTCAAACCCCTGTATAAAGCTGTACAAGGGGAGGGAAACCTCCTTGTTTGGACTGAGGAGGGCAGAGATGCATTTATGAAATTGAAACAAGCTTTAATCAATGCTCCAGCCCTAGGCCTTCCGAATTTGGAAAAACCATTTGAATTATTTGTGCATGAAAGAATGCATATTGCCCTAGGGCTATTGGCCCACAGACTGGAATCATGGAGAAGACCAGTGGGGTATTTTTCAGAACGGCTAGACAATGTTAGCAAAGGATGGCCAGCATGTCTCCGAGCAGTGGCAGCTACAGTACTACTGATCCAAGAGGCTCAGGCAAAAACTAACTGTATTTGTGCCTCATGCAGTTACAGCAGTGCTGGAACAAAAAGGAGGACGCTGGTTGTCACCAAGCCGGATGCTGCAATATCAAGCTGTTCTTCTGGAGCAAGACGATGTGGAGCTGAAAGTAACTACGATCCTGAATCCAGCAACCTTTCTAACTACTGATCCTGGTGGAGAAGAATTAACTGTTTGCAAACTGTAGAACAGATGTACTCCAGCAGAGCAGACCTGAAAGACGTGCCAATAGAAAATGCGGACTGGGACCTCTTCGTAGATGGTAGCAGCTTTATGCGAAACAGAACACGAAAAACAGGTTACAGAGTGGTAACTGGTAAGGAAGTAATTGAGGCCAAAGCTCTGCCATCCAACATTTTGGCCCAGAAAGCAGAGCTCATAGTCCTGCTGAGAGCACTAGAACTTTCAAAAGGTAAAATTGTTTAATATATGGACAGATTCAAAATTTGCCTTTGGAGTGGTTCGTGCTCACGGAGCCATTTGGAAAGAAAGGGGACTCTTAACGTCTCAAGGATCCCCTATCAAATACGGGCCAACAATCCAACAATTACTACAGGCAATTTATCTACCCTGATTAGTGGCAGTTATGCATTGCAAGGCACATCAAACTGGAAATAGCCCAATGCATATAGGGAATCGCATGGCAGATAGAGCTGCGAGAGAAGCAGCTGAAGGGCAAATATTGCTAGTTTTGCCAGAAAAAGTTCAGAGGCTGGGACCCAAGAGTCTGCAATATACACCAGAAGACAATCAATTGGCTAACCTAGTGAAAGCAAACAAAAATCAAGAAGGATGGTGGGTGACTCATTCCCACCAAGTAATAGTTACACAGGAAATCATGCGTGAATTGGCTAATAAGAATCAGAATCACAGAATCACTAAGGTTGGAAAAGACCTGTAAGATCATCAAGTCCAACCATTACAAAACAAAACAAAACAAAAACAAAAACACCCCACCACCACAAAAACCACACCACACAAAAAAACCCCACCCACACCACACAACACCATGCCCATCAAGCCACGTCCCACAATGCCATGTCCACACGCTCCTTGAATACCTCCAGGGAGGGTGACTCCACTACCTCCCTGGGCAGTCTATTCCATTGTGATACCACTCTCTCAGTAAAGAAATTTTTCCTAATATCCAGTCTGTATCTCCCCTGGCGCAACTTGAGGCCATGTCCTCTTGTCCTGAAAGAAACACCAAGAAACTCATTGGGGAATTGAAACAACGGTTGAAGCATTAAAAAGACAAGTGCTAAGTGTACAAATGACTGGAATAGTCAAAAGCATGGTGAAGAAATGTGAATTATGCCTCAAGAACAATCCTCACTTACCCCAAAGACCTTTACCAGGGGTGACCAAGAGAGGAAACAGTCCAGGAGACTATTGGCAAACAGACTTTTCCGAATTACCACAGCAAAATGGATACCGGTATCTTTTAGTAATGTTAGAAACTTTTTCAGGCTGGCCAGAAGCTTTCCCTTGTCGCACCAACAAGGCAAAAGAAGTAGCAAAAGTATTACTTAAGGAAATAATGCCAAGATTTGGGGTACCCCTAGGACTATCTTCGGATAGGGGCCCACACTTGATAGCAGAAGCTGTTCAAAGTTTAGCTAAAGCGTTAGGGATAAAATGGGATCTCCATACCCCATGGAGACCTCAATCAAGTGGAAAAGCAGAAAGAATGAATCAAAGCCTAAAGAGACAGATAAGTAAAATTTGCCAGGAGGCTCAGATGAAGTGGCTGGATGCTTTTCCCTTAGCTTTGCTATGGATACACATCCAGCCTAGAACCAAAGAAAAGGTTAGTCCTTTTGAGATCATATACAGTAAACCTTGTCAGGTGACAGAAACAGGAGTCAATCCTGAAATCGTAGGAAAACATTACCTGAGAGAATATGTTATCTCGCTGGGAAGGGTTCTGTCCTCTCTCCACAGGTATGTCACTGTGAGCGCACCACTATCCCTGGACGTGCCTGTGCATCAATACCAACCCGGAGACTGGGTGTATCTGAGGACATGGTCAGACAAGCCGTTGAAAGAGAAGTGGAAAGGTCCTCTCCAGATTTTACTCACCACCTATACTACTGTCAAGCTTGAAGGAGTCATTCCATGGATACATCACAGCAGGATGTACCATGCACGTCACCACAATGGACTGTCAAACAAGAGGGACCTTTACATTTAAAATTAACTCGGGAATCATGAAGTTGTGGGTTATATCTCTTGCAGCGATGTCGGGAAATGCAGAGGTCAATCTAGATGAAGAGGTCAATACAGATTTGGATGAAAAACCTCATTCTAACTTTGATACAAGGGTTTGGCAAAATGCATAATCTTACTAGTGTTACAGCATGTATCCCGATCCTTCACTCGGCCAGTCAGCCCATCCCATGGGGCACTATACCGGTAAATTTATCTTTACTAGAGGAATATGACAACATCACAGGAGCCTTTAAGCAGGCCAATGTCTCTTATTATTTAGACAAAGACAATAAATGTAGACAGAAAAGGACCCCGATATTTGGACAGAGCTTTCCACAGCAGTACAATTTGAGTGGGGACTCCAAAGTTTCCTATTACCAGGGCTAAAGGCTTTAGAAATCGAATAGGAATAGAAAATCTAACTTGGCAGGTGGAAGCCTTATCGAGAGCCACTCAGAAAGGATTCCAGATTAGCCACAAACAAATCCAAGCTAACACTAAAATGACATTACAAAATAGACTGGCCTTAGACTTGCTATTAGTCAAAGAACAAGGAGTGTGTGGCTATCTTACGTTAGACAAAGAACACTGCTGTATCCACATCCCAAATATCACTGAAAACCTGCAATAACAATTAGACAAAATGAGAAAAGTAGCAGAAGACAGTAGAGCGATAAAAGAGGCAGCTGAAAATAATTGGTTTAACAAAATTCTCCAAGAATTAGACAGGTGGTCTCTAAGAAGATGGTTAGCTACATTGTTAGAGAAAGTAATTTATGTGATTGTGATTCTTATAGGAATCTGCATAAGCTGTACTAAGAGAACCATTGAAAGAAACCTATGGAAGTAGTAAAAATCTAACTACTTCAAAAGGGGGGCTTGATACCAAAGAATTAAGAAAAGAAACCCAAGTTGCCAAACCTAAACCGTGATCATATACGAGCAATACTGACCCTAACTGCATCGCTGAACTGATATAATGATAAGACCAGAACTTCAGACTGAACTAATATCTAAACCACTGAGAAGATTTGGTATCGACTATGCATAAGATGACTGATTTTTCCATAGAATTGCTTCAATAAGGCTCTTAGAAATTATTATTATTATTAATACTATTGATAGTATTACAGGATTAATAGTATTATTGCGTGCATAATCAGGTTAGAATTGAAATATTTTATATTCTATTTCTTTTTCCAGGTTGTAAGAGGACGGGATAGATTTGAGAATGTGTGACAAGGTTAATCACCTTCTGTTTAGTTGGTGAAATCCACGCAAGAAAGATTGAGACTTATGGAAATTATAAAATATATATATTGTATATATCCATAAGTCTCAAAGGGGGGAATGTTACAGAACATCTTGAAAAACAAGTGTTAAAAACAAGTAAGAAGAATGTAAAGAAGATAGTTCATAACAAATGCACTTGGCACTTAGACATATTAAAGATAAAGACTCTCTTCACTAACTCTCTACTAACTATCAGTAAGGATTAACACAAGGACAAATCTTAGAAAAATAGAATGGACTGCCAAAATAGTGCCCTAGAGTTAACCTGTCTCATTATAATCTCATTATAATGCTAAGGAACACACCTCCTGGCTAGAAAAGCCCCCAACCCAATTAAGCCCCCTACTCTCTGAGCATGCGTGGTGAATTAAAAGAGAACTATAACTTTAAGATGAAGTACCAAAAGTATTAACCAATAGTTAATTAAGGGGTCAAACCAGTAGGCGTAACTAACTCTGTTAATTGTTTTAAATACCTGTCATGATTTTAACCCGGTGTGCATGTTAGGAGGAGAAATCCCCCATGCACCCGGCACCGCAATAAACCAATGG
The DNA here is from genome assembly GCF_030936135.1 of Gavia stellata. NCBI lineage: Eukaryota > Metazoa > Chordata > Aves > Gaviiformes > Gaviidae > Gavia > Gavia stellata. The sequence goes on from NW_026777121.1 coordinate 1,179,991, forward strand.
CGGCTTTCTAAACTATTGTTTGGTTTGGAGAGTTTTCTTCGTTACAATTTTCCGTAACAGTTGTACTAAAATTTCCTTCCTGGTGCCTTGTCCTTTGGTAGTGGGTCAGCTGGCTCTGGGTGTATGAGGTTGTACGTGATCTTGCTCTTCCTCAGCAACTGGCTGCACAGGTAGCCTGCAGTTCCTAGTGCTTGTTCGAGACAGAGGAGGAGAGCTTACCAAATCCCATGTAGGACTTGGGCAATTGTTGCAGTTATGTTATTTAGACCTTGACATAACTGCCTAACAGCACCATTTAGGAGCCCTGCTTAGACAAGTGTTTATTAAATATGGTAATGAAGTCAGTGTTTTACCATAAACTTACCAGTTAACTCAAAATTATTTTTGAACTGATTCCAAGGTGTCCTGGCTTTGCTTCGCTGTTGCATTGTCTCGATTCTAAAGAAAATACGATTGGTAGAATCGTATAGTACAAGTGATAATGCTTTGCTCCTTCAGAATTTTATTTATTTATACAGACACAGAATCGCAATTGCAAAAATGTGATAATGGAGAAGCTGAAGTTTTAAAAATCCTTTTTCCATTTCTTTCTTGCTGTATCAGTTACTGACTATCCAAACCAGTCAGTGGACAACTTCATGGGGCAGAGACGTGATTTCATTGTGCCTTAGGAACCTGAGTTGCTAAACTGGGGAGAGAGATTTTCTGCAGGGACTAAAGCACAGCTTTTGAGAGCACTTGTTTGGCAGGTGGTGTTGGAAGGGAGGGAATAAAGCCTTTTTCCTACCTTGTGCGTTAGCAATCAGGACCTTTGCACTCGGGAATGTCAGAAGCCCTTGCTGCTCCCAGAAGGGGCTTGAACGATCCAGATGAATTCTGCTGATAAGGAAATCTCTTAGTATTGTCTAGTCCTGCTGCAGTTTGCGCATTTGAAACCTGTCCAAAGAACTTGCCTCATCTCCCTGTCTGTAAGGAAGATCCATGATTGCTTGTTTGGGTCTTTCTGAAGAGGGAAATGAACTGGCCCACTGCTCCTATCAGAATGGAGCATGCAGTCCTGATCTGTCCTTTCCCGATAAAACAGAACTATGATTTTGAAAATGACGATGTTGGGTCTAGAGACCAAAGCAAAACTATTCTTTGTCATTGGATATAGAACCAATGGACAACTCGAAGTGGCATGTCAAATGCAAACTAGAGATCTATTCAAAGACCAGATGCTCTAGCAAAGAGCCTTAACACAAAGCAGGCTGAGGGAGAAGTTTGTAACAACCTACACCCTCTGGGAAAGGAAGTCTTTCAAATGCAAGCGGGAGTAAGAGATGCCTGTCTCTTTGTCCAGCAATAACAGTGTGGATCCCTTTTCATTAAAGCAGTTCTTCTGACCTTTTTGCTTCTGTCTCACTAAAGCATGCTTGAATTTTATGTTTATAAGCCAAAGGACTGGACCACTGCAGCATGAGGAGTTATTGGTGGCGGTGCACTGAGATGTGGAACTGGTACATACTTGCCTCTTACTGAGGCAGTTTGTCACTCATTACCAGAGCTCAGGTGATGAACAGTAATTCATTATTTTGGTGTGATTCGGTAGTGTTTGGTAATGTGACCGTACCCTCAGCTGTGTTTTACCTCCATCCCCAGAACTGGCTTAACATGGTTTGAGTTTCAACTACCAACTCTTTTTTTAGCAAGAAACTTTCCCTTTATCTCTACCTGGTTTTCAGTCACAATGTAAATAACTTGAGTTTCCTGATGTCTATCTAATGAACAGCCCGATAGTAGCAATTTTTTGGACGATTCAGAAGAAATATACTACACTGCAAGATCTTATGTCAGTGTTAGTTTTGTCTTTTCCTTTTTCAAAGCTCATGCTTTGTCCTGTTGGTGTACTGGTGATTTCATCTGTGTAAAAGCTATTCAACATAAGGATTAGTTTATAGGTGTATTTCTGTAATGTAGGAAGGAATTCTTAGTATGTGCAATATTGAAAGTATTTAACCCATATTAGTGTTTCGTTGAATCATTTTTACAGAAGGGTCTCAGTATTATGCACTCGTTCTGATTGCTTTGTTTAACTGCCTTACAATGCGTAACTTCTTGTTAATTTTTAGGAGGGTGATAAAAAATGGAAGATAGAGTCTCTTTGTATTTTTGTCTGCTGGTTCCTTTAAATACTTTAAATACATTTTCTAAATTTTCTCTTACGGCACTGCTAAAAAATTTGGTTCTCAGCATTGCAGTGTAGAAATTACTCTAGAAAGTGAGTTTTCTAATTACTCTGCTCTTTAGGCACTGTGTAGTTATAAAACTATTGCTTTTAAATCCTGGACATCTTCATATACTGTTAAAAAAATTAAAGAAACGTTCTGTACTAGATGAAGAACATTATTTTGCTAACTTTCTTTGATTCGTGAGATGTTTACTATAAGTGCACTGAGGAGAAAATGGAAAACTGGGGTGTTTGGGATGTCTTTTGCTTTTCATCTGGTGGTTTAGTTTTTTGATTTTTTTGTTTGTTTCTTTTTGATATCACTTGGCTTGGTGTGATTTGACTCTGCCAATACCATAGCAACGGAGAGCTTAGACTGTCTTCCCCATTCTTGGAAGGAACTTCCTGTATTGCCCGATTAGAAGAATATTTCATACATTGTTCTGAGACGAGTCTTAGATTTCTCTGTATGCAGGGGGAACACCTCCATCCTGTGCCATTGCTGTGGTTTGGGGAGTGTGGCTTTGGTTTTTCGGTTTGGTTTTCTGTTGGGTTCATCTTTTCAGTTCAACACTTTTTAAAATCTGTATTTTTCAGATTTTACTTTAACTGTTTGTCATATACCCTGCTAGCCTAGCATCTGTGGGTCTAAGAGAGGAATAAGAACATGTCGCCTAACCGGACTATACTTTGCCATCCTTCTTTTCATAGAATCATAGAATGGTTTAGGTCGGAAAAGACCTTCAAGATCATCAAGTCCAACCGTAAACCTAACCCTGCTAAGTCCATCACTAAACCATGTCCCTAAGTGCCTCATCCACGCATCTTTCTTTCAAGTACCTCCAGGGATGGTGATCCAACCACCTCCCTGGGCAGCCTGTTCCAATGTCTGAGAACCCTTTCAGAGAAGGAGTTTTTCCAATATCCGATCTAAAACTCCCCTGGTGCAACTTGCAGCCATTTCCTCTTGTGCTATCACTTGTCAGTTGGGAGAAGAGACTGGCAGCCACCTCTCTACACCCTCCTTTCAGTTAGTTGTAGAGAGCGATAAGGTCTCCCCTGAGCCTCCTCTTCTCCAGGTTGAACAACCCCAGCTCTCTCAACCGCTCCTCACAAGACTTGTGCTCCAGACCCCTCACCAGCTTCCTTGCCCTTCTCTGGGCACACTCCTGCACCTCCATGTCTTTCTTGTAGTGAGGGGCCCAAAACTGAACACAGCATTCGTGGTGCGGCCTCACCAGTGCCGAGTGCAACGGTACAATCACTTCCCTAGTCCTGCTGGCCACACTGTTTCTGCTACAAGCCAAGGTGCCATTGGCCTTCTTGGCCACCTGGGCACACTGCTGGCTCCTATTCAGCTGGCCGTCCATCAACACCTCCAGGTCATTCTCCGACGGGCTGCTTTCCAGCCACTCATTCCCAAGCCTTGCATTGCATGGGGTTGTTGTGACCCAAGTGTAGGACTCGACACTTGGCCTTGTTGAACCTCATACAACTGACCTCAGCCCATCCACCCTGTCCAGCCTGTCCAGATCCCTCTGAAGAGCCTTCCTACCCTCAAGCAGATCAACACAGCCGCCCAACTTGGTGTCGTCTGCAAACTTGCTGAGGGGGTACTCGATCCTCTCGTCTAGGTCCTTGATAAAGATATTAAACAAGACCGGCCCAAGTACCGAGACCTGGGGAACGCCACTTGTGACCGGCCGCCAATTCACCACAACCCTTTGGGCCTGGCCATCCAGCCAGTTTTTCACCCAGCAAAGAGGAAGCCCGTCCGAGCCATGAGCAGTCAGTTTCTCCAGAAGAATGCTGTGGGAAACGGTGTCAAAGGCTTTACTAAAGTCTAGGTAGACTATATCCACAGGCTTTCCCTCGTCCACTAAGCGGGTCACTTTGTCACAGAAGGAGATCAGGTTAGTCAGGCAGGACCTGCCTTTCATAAAGCCACACTGACTGGGCCTGATGGGCTGGTTGTCCTGTACATGCTGTGCGATGGCACTCAAGATGATCTGCTCCATAATCTTCCCCGACACCGAGGTCAGGCTGAGAGGCATGCAGTTCCCCGGATCGTCTGGCCGGCCCTTCTTGAAGACGGGCATCACATTTGCTAACCTGCAGTCCACTGGGACCTCCCCTCCCCGGTTAGCCAGGACTGCTGGTAGATGACGGAAAGTGGCTTGGTGAGCGCTTCTGCCAGCTCCCTCACTGCCCGTGGGTGGATCCCATCCCGTCGCATAAACTTGTGGGTGTCTATAGTGGTGTAGCAGGTTGCCAACCATTTCTCCCTGGATTGTGGGGGCTTCATTCTGCTCCCCGCCCCTATCTTCCGGCTCAGGGGGCTGGGTAGCCGGAGAACAACTGCTCTTACTGTTAAAGACTGAGGCAAAGGTGGCATGAAGTACCTCAGCCTTTTCCTCATCCTTTGTCACTATGTTTCCCCCCGCGTCCGGTTAAGCGTGAAGAGTCTCCTTAGCCCTCCTTTTGTTGCTAATGTATTTAGAGAAACATTGTTGGTTGTCTTTTACGGCAGTCGCCAGGTTAAGGTCTAGTTGGGCTTTGGCCCTTCTAATTTTCTCCCTGCAAAACCTCACGACATCCTTGTAGTCCTCCTGAGTTGCCTGCCCCTTTTTCCAAAGATCATAAACTCTCTTTTTTTTCCCCCGAGTTCCATCCAAAGCTCTCTGTTGAGTTCAGGCTGGTCTTCTTGCCTGCCGGCTTGTCTTCCAGCACATGGGGCCGGCCTGCTCCTGCACCTTTAAGACTTCCTGCTTGAAGAGTGTCCAGCCTTCCTGGACTCCTTTGCCTCTCAGGACTGCCTCCCAAGGGACTCTGTCCACCAGGTTCCTAAAGAGGCGAAAGCCAGCCCGCTGGCAGTCCAAGGTAGCAGTTCTGCTCACCCCCCTCCTTCCTTCTCTAAAGTTAATCTAAAACTCTCTCATTTCATCATTGCTATGCCCAAGGCAGCACGCGCATGCACGCACGCGCACACACACACCCCCCATCCACCCCCCTCCCTAGATTCACAAGCACAGCATGTTCATGGGTGCCTCAAAGATTAGCAAGGGAAGCAAGTTCAACTAAAATCCGTGGCTGGATGTCAAACTACTTACCCAGTGGTTGGCACCGACCTTGGGTCTTTCCAGCTCTGTATCTCCTCTTGCTCATGAACTAGTCCAGCTTCAAGCTCAAGAGCAACTTGCCCGCGCAGCCAGTGCTCCCACCAGTAGCTGGCCCTAGACACTTGGTGTCTCCAACCGCTGGGTCCCTGTGACCAGAGTTCCCTTCTGCCATTGCTAGCAGCCAGGCCCCTGGACCCACCCCCCACCCCCCCACTGGGTACAGAGTGAGGCCACACAGAAAAGGATTTGGGAGCGCTCACAGAAAGAAGGTAGGGCGGACTGTGGGGATTAGGCGCTGGGCTGAGTCAAAGAAGCAAACAAGTTGGCTTATGTGCACCTAGCTCCTTGATTCCCCACCCCCACCCCCTTCCCTCCATTTTCCGTGCTTATACATCCCCCTCATCTTCCTCAACGCCTCTTTCTCTGCCCTTGTCTCCTCCCAAACAAGGGACCTAGCCCCTTGCTTCTTTTTCCCCCCTTGCTCCCAGGTTTGCTACATCTGTGAACGGATTTGGTGTTGCAGGTGCTCTTAGCTAGGTCACCTTGGACTTCCACGGCATTACTGATGGGGTTTCCTGGGTACTGCTGGCCCTGCCAGATTCCTCTCCCCAAAATGAGCCCAACTCTCCCTTCAATTATCTGTGAAGTGGGGCCACCTCTCCCATCAATCCCCCTCAACTACCCGTGAAATCTGGCTCTTCCTCATGGCACTGTAACTCCTGTCAGCTGCTCAGTCTGTTCGCTACGGTCAGCAATTTCTCTTGTCACGCTCAGGAGTTTCGCACAGGCTGTTCAGTGGGCTAAGGCTTACGCCAGGCCCTAGTCGGCAGCTTGTGTGCCTTAATGCACACCCCCAAAGTCGTCTGCATGTCCCATCATTTTTTTCCTATCCTCGTTCTAGCCACAGTGTGCCAGTCTTCTCCATCTCACGCTGGCTCTGAGAACCCTCCTCTCTGACCAGGCACGGTTTCAGCCCTTTTGAGTGGCTCTTTCCCTTTGTGCCCTACTTGACTGCCTGCAGCCTCGTTTTGCTGGCGCTGGGCATGGACGTCCTTGCCTTGCCCAGGAGACTGAATCGGACTGAAGCATGGTTAGCTGTGAAAATTGGCAATTTTATTGGAAGAACTGTCATTTTTAGCACTTGCGTGCACTTGGAGGCTGCTAGGAAGCAGTGGCACAGGCCCAGCCTCCTCCTGAGCAGTGTGTCAGCTCGGCCCTGGAGTGCCCAGGCACGGACCGTGCTGCAAGGGAACGGGATGGAAGTAGCACATGGTGCCTTGAACGGGGCACCTGCTAGTGCTGTGGGGATATCCCCATTCCCTGGTCCTCATCTGGCCTCAATGAAGCAGTGGGCCGCCGCGAGGACCCACTGTGGGCTGAGGAGGGACCCTCCGCATATATGCCCTGTGCCTGTTTTCCAGGGATCCTGGATGCTGATGATCCAGGTGCGGGGGCTTCCCCTGGAACAGCCTTTCCCCCAGCTGGTGACTCCAACCAGCCAGAGGTAGTCTGCCTTGTTATCTTCGCAGACGAGAGGACCACTGTCCCCCTGCAGCAGAGGAGAGAGGACAAAGGTGTTGTTGGGTGGCCTCCGTCAGCACTACGGCTGGCTCCTTCTCTCTCACAGCACCTGCCAGAGCTGTGCTCTGCGGCACAGAAAGGCCCCGCTCAGGTGCCGGGGCCTACAGGAGCTTGTGTGGGAGGGGGTCGTGGGCCTGTAAGGTAGGGCTCGCTCTCATCTCTGCACAGTGACCCTGCACGTGTGGAACGCACATGCTCCAGGCTTGGGCTGTGGACCTGTGGGCTGCCATGAGCACTGGATGGGCTTTGTGGGCAGAGTCGCAGGCCTCTGGGGCAAGGGGGGCACTGGGCAAGGAGCTGCAGGTGGGGAAGGGGAGGTGAGCCCCAGCAGCGGTGGGGACCCAGCGGTGGGAGGGTGACTCGCCAGGCAAAGCACGCGCTGCCTTTGGATGAGCAGCCATTGCCGGAGAAGGATCCAGTGCTGCTATGCTGCAGCCTGCACTGGATCCTTCTCAGCATGCTGCTCAAGACTTTCTTCCTCTCAGGACCTGCAGGAGCTCCTGCACCCAAGTGAAGAACTCCACCAGCCTCTGGAGTGGAAATGGGCAGGAGCTAAACCTGCCCGACTGCGTTGGTATTGGGCTTGGCCGTGATGTTGGAGTGCCCCTTCCTGCTGGGCACAGTCCCATCTGTAGCAGGATCCAGTCGTAAAAGTGCTGAGCGCAGGTGTAGACTCTGGGCCGTCTTGCTCTCGCACAGCCTTTCCTCCAGCTGGTCACTCCAACAAGCCAGAAGTAGTCAGCGTTGTTATCTTTGCAGGTGAGAGGACCACCGCTGTCACCCTGCAGTGGAGGAGAGAGGATTAAGTTCTTCTTGGGTGGCCTCTGTCAGCACTAGATTTCTCTGAGTTACCAAAATATAGACAATAGAAATAGCTACTAGTGTTAGTAGATACATTTTCAGAATGGCCCAATGCTTTCCCTTGCCACACCAATCGGGCTAGAGAGCTTGTTAAAGCATTCTATTAAAGGAAATAATCCCTCGATGTGGGATTCCTGAAGCGCTATCTTCTGACAATGGGCCTCATTTCGTTTCAGAGGTGGTCCAGGGAGCGTCAAAATTCCTCCAATTTTAATGGGATTTACATACCCCATGGAGGCCACAGCCTAGTGGGAAAGGAAAGAATAAAATGAACCAGACTCTTAAAAGGCACATCTCAAAATTACGCCGAGAAACTCGACTTCCATGGGTGGATGCTTTACCAATTGCTTTAATGAGGAACAGTAGGGAAAGTGAGATGGTTAAATAAAATACTTCACAGGATGGGGTTCTCCTTAATAGGTTGGTTACAGAGCTTAGTTCAAACTCTGATTGTGTTTCTAATACTGATTGTAGTAGTTTGTATCGTTTTGGGATGTATCGAGAGTATAATCGTTCGGGCTGTAATGTCACGATCCTCACCCCTAATGATAACCACAACTCAGGAAAGAAAAAAGCCCCTTCCTCACAGGATATGCGCAGGAAAAAGAGAGGATCCTGTGACTTCAAGTGAAGACGAGGCACCTAAGAGGCAATGGGAACGAGGGCAACTAAGCTCAACTGTAAAAAGTACTGGTAACTGTTGCTGGGAACGTAGAAATGCTGAACCGTGTGTTTACCGAGGGGTGCTAGCCTTGTGGAGTTACCACCTAGCACCCATCTCTGCGCAAACATGAAATAAACTCGACTCTGTGTGTGTATCGGCCTCTTGCACACCGGGTAAAGAACCCAACTGCTGGGACAACACTGGGAGCCAGCAGCTCCCCCCCACAGGCGAGCATCTCTGCTGCAGGGCCGGTGGCCCCACAGCCACCCCCGGGCCTGAAGCGCTGGGGGCTGCCTAGTCTGAAGAAAATAAAGGGAAAGTCCGGTGAGAGTCTGCACGCGAGGAAGAGGGTGGCAGGAACATGATCTCTGCCTCTCTAGTACCACACACCTCTCTCCAGCTTCCGCCTGACGTTGCTCAGACACGGTCTCTCTCACTTGTTTGGGTTTCTGCCTGTCGCTTGCAATATTTGTCTCTTCTTCTGATTTGCTCTTGAGAAGCGATGGGTTTTCTTGAGAGACATTGTCTTTTTTCCCCTCACGCCCATGAAGCTTTCTCCAAACAGAGATAACATCCAGCCAACACTTTGGCTCCTCGAGGACAAGGCTTTTCATCTCATGCAGCATCTTCCCTGCAAGAAAAAGCAGGTTCAGGTTAAGTAGTTCAGTCTCAGCATTTGATTTCCCTACAGATTGAGAACAGCTGTTAACAGAGACTGTGTTCAGATTTCATCCATGTGTGAATCCAGGAACCACAGCAGCAGCAGCAATCACAGGCACAGCTGAGCTCTCAACACCCACATACCCCACCAGCAGAGCCCCAGGCATTACTCTGATTACAAGGAATACAGGGGCCAATTCACTTCAAAGCCTTGCAGCTGGTCAAGGGGGGGGAAATAAAAAAGGTATTTCTATTTCTCATTTGGAGTCATGGTTAAATTGGACCCTAAAGCTGAAGGCCATTTGCGATCTCCCAAAGAAGAATCCACCAGCACGCAGATATCAATCCATCTCACTTAAAATTCTTATTCCAGCACTGACAGAGAAGGTGACCTGAGTAGCTGAGATTTACAAGAAATCTGTGCACTGAACAGTTAGGTGACACAAGATACACATCTGGATCCACTTCACCTACAAGAAAATGACTCATCCTATAACCCTGCACAGAACGGGTCCAGAACTGGACTTCAGTTTCAGGTGGGCTGTTGTAAAATCACTGCATTTAGTTGTAAGTAGAAATAGAATGTTAGAATATTGGTGTGTCTTGAGACTCGTAACCATAGGAACCTCACCAGGGAGTCACTGCTTTGTATTAAGAAACTAATCACAACGAGATGGAACAATGAAGAATCGAATAGAGAAGTTTCGTTTGAGTCCCGTAACTATGGGGACCTGGTACGCACCCAGTGATGCTGCTTGGAAATCCCTTTACCCTTCCCATCTTGATTGGAATATCAAGAACGCCAATCAATAGATATTAAGAGAAATAACCATTGATTATCTTGGGTATGGATATTGATCGAATTGTATAATCAAGAGACTAATCCACGAAAGTTAAAAAACCGTGCTATATTTTGTGAGAAATAATTTGTGTAATGGTAACTAGGTACACTTTATCTATGATTTGATTATGAACTAATGATTAAACAATGTAGCTTTGTCGATAAGGAGGATATTCCTGTCAAGAGAAGGGTAAGTTGTAGGCCTGGTTAGTAAACCAAGAAATTCTTCTGGAGGTTCCAAGATTAAAGGGGAATGGAATTTTGCAACTAAGCTGAGCATGCGCAAAGATTGGGTTCAACTAGCGGACACAATGAGGGAGTCTATGGATGATCACCAGAGGGCTTTGGGCGACCACCAGTGTACCTGAAGGCACATGCGTTATGGACATTTACATATGTTAATGAGTTCTCAGAAATCGAATGGATGTGCTAATTGTTTCTTGGAAATACAATGAATCAAATATACTTTGATTGTATATAACTTTTGTAGCGGAGTAACTCGGCACGCACACTAAGCGGAGTGATTCCCTGTGCGTCCAGCGCTGCAATAAAGAAGTGCCTGCTTTCTAAACTTCAAATTCAGTCTTAGAAAGTTCTTGGTTTTGCTGACTTAGGGGAAGAGTTTTGGCGACCCAGATGGGACCTTGTGAGTGAGACTGGAAGGGATCGAGTGCCGATCAGACTCCAGCCGGCACCGAGGGATTCTCGGCAAGGACCATCGCTCTTGACCCATACGAGCTCCTCACAACACCCTGGAAAAGGATAAGGCACTTCTTTGGAATTTCTTTGGATAGCCTGCCTGTAAGGCGCAGCGAAAGCTTCGCAGGGTTGGGGCTTTGAGGGTACCCGTTTGCATTGGAAGCCTAGGCATCTGCCCGCAAGTCATAAGCGAAAGCTATTGCTGGGTTGGACATTTGTGTATTTGAGACAACTGGCATTTGCATTTGGTAATTTGGTCTTTGATAATATAATGATATAAGAATAATAAACATAATGGCATTAACAAAATTGTTTAAGAGTAAGAGTGCGGGGAGTTTAGCCATTGATGGGAAGATACCAAAGACGTCACCCTTGGGAGGTTTATTGACACATTGGAATGAGTTGCATGATGATTTGCGTAAAAGTCAAAGGATTGAGTATTGTAATAATTGGTGGCCTTTGTATGTTTTAGAAAATCAAGAGAAATGGCCAACTAATGGGACTTTAAATTATAATACTATTTTGCAATTGATGTTGTCCTGTAGAAGGGAAGGCCAATGGAATGAGGTACCTTATGTGGATTTGTTCTTTTCCTTGAGACAGTGAACTGACTGGCAGGAGGAGTGTAAATTGGTAAGTCGAGGTCATTTAGTGATGGCTTTAACCTCTGAAAACAGGACATCTAAAAGGCGTTGCTGGGCTTGTGTTATTGGAAAGAGATGTATAAATGATAAATAATATTACTACTAATAAAATGATACTTCATAACAAATGCACCTGGTACTAGTCATATTAAAGATCGTGAAGCCCTCCAGCAAGCCCCAGGGTGCTAATTTCCAAAAAAGTACCAGGCTGCAGAGCTCCAAACAAGGCCCAGGATGCCGGACTCCGGAAAATACCAAACACACACTGCAGAACCTCCCCCCAAAAAAACCCAAATGGTGCAGGGACGCCTTCCAAAACACCACCAAACGGTGCAGGACTCCCCCCAAAAAACACCCAACAGTGCAGGACTCCCGCAAAAAACCACCTAACGGTGCAGGACTCCCCCCAAAAAATTAATGGTGAACGGCTCCCAAAAATCCAAATGGTGCTGCACTCCCCCGGAGCAGTGACATGAAGGCCTCAAAAAATCCCGCGTTTTGTAATATTCCAAAACATAGCAAAACCATAAAGGCCTCCAAAACACAAAATGGTGAAGCCCTCCAAACAAGCCCCAGGGTGCAGAGCTCAAAAAAAGTGCCGGGTTGGAGACTCCCAAACACCCCAAATGATGCAGGACTCCCTGAAAAGAACCCCAAATGTTGCAGGAGTCCCTCCCAAAAAATCCAAATGGTGCAAGACTCACCAGAAAAAAAAAAAACCCTAAACGGTTTGCACTCCTCCGGGGCAGCACAGTGAAGCACTCCAAGGATCCCGGGTTTTGTAATATTCCAGAAAATAGCAAAGCCATAAAGGGCTCCAAACAACAGAATGGTGAAGCCCTCCAACAAGCCCCAGGGTGCTGAGTTCCAAGTAAGTACCAGGCTGCAGAGCTTCTAAAAAGCCCCAGGGTGCAGTAGTCCTAAAAAAACCAACAAACACTGCAGAATCTCTCCCAAAAAAAACTCCAAACAGTGCAGTACTCCTTCCAAAACTACACCAAACACTGCATGATTCCCCAAAGAAACACCCAACGGTGCAGGACTCCCCCCTAAAAAAACACCCAAAGGTGCAGGACTCCCCCCCAAAAAATTAGTGGTGAACGGCTCCCAAAAATCCAAATGGTGATGCACTCCCCCAGAGCAGTGGCGTGAAGGCCTCAAAAAAATCCCGTGTTTTGTAATATTCCAAAGAATAGCAAAACCATGAAGGCCTCCAAAACACAAAATGGTGAAGCCCTCCAAACAAGCCCCAGGGTGCAGAGCTCAAAAAAAGTGCCGGGTTGGAGACTCCCAAAAAACCCAAATGATGCAGGACTCCCCAGAAAAACACGCAAATGGTGCAGGAGTCCCCCCCACAAAAAACCCTACATGGTGCAAGACTTACCAGGAAAACAAAAAATAAACGGTTTGCCCTCCTCTGGGGTGGAACAGTGAAGCACTCCAAGAATCCCCCGTTTTGTAATATTCCCAAAAATAGCAAAGCCATAAAGGGCTCCAAAAAAACAAAATGGTGAACCACTGAAAACATGCCTGTCACGTTAAAAGGACTGAGCAATTTGGCAGAAAATAAACCCCCGTGCGTTCCAGCTTGTCCTCAGATATCAGAGGGGCTGGGGGCAGCTAGGCTTAGATTCTGAGTGATACCCATTTCCTGTATTACAAGTCCGGTCGTGTTCTATATAAACATATATATATACACACACACTCATAGATAGATAGATAGATAGATAATCTTAACGATTACGGATGCGCTTGTAACTCCATACACTTTCAGTCTAGCCACGTTGCAGGAACTAGCACGGCCACCCTTAAGGAATTTAACTGCGTTCAGTGAGAACTCTTACGGCTAGGTTAACAAATAGTGTAGTTTATTGAAGTGACAGATACACAAGTTCTTTTGGATTGCCGGTGATAGAACTACTGCCCACAAAGGTGGTACAAATAGTATGAATATGAGTTATACAGCCTGGCTACAAGCACGCTAGATCACAAAACAACTCTATCAATCTCCCGGGGAAACACGTGGGATAGCCAAGTGTTAATATGAGAATTATAGCCGGCTACAAGCGCATTAAATCACAAAACAACTCTACAGAGGTTGCCCAATCTCCTGGGGGGGGACACTTGGTATAGCCAAGTGTCCAAATCTTACTCAAAGGCATCCCTCTGGGGGGGAAGAGAGGTTCAGCCCGTCGACTGATCCCAGATGTTAGAGCAGGTCTGCAATGGTATCTTCCCTAACATCCCTCCTCTCTTAAGCTTTTATACTATTCTTACTTTACAGGTGGAGCTTGAGTGACTCTAGTCATATTTGTCTTTGTTGTAATTGGTGTAAAATTTTCTCGCTTTGCTTTTAAAGGTAGAGACCAAGAAAAATTCAGAGCGCAGGCTCAGTGAGGGGTGGTCGCACCTTGGAGGTGGGTAGCTTTGGGATGGAGGTGTGTTTTTTAGTATTACAATGAGATTATAATGAGTATTTTGTCAAAAGGTGAGAGACTGTCGGCCCATTCCCAGGCACTCCGCTACACACCATTACACGCACTAAATAGGTTATTGTCTCTTTGTACAATAGCATTGTCTTTGACCAGGTACCTATCCTAGTTAGCAGGGGGAGTCTCCATCTCGTTGTTCCATAGCACCTTCCAGTTCCTGTCTTATCACAGAGCCGGGCCGCGCTGTCTCTACTCTGCTCCACCCTCTGTACAGTTTCTCTTAGAGCCAGCACACCAAGCTCCCCTGGCATTGCCAACAGCTAAGGTTGCCTCGGGAACTTCTGCGGGATGGAACTCTTGCATGACCACCACACTCCACCCCAAAAGTTTCTTCAGTGCTGTACCTTTCCTAAAAATGCAAATATAGATTTAATTTCTAAGTCACCTCCAGCAATAATTCCACAATGCCCAAGGGTGAAGAGCTCCGAAAACCCACCAGGGTGGAGTGCTCCCAAAACAATACCAAACACTGCAGGAGTCCCACCAAAAAAAAGATGCAGGAATCCCCCAAAAAGGTAACGGTGACCAGCTCCCAAAACCCAAAATGGTGAGGTACTCCTGCGGGGCAGCAGGCTGAGGCACTCCAGAAATCCCGGCTTTTATAATGTTCCAAAAACCAGCAAAGCCCTAAAGGGCTCCAGAAAACAAAACAGTGAACCCTTCAAACAAGCCCCATGGTGCAGAGTCCCAAAAAAGTACCGGGTTGGAGAGCTTCAAAACAGACCCAGGGTGCAGGACTCCACAAAATACACCAAACAGTTCAGAAACTGCCCCCAAAGGGTGCAGGAGTCCCCCAGAAAAACACCAAACGCTGCAGGACTCCCCCAGAAAGATAAGTGAATGATTCCCAAAAAACACATTGTGAGGCACTCCTGCCGGGTGGCGCGGTGAGGCACTCCAAACATCCCGGGTTTTGTAATATTCCAAAACATAGCAAAACCATAGAAGGCTCCAAAACCCAAAATGGTCAAGTCCTCCAAACAAGCCTCAGGGGGCAGAGCTCCAAAAAGGACCGGCTTGGAGAGCTCCAAAAAAGCCCCAGGTTGCAGGACTCCCAAAAAACCCACCAAACTGTGCAGAATTTCCCCCCAAATAACCTTAAAATGGTACACTACTCCCTCCAAAAGAACACCAAATGCTGCAAGACTCCTCCAGAAAATACTAACTGGGAATGGCTCTGAAAAACCAAATGGTGAGGCACTCCTCCAGGGCAGCGTTGTGAAGGCCTTCAGAAATCTTGGGTTTTGCAATATTCCGAAAAATACCAAAACCGCAAAAGGCCGCCAAAAAACAAAACTGTGAAGCACTCCAAACAAGCCCCAGGGTGCAGAGCCCCCAGACACACAGAGGGTGCAGGACTCCCCAAAAGAATACCAAATGGTGAACAGCTCCCAAAACACCAAATGGGGATGCACTCCTCCGGGGCAGCGCAGGGAGGTGAAGCACTCCAAAAATCCCGGGTTTGGGAAAATTTCAAAAAATAGCAAAACTGTAAAGGGCTCCCCCCCAAAACAAATAAAATGGTGAAGCCCTTGAAAAAAGCCCCAGTGTGCAGGGCTCCCCCCAAAAAAACCCCAAACTGTGAAGGACTCCAAAAAGCCCCAAACTGTGAAGGACGCCCAAAAAACCAAATGGTGATGCAGTCCTCCAGGACGGCGCAGTGAAGCACTCCAAAAAATGCCAGGTCTCGTCCTATTGCATATAATAGCAAAACTGTAAAGGGTTCCCAAAATACAAAATGGTGAAGCCCTCTAAACAAGCCACAGGGTGCAGAGCTCCAAAAAAACACCGGGTTGGACTGCTCCCAAAAAGCCCCAGGGTGGAGAGCTCCAAACACCACTACGAGGGAGGACCCTGAAAAAGCCCGCGATGGAGCACTCTTAAAAAGCACCGGGGTTAAGCGCTCCAAAATATCCAACTGGTGAAGCAAACCAAAAAAGCCCCGCAAAGAGGGCTCCCAAAAAGCCAAACAGTGACAGACTACCAGAAAAAACAAATGGTGAAGCACTCCTCTGGGGTGGCGCGGTGATGCACTCCAGAAATGCCGAGTCCTGTAGCATTCCAGAAAATAGTGAAACCATAAAGGGCTTCCAAAAAACCAAAATGGTGAAGCATTCCAAAAAAGCCCCGGGGTGCAGAGCTCCAAAACACCCAAGTGATGGAGCGCCCCCCAAAAGCCCCATGGTGAAGCGCTCCCAAAAAGCCCCCGACAGAAAGCTCCAAAAAAGCCACACAGTGCAGGACTGCGAGAAAAGTCCCACAGTGCAGTAAAGCACTCCTCCAGAGCCATATGGTGATGTGCTCCTCACACGCTTCAAAACTAGTGTGGGCAATCCTAGATTGGGGGCAATCCTAGAAAACAGCAGTGGAATAGGTATTTTTATTCCCTTTCGGAAATTCCTAGCCAACAACTCTACAATGTTCCTGCCAATCTCCTAAAGACAGTCATTCCTAGCAAGTCCTCTCAAAGTCCTTGAATGCATCCCAATTCTTCGTCTCCTAGGGGTTCCCGGGAAATTCCTCATTTCTCCCTCCTTTTGCTGTGCCAGAGAGCCACGCTACACATTTCCACAACGGAAAGGCTGCCTGCGCAGAGCCAGACTGCACCTGATGGGGACACAAATGCCACACCTCTTCCCAGACCCCTGCTATTTACTGCACAGGGATTAGCCCATTCTGTGGCCAACTGCTCTTCATGCTTCCTAGAGAGCTTTCACCCTTCACAGGTGACACCTCCACAGGGGCACAACCCACTTCTCTGCCTTTGAGGAAACCCGCAACCCACAGGCGGCCCTTTCTCGCTGAGATACAAGGTGGCCCCCAAAACATTCCCCTCAGCCCCTTCAAATGACCACCTGCAGAGCTCCCAGTTCACCTGGGAGACACCTCTCTGCTCCTCTGGTCACTCTCACCTCGCCCTCGCTGTTCACCTGCTACCCAAGCAGCACAAAGTCCACGTCTGTGGCAATGCAGAAGGCTCAGCCGAGCTCCCCAGGCTGAAGCTAGAAGACATGCAGACAGCAGAGCCTCCGCGGATGGACAAAAGGGTTTGGACTATGTCCCTGCTTTCCATCTATAGCTTGACTAGAACTTGACAGTATGTTACCTGCCTACACTCAGAAGAGTCTGGCTGAGGGTTTTGCATCTGTGAACGGGGCATAAACAAGACAGGATGTGTTTTACAGGGAAACAAAAGAGCCTCACCTTGCTTAGCTGAAGCTTGCTTCATTTCGTTTACATTGTCTGTACATTGCATATATTCTACGTACGGAACAAGTCCTGCATTGCCCAAGCGAGGCAACTTCTGCCTGCATGTAAAATACACACAGCTAGGACACCATCTAGGTACCTTCATACGCATAGAATACACACAGAAAACATGCAGCAAGTATAAACAGAATATATACGGAGAGACACAGAGAGATACATCCAAATACATGTCTTTCGTCAACATAGAGAAACACCACCACCCCCCCCCGGTCTATACAGAACATCCACAGACATGATACACTATCTGCAGGAAGAGAAGCCTCAGCTGACCTCATCTCACTGAGGCTTTTTTCCTCTCTCTATTCAGAAGACAGAGTATCTACACATAAAAAAAAGTATACAGACACAGGAAGCACAACCATGTTTTTCTCTCCGTAGATGCACTCTCTGCACAGAACACACACATAGAACGTGCAGAATAGACGTACAGTGTGTCAGCTGCATACGGACTGCACAAAGCAGACAGACAGGTGAGGGGAAGCTACGCTTTATGTCCAGTATGAATGTTGATGTCTTTATGTGGAGTCAATACTGTCTCTACATGGAACACAGCCATTTTCAAGGCCAACGGAGGAAGGGCATTTCTCTCTGTGTGTGGAGCGTATGCTGTCCTGACTTGGAACACATGGATACACATACTTTACGCATACATGGAATATACGCACACAAGGTGATGAGAGGCTTTTCTGTCCGCACAGAGACCATATGGGCTAACTGTAATACACGTACATAGAAAAGCAGTGCCTCACCTACCTCGACATCGAATACCAACCATCTGCGTACACGCAACATACCTGCAACAAGGGGAAGCTTTTCTGTTGCTATACAGACTACATACTGTCTTCCTCACCACTACGCATGGACAGGCAAAGCCAGGCTTGCTTGCTCAGTATGCAGTGTCTATCAGGCTATACTCTGCCTATCAGAAAAGAGACAGGGAGGCTTTTCTCTCCACATACAGACTGCATTTTGTCTGTAGATAGACTGTATGCAGGCAAAGCATGTCTAGTCATAGACTAGATACTGCCAAGGCAGGGCTTTTTGGTCTGCTTATACAGTGTGCGCTGGCTGTATAGAGGACAGAAACCAACAGAAGGGTGAGGTGGGGCAATAGCTTTCTCTCACCAGACAGACTGTAAAAATGGCTGTACGAAGAATACACATGGAGAGCACCGCACTCCACTGCCCTGTCAGGACACAGACCGTATTCCGGTTACGGAGCAGAGACGGGCCAGGTGAGGCAGGGCTTGCCCACCCACCCGCACATGAAATCTGGGGAGGCTGGGGGTGGAGGGGGAGCGTCTCTGTACATCAGGCACGCTCTGCCTACAGAAGCACACAAACAGGGGAGGTGAGGCTTTTCTCTTTGCAGAGCAAACACTTGGTGCACACCGGTAGTAAGTACGGGGCGCTCTGCCTGTATGGGGAATAGAGGCTGTTTATGGAGTAGAGACGTCTCTGTACTTAGAACATGCACTGCTCATCTGCACAACAGACCCAGAGAGGCAGGGGAAGGGGGGGGGCTCCTGCCCCTACACAGGTGATGCCCTCTTTGTAGAGCACAGGCAGAAGGGTGAGGCAAGGCAAGGCTGCAAGGGGGCTGTCAGTCATCAGAGCCCTCCTCCTGCAGCTAGGGAGAGGCATCCTTCTGCCACCCTGACCTGAAGTCTCAAGTGGCTGCAGCTCACTGGGTGCTCAGGGCCATGCTGCTCCAGGGAGGCTGATGAAGCTCATCAGGCCCTCACCCCCACAACATCCAGGGGGAAGAGCCCGTCACCCTGGCAGGGCTGTCCTCAGGAAGGCTCAAGTACGAGCAAACACATCCTGCTGCTTAGCACCATCGGGCTGGTGGCACAGTCAGGACTTTGGCTCCTATGACCACAGGACCCTTCTTTGAGGAGCACAAGGAATAAGGACTGCTGGCCCAGGGACAGGGCTTCCTTGACTGAGCAGGCAAGAGAGTCTCTGCTAGCATATGCTTTGCCCAGCAATACCTCAGCGCAAAAGGCAGAGCTGATAGCCTTGACGAAGGCGTTAGAACTGAGCGAAGGAAAGAGAGTAAATAGTTGGACTGACTCAAAGGATGCTTTTGGTGTAGTACGTGTCCATGGGATATTATGGAAAGAAAGAGGACTATTATCCTCTCAAAGGGGCAAACATCAAATACAAAGAAGAAATACTGGAATTGTTACAAGCAGTCCAGAGACCGATCAAAGTGGCAATCATGCACTGTAAAGCACATCAATCAGGAAATATGAAAGAAGCTATAGGGAACAATTAGCTGATAGAACAGCTAAAGGAATAGCAAAAAGGAATGCCTTACAAATGGCATTAATTCCTACAAAGAACATTACATTACCAAAAGAGAAACCTCAATACTCGGAAGATGAGAAACTAGGGAAGTTATTAGATGCAAAAAGGAATTTAGCAGGATGGTGGGTCACAGTTCAGGGACAGGTAGTAATTCCCCCACTTCCGAAGAGAGGAATATTACAAACAAAACATAAAGAGTGCCATTGGGGTCCAGAAGCATTAGTCACCTTTTTGAAGAGATATGTGGGGTCTGTAAGAATGTTAGAAATGGCTAAAATGATTTCTGCCAAGTGTGAGATTTGTTTGCGAAACGATCTGGTGGTAAAGAGAAGAGTTCCAATGGGAACTATTGAAATCGGGAGTACAACTTGGAGATTATTGGCAAATTGATTTTTCAGAATTACCCAGACAAAAAGGGTATCGATACATTCTGGTGGGGATTCATACTTTTACAGAATGGCCTCAAGCTTTTCCTTGTCAGACCAATCAAGCAAAGAAAATCATTAAATGGTTGTTACAAAAAATAATTCCAAGATTTGGAGCACCTATTGGAATATCTTCTGATAGAGGCCCACATTTTGTTGCGGATGTAGTACAAAATCTTAGCAAAGTTCTGGGAATTACCTGAAATTTACGTACCCTCTGGAGGCCTCAATCAAGTGGAAAAACAAAAAGAATGAATCAGACATTAAAAAGGCAAATTAGCAAAATACATCGGGAGACAAACTGGCTACTACAACTAGGGAACTGGCTAAATTGCAACAGCCTTTGCAATCTTCCCTATTGGCTTTAGAAACTAATCAGTGGCTGTTGTCAAACATATTACCAAAATGGGAAAAGGTGAATGGAGACGACCAGGAAATGATTGTAGATGGACTCGGTGTGGTCCAAGATAACCTATCTTTGGCTCCCAGTTCTATCCAGGCTCAACTGTGGGCGCAATCAGTAGCTGCTTCAATCATAAGAGAGGGTGAAGAAGGCACTCTCCCCACTGAAGTTCGGAAAATAATTTGGGATAGTGCCACTAATTTAGAGAAAAAACTCCAGTCCTGGTGGAATTTGGTAAACTTTACCTACGATCCCGTCACAAGTACAGCCACAACTTTTGTATGAACTATACACAATGCTTCAATATATTCGACTTACCCTGTTATGGCATTAGGATTGAATCACAATGGAACCATACTCTATCCATTTGAGCATCAAGTATGGGCCCAAAAAATAGGGCAGAAATGACAAACTGTAGATTTTGAACAACAAGGGTTGTTGTACGAGAACAACAAGGCTTCATCTGTGAAGGTAATGCAATCAGAGGTCAGGATATCTGTTTAGATACTGAACAAGATGTTTGTCATTTTGAGACTCGTCCTGACGAAAACCCTGAAACAGTGCTTATATGTATATTGGTAAGGGCTGTGTATGTTTGAGAACAGCTTGTGATTTTATATCCGTAGATGATGTAGTTATAGATCCTAGGAATCACTCAGATTTTTGTGTTTGTAATTTCACTGAAATCACAAGAGGTGATTTTTTTTCTTATTTGACTCCAGTCACACCTCACCAGCTCTTGCAATCTAATTATACATTAATTCAGGAACTGCTGCCTACACCCATTAGATTGAATCTCACTTTAGTGAAACAATTGCTACAACACCAGGATTTAATCAAAATTTTGAAAAAGGTCAAGGAAAATGGACAAAGAACTTTAATAACTGTTCATCACAGTGTAGAAGAAATACACCGTGTTTTAGGGAGGGTGGAAAAGGATGCGGAACATAAATGGTGGGACACTCTTTTCGGGTGGTCACCTACTGCTACAGGCATCCTAAATAAGTTATGCCACCCTATTGTTGTTCTCCTGATATTGATAGAAAGTTTAAATTTGATTAATAAATAAAATAATAAAATACAAAGGCATAAGTTAGGATTCTTAAGTTAGAAACAATAACCATAGGAACCTCACCAGGGAGTTGCTATTCTGTTCTAAGGAACTAATAGTAACGAGATGGAACGATGAAGAATCGAATAGAAAAGTCTTCTTTGAGTCCTGTGACAATGTGACCTGATATGCACCAGTGATGCTGCTTGGAAAATTCCTTACCTTTCCCATCTTGATTCAAATATCAAGAATGCCAATCAATAAATATTAATAAAAATAACCATGGATTAATTTAAGTATGGATATTGATAGAATAGTATAATCCAGAGAGCCATTACTAAAAAATTAAATTATATATCCTGTATGAAGGTAACCAGGTATGATTTATCTGTGATTCAATCATAAACTAACTGTTGAACAATGTAGCATTGCGAATAGGTAGAATTTGCCTGTCAAGAGAATGATAAGTTGTAGGCTTGGTCAGTAAACCGGGAATAACTTAAGAAGATTCCAAGAATGGAATTTTGCAACCAAGCTGAGCATGCGCAAAGATGGGGTTCAACTAGAGGACACCATGAGGAAGACTACGGACGACCACCAGAGGACCTTAGACGACCACCTGTGTACCTGAAGGCGCATGCATCAGGAGCATTTACATATACCAATGAGTTCTCGGAAACTGTATGAATATGTTAACTGTTTCTTGGAAATATAATGACTATGTATACTTTGATTGTATACAACTTTTGTAGCAGAGAAACTAAGCATGCACACTAGGTGGAGTGATCCCCTGTGTGTCCAGCGCTGCAATAAGGAAGTGCCTGCTCACCTACATACACTGTGTAGATGAGTTTTTATATTACAGATTTGTAACAGGCTGGCTAACCCAGGGAGGAACTGCAACCACATACACCAGCATAGGCTTCTCAGACTCTGCAGGCAGGGTGCCAGGGGCAGTGAGGTGGTGTCCAGGGGACAGCAGCATGGAGCAACATCATCTCACACCCCGTGTGTGAAAGCAGAATGATGGGGCACCCGTCTCCACCCTCCGCTGGACTCCTTGTCCACAGACATGGAAAAAAACTGATCAAGGATGCAAAGTTCAAGGGCACGCTGGGCTGCAGCCACCATTCGGTTGTAGAATTTAAAAACCAGAGAGAAGCGAGCAAACCAGCAGAATCACAATGCTGGACTTCAGCAGAGCAGACTGCTGCTTCCTGAAGAGCTTCTAGGCAGGAGCCAACAGGAGACTGGCCTGGAGGGCAAAGGGGAGCAGGGCAACGGGTTGAACTTCAAGGACAACAGCCCCCACCTCCCCAGACACCAGAAGAGTCCATTCCAAGACACAGAGTTGGTCACAAGTAGCAGAAGGCCAGCACTGACAGACAGGAAACTCCTGACCCAGCTCAAACACCAAAAAGGAAGAACACCCAAGGCGCAGGCAGAGATGGGATACCCAGGACGAACAGAGAGACACTGTGCAAGCATGCAGGGATGGACTGTGGAAAGCCACAGCTTAGCTGGAGACAAACCAGGAAGAGAGGAAAGACAACAGGAAGGGCTTCTGGAAGCAGAAGGAAGCCTAAGGGAAACACAAGCCACTGCTCAACAGGAAGGCAACTTAACTGGCAAAGGACAGGGGAAAAGCTAGAAAAGATGCTACCCGGGGCAGGGATGTGTGGGCAGGGGGGGTGTGTGGGTGTTTCTGGGTGGGATTCTGACTCAAGACAAGGAAAGGTGCTCACCACGAGGGTGCCCAAGCACTGGAACAAGTTGCCAGAGACGATGCTCAATCTCCCTCCTTGGAGATACCCCAAACAGGACTGCACGCAGCACGGAGCAACATGATCCGACTGGACCTGCTCTGAGCAGGAAATCAGACCACATGGCAGCGGGAGGACCCCCCCGACCTACCCCAGTCTACGAATCCCCAGCCATCTCTCATGTCACTCCAGTATTCCCCAAATTCATCACCAGCAACTGCTCATATTAAGAGCTCTACAAAAGCGTTTGCAGAGCACTATACTTGCTCCTAGAACACCCGGGGACTTGCTGAAGACAGCAACCCTTGCCTTCCATCGCTTCTAGAGAACCAAAGCACAGCAAGCCTAGGGCACACTAAAGCCATTGCAGCCAGGCAACAGAAACGAAGGCAGAGTTTAAAGGCTAGGTCTTCCCATCTGAAGCCATCTGAGGCCACACAGGGGCAAGTAAAACAGTTCTAGAAAGCACAGGGCTGGCAGGCACATGAGAAGACACAGCAGAGTTCCTCCTGGGGAAAGCTGGCCATGTTCAGCTCAAGTTCCTCCCCCCACCTTTCTCTCCCTGGGGAGGAAGAAGAAACCACATTCAGCTAAACTTGCTTTCACCCTGTTGGGGAGGGCACCCAGTAACTCAATGAACTGGTCAGACTCTTGGGCGGTATCTGATACAGAGACATCCCCCTTCGGGCTCAATAGAAAAGTCTTTATAGCTAGATAATAGAAATCTCCATACAGGTATCAGTATTTACAGACTTATAAACTATCAGGACTTTTACAGAAATAGCATCCATAAAAACATCCCCATTTAAATATAACTGCAGGCAGGACTACGCTTCAAGCACAGAGAACCACATAGAGCAAAGGGAAAGCATATTGACCCACGACAGCTATCTCAGGATGGCTCAGGAGCGATATTACTCTGCAAGGGTCCACAACAACTAGAAACCTTGCTACTGGCCTCCCCACAGGGAACAAGTGTTCCTCGCTTGCTCTTCCCAAATGCAAGATGCTACCACAAGTGCCAGCTATGACACCGTCTCTACCAAGCAGAAAGGGGAATCCCTCCACCCTACTAAGTGAATTCCCCTTGGGAAGGCAGAGAGGAAGGAACCAAGGAGATTGCCCTTCAGGAATGCAATAAGCCTTGGACAGAACAGGCTGATCTAAGAACAGAGATGAATTTTTATGAAATACGTCAAGTGGAAGGTGGTTTGGCCTTGGCCTTTTCCCACTTTCTAGCAAGAAGTAATGCATTTCAAAGCAAAGGCTATTCTAGAATAATCTGAGGTGCTGCTGCTAAACGTCCCCATTTCATGTGGCTGGGTGCAAGCGGACCTGTCAGACAGACAGACAGGAGCTGTCAGGTACCGGTACTTGGAGGATACGCATACAGGAAAAGCTAGGAGAAGGCAGAACAGGCTACACGTGGCTTTCAGTCAGGTCAAAGCATCCCGCACCATCACTAAGCACGAGTGGGAACACGAGCTACCGCTACACTAGCTTGTGAAATCTGGACTAGGTGTCAGCTAAACAAGGCATTCCTTTCTACCAGGTTTTGCTTCCATTCAACTTCTCACCTCCAGAATACTCTTTCTTTGCAACTTGTGTTTCTTACCATCAAGCTTCAAAGACATCTAAGAGCGCATCCCTGCCCTGTATCGCAGAGAAGCCGACTTGGTGACCAGTCTGCTCTAGTCTCCTCACCTTAGTTTCAAGCTTGTCAGAAGATCCTGCAAGAGACGAGCAGCATTACTACACTGTGATACAGAAGAACAATAACACAGAGCGACTCACTTCTGGGTTGCCAAACACCAGAACGCAGCAAATTCTGCACTTAGCAGGGAAAACAATGTGCAAGCCAGCGCACTTGAAACTAGACCCTACAAGACTTTCTCAAGCGTGAGGGCAGCGGGGCCTCTCTGAAAGCGAGTCCCCTCCTCCCCCTGTTGTGAGCAGCAGGGATGGAAGGGCAACTGGCACCCACACCACCAGCAAAGACACGCTCATGACACTGCTCTGAAGAGATGACTCCACACCACCTTTTCAGTCAAGCTTCACAAAGCTGGGCACTGCTAGAATTAAGCCTGCTCCGGCAGCTCCTGCTTGGCTTGGCGGTGATGTACATGGCCATGGGTATTTCTCAAGCCAGACCCCTCCTCCCCATGTCCAGCACAGGATGATGGGAGCTCCCTGAGCACAATGCCCTTGGCTGGTTTCTGCCCGCCCCCCCCCAGCCCCCCAGCTGTAGCTCAGGGTAGGGCAGGCAAGCCCTGCCCAGCCCTAACGGCCCCTCGCCTCAGCCCCAGCCCCGGCCAAACCCCACGTGAAGCCAAGCCTGGGGCAAGCCCCAGCCCCGTGCTACAGACCTGCTCCGGCCCCTCCTGCGGAGAGCTCGCTGAGGCACCTCCGCCCTAAAGCAGCCCGGCTCCAGCCAGGCCCTGCGCACAGCCGCCAGGCTGCTCCCCTGCGCCGGGCCGGGCCGGGCCGGGCCCTGCCTCGCTGCTGCAAGGGCAGCTCCTGCCGAGGGCGCTCAGCGACAGCAACACAAGCAGCTGCCCGCAGGAAGGCCCCGGCCTCCACCCTCAGGCGGGGCAGGCAGAGGCTGCACCCCTACTGGCCACCCAGCCTCTCTCTCCTACAGCACAGCGCCACCCCATTGGCCAGCAGCCTCAACACCTCTGGGCGTGGCCAATGGCACCCACCCTGGCCCCCGTTGCTAGGCAACAGGGCCGGCAGCCCCAGCTGGGCCCGGGGCCTCCTGCCAGTCCCTGCCCGGCCTGGCCCTTCGGCAGCCCTGGGCCAGGCCCGGCCAGGCCAGGCCGAGCCACCCAGTGCTGCCCACCCTGACACAGCCCCGACGCGGGGGTAGCCAGAGGGCTCAGGGGGCTCAGGGCCACAGGGAGGGCTGAGGCTGCGCGCAGCTCGGTGCAGGAGTGGCAAGGCCCAGCCGACACTGCCTTTGGTTCCCCCTCAGCTTTCCCCCCCAGAGAGGAGCCTCTTCCCAACAACAAGACGGGCACACAGCCAGTCAAAGCACAGGGCCTGGGCGTTGCAGAGGGCACCACAGCCACAAAGTCCTCCTCGCCGCTGACCGGGGATTTCGCCAAGCCCCGTAACGCTCTTCCACCTCAGTATCAACAACCTGCATCTTGGAACAAAACATCAAGGAATAAACTGGGAATACACTTGGTAAAACTCCGTAGTTGAGTGTGCGGAAAGCTCTTCTTCCCTTCTTGTCCAGACACAGCTTTGGTTCAGCACAGGCAGAATACGTGTCGCGGCATCCACAACGACAGTGTCTCATGGAGGCCTTCTTTAAGAGACATATTACTAACCAGTTACAGTGTGAGAGGAAACACTACATCTCCAGAAGCCATCTGCTCATCTCTAAAACACCCCACGGATATAAATGATGGTCTTTGTCGAGCACTTTGAGGTCCGCCCATTACAAGCCCAACAGCAAAGTTCAGCATTTCACTGTTTCAGCAACTACTCTGAGTCCTTGAGCACTGACACAGGGAAAATACTCCTCGAAATTCCCACTGATGGGTTTGCTTCAGCTTCGTGCATAACGTGCATAATTCAGTTCTTCCAGAAACAGCTCTGGAAAGCTCTCACATTCTGGTATTTCCCCGGTTTTGATCTTTCCCAGTGCAGACGTGCCCTTTGGCAGTGCCGAGCATAGAACAGCCCTGAGGAAAACCCGGGAGCAAACCCCGGCTGTCCGAGGGGTTGCCGCAAAGAGCAGGGCCTTTCCTCAGGGCCCAATTTAACAGGGTGACTTCATGGCAGTTTGTCCAGTAGTTACTCCAGGCACGGGTTGGCAGCGAAGGGTGACCAGAAGGGCTTCTGCCAAACTGGGAAAGCCTGAACAACAAAGTGGAAATCCTGGGTATTCTCTTCTTTTGAGGGCGCAACCATAACTTGGGCTGCATCTTGCTAAAATGGAACCTATTGGACCTGGAAGAGCTGGGTGGGGCTGGTTCAAACTTGCAGCCTCCTGAGAGAGAGAGACGCACGTCTGGCTCCATGGCGGAGGGGTTTAGGGCATCAGCATCGCAGCAGGAAGACACGAACTGCACCACCCGCCTCTCTCCCCTCCTCCTGACTGCTGGAGGTGCCTTATGAAGACAGCAGGGAGGCTGGGCACTCAACTCTGAGCTCATCTGACTTATGACTGACTGTCTCTGACGTCAGGCATTTGTTTCTTGCCTGACTACCACAAAGGGAGAGGGACCCCACTTTGATAACTGGCCCTCACTAAACACAGACGAGAACAGGCACAATAAAAGCTGCAGGAATCACGAAAACAAACGCTCGTGCTGAACGCACTCCGTCCGGTTTCTGAAAAGGAAAGTGCGTCTGTGGTCCAAGAATGTGCACCAGCCCCACTGGCCCCGCAGGGTTCAACCGTGTCCCCAGAGCAACACGGTTTGTCACGGCAGGATGGTGAAGAATTGATAAGAAGCGGGAGGAGGAGCAAAGACAAATGAAAACAAATTGAAAAGTCATTAATTTCATTGGAAAATGAAATCATGTTATTTCAACTCGTGAGTGAAATTTCCATTCCCACCCAAAAAAATACTTGAAAAAAGAAATGATCCAATAGTTTGGGTGTATTCAGGCAACCACAACAAAAAATGACAACAAAGAGGGGGCTGTGCAAAAAGAGCAACAAATCAGTTTCCTTCTCTGACAGCGGAACAGCTTGTCAAGGGCAGGTGCCTGGATGTGGACTCCAGAAAGCCTCCACACCCTCGCACCTGGTGTTCCCATAAGCAGGCTAACGGAGGTTAGTCTCGATCAAATCACTGAGGGCTGATGGAATACTGCTCCCAGAGTCATGCCTGGGCTGGGGTCTCTGCTGACACAGTGTCCGTTTCTGAGGATCACCGTTCCAAAGAGATACATGCCTATCAGAGGCACCTGGAGAATACGACTAAGAAGGATGAGGCTTTTGGAAAACATGGTCTCTGAAGAAGGATTAATCACAGGGTGAATGGACTTGTTGTTTAAGGTCAGGAAGAGAAGGCAGAAGAGAGCTGTGTAAGGGCTTCAAAGAAAAGGCTAGTAGCTCCTGAGACCTGCTTCAAGAGCCATTCACAGGATACCCCCACAGCATACCGAGTGTTTGTGCTTGGGGAAGGTTACGGTCACAGAAATCATCAGACCCTGTAAAAAACACCAACTGGATTCTTTCTGTATGAAACAGCTTTGGCAAACAGTAAGCCACCGGCCAGCAGAAGCTGATACTCTCTGAATGCAGAACAGCTGCCCATCGTGAAGGTTTCGATTTTCAATATGTACAATTTTTGAGAGAAACTTCTGACACACAATTGGCAAAAGATTATCCTGCAGCCAAAAGCAGCCCAATGCCAGCTTGCAGCAATGTCCGCTTTATTTGAAGCGGAGAACATTTGGCACCCAACTGAAAAGCTTGACTGCCCAAAGAAGTGCCAAATTCACATGGCTCCAGTCATCTGCCCATCTTATACTAAAACGTTTTAACTCAACACAGGCCAGATTTCCTTCTAGAAAGCTCAGGAAAGTGGTGAACACGCTGAAGCCAAGATCTTCCAACAAAGTCTTTAGAAACCACAGAGCCACAGTTACAGGTTTTTCCCACAGTCTGTTTGTTACACGTGTGCAAAAATACAGTGATCAGCTGTATTTGAGCTCTTTTTCAGCTTTGTGGTGAACTGAACACATTTCCAGGGATGTACATGCATGGAAAGAGGTACTACTGCAATTACAGCCAATATACCGTAACTGTTGTTGCAACGTTACCAGTGGTTCGCTACGGTGAGACTGTTCTCAAGTGATTGAGACAACCTGTATTTAACTACTGTACATCAAGAGAATCAAAGAAATGACACCTAAAAGGAAAGCTGGTAGCAGACTAATGAAGTCTGAGACTGCTCTACCTCAGAAGGACATTCAAAAATTTTTAACATTATTACACCCGTCTACAGTTAACTGTCTAATGTTACTCTGCCCACAGAGAGAATAAGAACAGCTGTTCAGAAAAGTAAGCAGGAAAAATATACTGGAGTGAGGCACTCAGTGCTTAACAACTTTGTGGAACTTCATGATGGCGGAACCATTTCCAGATGCTGAAAGAGTTCTCTTTCCAAGCACGGGAAGGGGTAACGCGCTAGCATGACCATAGGGACACCAACGCAGGGACACCGTTCTACTAAACTTTTGAAGATACGAAAGAAACGGCTCTTCACTGATCAGAGCTTTTCAGAGATTGAGGCAACCCATAATAGGCTCACGCATGTCAGCCAGGCTCCAGTTTTCTAGGAAATGGACACCTTTAAGGAAGAGTGAAACAAATATCCCTTCTGTGGTTTTAAACAACTCCTCTGCTGATTGTGCACATTTGAGGTAGCAAGAGTTTCCCGATGGAAACGAGACACAGCTCACAGCAACTGTTCACAGGTTCCCTGAGGGTAGTTCCTTGCCAGGGCCAAATAATACAAGTCTATGTCAGTAACATGGCTGGGGGAGGAAGAAAGAGCTGCCACCTCCGAATTCAGTCCAAGAGCAGAGCACCCGAGGCAGGCTTCCATAGCATCCAACCGTATGCGACTTCAGGCAGACACCTAGGTCTCTGGGTATCCAGTGCAATGACGCAGATTCCTTTAGAGTAGAAGTCTACTTCAGATGTTCTGCATTGCTCTCTGAAGACATTCATCTCTACACACAGCCTGCAGAGACTAACCCCTTAACTTAGACACTGAATACCAAGAATTGAGTATCCCCAAAAGGGCTCAATTTACAGCATTCCTACTGCGGGAGCAGGATACGACTACCCGGTGATGTAGATTAAAGGAAACCACTAGCAAAGTTGCCTTGTGGGAATTCATCACTTTGAGTGATGGGGACAGGGCAAGGCATGAGTCAGGGGAAGAAACACGTCTCTCCTCAAACCATTCAATTTAAAATATCTTTAGGATGTCAAACTCTGGCATGTGAAGACTGCAAAATAAATACAGTTGAACACAGAAGTAAGACGAGTACAGTATCTAATACACTATGACACATAATGGTTCTTTGAATTAGAGGTGGATTTTTCTGTTTTAAAAGTACAGATACTCCTGCGACAGCTCTTTAGAATACAATAAATCATCAACTAGCTGTCCCTACCTGTATTTCCTTGTTGTTAGTTTAGACAAGATCTTTCAAAACTCAGAGAAAAAAAGGAAGATGAAAAAAACCAAACCCCAAACCCTAAAAAACTCTCAAAATCCCAAACTACAAGGCAAAAGAATCTGTTTCTTCAAGTCATAATAAAGTATTGAAACAAAATGTTATCTTACCTCCCAAAGTCCTACTAAGAGTGCTGGATTCTGACTGAAGAGCTGGACAAGCTCATCAGCACCAACGGCTACACTACTTTCAGTCACGTTAGCAAGATGATATTCAGCAATTAAGGAACGTCGACGAGGTCTTTGAAAAGAAGAGACAGAATGTAGCAACAAGACTATGTCTCCTTATTTATGTAAAAGTTCAGCCCAAATTCATTTAAACCACAGAGCCACAGTTACAGGTTTTTCCGACAGTCTGTTTCTTACATGTGTGCAAAAATACAGTCATCAGCTATATTTGAGCTCTTTTTCAGCTTTGTGGTGAACTGAACACATTTCCAGTGATGTACATGCATGGAAAGAGGTACTACTGCAGTTACAGCCAATATACCGTTGTTGCAAGGTTACCAGTGGTACGCTGCCGGCTGCACTGGATCCTGTCCATCCTGCTGCTCAGGCCTTTGTCCCCCTTAGGAACTGCAGGAGCTCCTGCACCCGAGTAAAGAATTGCACCAGCCTCTGGAGTGGAAATGGGCAGGGTGTAAACGTGCCCGATTGCGTTGGTCTCGGTCTTGGCCTCTGAAAGGGGCTTGAGGTGAAGCCTGGCTGTGGCGTTGGAGTAGCCGATACTGCTGGGCGCAGTCCCATCTGTGCCAGGATCCAGTCGTAAAAGTGCTGCGTGGAGGTGTAGACTCCGGGCCGTCTTGCTCTCGCGCAGCCTTTCCCCCAGCTGGTGACTCCAACGAGCCAGAAGTAGTCTGCATTGTTATCTTTGCAGACGAGAGGACCACCGCTGTCGCCCTGCAGCGGAGGAGAGAGGACAAAGGTGTTGTTGGGTGGCCTCCGTCAGCACTACGGCTGGCTCCTTCTCTCTCACAGCACCTGCCAGAGCTGTGCTCTGCGGCACAGAAAGGCCCCGCTCAGGTGCCGGGGCCTACAGGAGCTTGTGTGGGAGGGGGTGGTGGGCCTGTAAGGTAGGGCTCTCTCTCCTCTCTGCACAGCGATCCTTCTTCACATGTGGAACGCACATGCTCCAGGCTTGGGATGTGGAGCTGCGTGCTGCCAAGAGCACTGGATGGGCTTTGTGGGCAGAGTCGCAGGCCTCTGGGGCAAGGGGGGCACTGGGCAAGGAGCTGCAGGTGGGGAAGGGGAGGTGAGCCCCAGCAGCGGTGGAGACCCAGCGGTGGGAGGGTGACTTGCCAGGCAAAGCACGCGCTGGGGTCTGCGTGGGACGGTTGTGAGAGGGCTGCCTGTGCTGCTGGGGCTTGACTCGTAGCACGCTCCTACCTGGCAGGTGTCGATGCCACCCTGCGCGTAGCCAGCACACAGGTTGTGGGTGTGGATGGCCCCTCTGTACCACCCGCTGCTGTTACAGAGGTTGACATCAATGAGGCGGACCTTGGCCTCCTGCAGGACATCAGTTGATCCTCCAGCTGCGAGCACAGAGAAGAATTAACACCAGGCAGCTCGTTGCCATTTCTCCTCCCCTGTGTGGGTGAAGCCCTTCCCTAGGGCTTGGCTTTGCACCTTGAAGGCACTGTACCGGTGGTCCCCGTGTGCCTCCCTTTGGGGAATGGCTCAGGCCCATCTCTCTAGAGGCATGCGTCCCCGCAGCCTGACTCTGGCTTTCGCCTCTGCTCTCAGGAAGCCCAACCCGTCTCCCCTGCGTGCCAAGCTTGCGCTCAGGACACGAGTACTTTTTGGGAACTCACATCTTGCAGTCGTGGAACCCCAGCCGCTGGCGTAGCAGGTTGTCAGCTCTGACACTCTCAGCGAGGCGTCGGGCACACAGGCAAGCTGGATGGAGTAGCTGCACTGCACAGGCTGGTCCAGTTCCAGCAGGGCGATGTCGTTCCTCTGCGTGATGTTACTGTAGTGCTCGTGAACCAGTAGCCGCTTGATATGGCGCACTTGGGCCTCAGGGCCCAGCTGAGTCAACCGGGTGGCCCCGACCACCACGCGCCACATGGTGATGTGCCTGGAAGGCAGAGGGAGAGAGGGGTCAGAGGGAGCGGAGCCATGTGCTGCAGCAGCCCAGCAGTTCCCTGCCTTCTGCTCCGCAAGGGAGAGAGGCAAGCAGCGCTAGGGAGGGGGCGAGTGCCCTGGCACGCCTTAGGCACAAGGAGTGTTGAGCTGGAGGCTGCTAGGAAGCAGTGGCACAAGCCCAGCCTTCTCCTGAGCAGTCTCTCAGCTGGGCTCTGCAGTACCCAGGCACTGGGCGGACTGCAAGGAGACGGGATGGCAGTAGCACACGGTGCTGCGGACAGGGCACCTGCTAGTGTTGTGGGGATATCCGCGTTCCCTGGTCCTCCCCTTACCTGGCCTCAATGAAGCAGTGGGCTGCTGTGAGGACCCACTGTGGGCTGATGAGGGACCCTCCGCATGTATGCCCCGTGCCTGTTTTCCAGGGATCCTGGATGCTGACGATCCAGGGCCAGGCCCCTGGCTGGGCATCTGTGCCACCCACGACGCGCGACACGCCGTGCTGAGAAGCCATGGGCCGGAGCCCGCAGGTCCCTCTGGAAACAGAAACTCCTCATTACTGCCCTGCTCGAGGGCTTGCTGCTCTTCAGGCTACGAGTCAGCTGTCTTCCCTCTCCACAAGGCGTTGCGTGGACAGCAAGGCCAGGGAAGCCCGTGGGGCGTGCGTGCATCCGCCCCCGTTTCTGTTTTATCCCCGCAGGCCAGTTGTGCCAGCAGCGTGGGTGCTGGCAAGGAACTGAAGTTCCCAGGTGGGGTTCAGGAAGCTGTGGCGTGGCCACGGGGGACAAGCGGGCACCCTCCAGTGAAGCCCATAAGGGTTGCCCAAGCTCCCTGCCGGAGCCTCAGGCCACTTACTTACCCACAGGTGTCCCACGTGCCGTGCGCAGGCCCGCACAGGGCCAGCAGGACGAGGAGGCGGAGCAAATTCATCGCTGCCAGCAACACGTGGCAACTGCAAGCACGGAGAGCTCGTCGCCACCAGCGCGGCAAACGACGTAGTGCCCGCAGTACTCGCGTTGCCCGCGGTGCCCTTGGTCCCGGGGCTGATGTCACAGAGTCGCTGGTTCCGGGTGCTGGGCGTGGTGGCCACTCGGGGCAGGGGGGGCAACATGGGTGTGTTCCAAGCAGGAGGGGAGGCAGAAGCTGGCATCGGATGCCCCCGACAGTCGCTCCCCGCCCCCCCAGCACTGAATGCTGTGCTTGTGGGATGAAGGCGTGCAGGCCCCGTGGCAGGCAGCAGCGCCTGCCTCCGAGCACTGCCTGCTAACAGCTGGCAGGAAAAAACCAAGTGGGGCATCATAGCCTCTTTGGGAAGTTCACTGCCACCCTGCTCCCTGCAGCCGTTTGCCACCAGCTCCTTCCCAAAAAGCATACGCCAGAGAACAGAACTGCTCCAGGCAGTAGGCACATGTCTGGGCATTGAAGAGCCAATCTGGTTATAGCCGCGGCAGGCAAGCGGTGATGTGCAAGCCAACTGAGGCAGGCGTACCCAAGCAGTGTCAGCCTTCCGGCACAAAGCCCCGTGAAACGCAGACGCAGCACAGGCCATCCTGGCTACGTCAGCCACAGCAACAGCCTCTGGCAGGCTTCCTGTCCTTGCTGTCTATGAGTTACGTTGCTGTTCTGGGCCAACACCGACAAGGGCAGTTGTGGCCCCTGGTACGCGTGGCCAAGGACACGCAATTTTAGGCTCTAGCCAGAGAAGGATGCTCCCGCTCTCAGCACCACACGCCATTCTCCATTGTGCTGGTTTTGGCTGGGGTAGCGTTAGTTTTCTTCTTAGTAGCTAGTATGGGGCTGTGTTTTGGATTTGTGCTGGAAACAGTGTTGATAAAGCAGGGATGTTTTAGTTACTGCTAAGCAGTGCTTACACAGAGTCAAGGCCTTTTCTGCTTCTCACACCGCCCCACCAGCGAGTAGGCTGGGGGTGCACAAAAAGTTGGGAGGCGACACAGCTGGGACAGCTGACCCCAACTGACCAAAGGGATATTCCATACCATAGGACGTCATGCTCAGCATATAAAGCTGGGGGAAGAAGAAGGAAGGGGGGGACGTGCGGGGTGATGGCATTTGTCTTCCCAAGTAGCCGTTACACGTGATGGAGCCCTGCTTTCCTGGAGATGGCTGAACACCTGCCTGCCGGTGGGAAGTAGTGAACGCATTCCTTGTTTTGCTTTGCTTGCCTGCGCAGCTTTTGCTCCACCTATGGAACTGTCTTTATCTCAAGCCGCGAGTTTTCTCACTTTTACCCTTCCAATTCTCTCCCCCATCCCACCCGGGGGGAGTGAGCGAGTGGCTGGGTGGTGCTTAGTTGCCAGCTGGGGTTAAACCACGACATCCATGGCTTTGGTAAATCCTGCATCAGCCTCATCTCCTCAGTCTACCTTCTAGAGCTGTATGGTGGAGCCTTGCTCCCATGCTGGAGTGCAGGGCAGTCACGGGAGGAAAGCAGGAGCCAGCCCCGTGCGTTGCGTTTGCTGAGCGGGGCTAGGTCCCTGGAGGCTAGAGGGCATTGCCCGGTCCGGTTCCAGCAGGGCGATGTCGTTCCTCTGCGTGATGTTACTGTAGTGCTCGTGAACCAGTAGCTGCTTGATATTGCACACTTGGGCCTC
Source organism: Gavia stellata (assembly GCF_030936135.1). NCBI lineage: Eukaryota > Metazoa > Chordata > Aves > Gaviiformes > Gaviidae > Gavia > Gavia stellata. The sequence continues at coordinate 1,214,894 of NW_026777121.1, forward strand.
GGGGCCCAGCTGAGGCAACCGGGTGGCCCCGATCACCACGTGCCACATGGTGATGTGCCGGGAAGGCAGGGGGAGAGAGGGGTCAGAGGGAGCGGAGCCATGTGCTGCAGCAGCCCAGCAGTTCCCTGCCTCCTGCTTCATAATGGAAAGGGGAAAGCAGCCCTAGGGAGGGGGCGAGTGCCCTGGCACGCCTTAGGCACAAGGAATGTCGAGCTGGAGGCTGCTAGAAAGCAGTGGCACATCCCAGCCTTCTCCCAGTGCCTTAAATATTAGCAAGGGAAGTAAGTTCAACTAATATCCGTGGCTGGATGTCAAACTACTTACCCAGTGGTTGGCACAGACCTTGGGTCTTTCCAGCTCTGTATCTCCTCTTGCTCATGAACTAGCCCAGCTTCAAGCTCGAGAGCGACTTGCCCGCGCAGCCAGTGCTCCCACCAGTAGCTGGCCCTAGACACTTGGTGTCTCCAACCGCTGGGTCCCTGTGACCAGAGTTCCCTTCTGCCATTGCTAGCAGCCAGGCCCCTGGACCCACCCCCACCCCCCCTCACTGGGTACAGAGTGAGGCCACACAGAAAAGGATTTGGGAGCGCTCTCAGAAAGAAGGTAGGGCGGACTGTGGGGATTAGGCGCTGGGCTGAGTCAAAGAAGCAAACAAGTTGGCTTATGTGCGCCTAGCTCCTTGATTCCCCACCCCCACCCCCTTCCCTCCATTTTCCGTGCTTATACATCCCCCTCATCTTCCTCAATGCCTCTTTCTCTGCCCTTGTCTCCTCCCAAACAAGGGACCTAGCCCCTTGCTTCTTTTTCCCCCCTTGCTCCCAGGTTTGCTACATCTGTGAACGGATTTGGTGTTGCAGGTGCTCTTAGCTAGGTCACCTTGGACTTCCACGGCATTACTGATGGGGTTTCCTGGGTACTGCTGGCCCTGCCAGATTCCTCTCCCCAAAATGAGCCCAACTCTCCCTTCAGTTATCTGTGAAGTGGGGCCACCTCTCACACCAATCCCCCTCAACTACCCGTGAAATCTGGCTCTTCCTCATGGCACTGTAACTCCTGTCAGCTGCTCAGTCTGTTCGCTACGGTCAGCAATTTCTCTTGTCACGCTCAGGAGTTTCGCACAGGCCGTTCAGTGAGCTAAGGCTTACGCCAGGCCCTAGTCGGCAGCTTGTGTGCCTTAATGCACACCCCCAAAGTCGTCTGCATGTCCCATCATTTTTTCCCTATCCTCGTTCTAGCCACAGTGTGCCAGTCTTCTCATCTCACGCTGGCTCTGAGAACCCTCCTCTCTGACCAGGCACGGTTTCAGCCCTTTTGAGTGGCTCTTTCCCTTTGTGCCCTACTTGACTGCCTGCGGCCTCGTTTTGCAGGCGCCGGGCGTGGAAGTCCTTGCCTTGCCCAGGAGACTGAATCGGACTGAAGCATGGTTAGCTGTGAAAATTGGCAATTTTATTGGAAGAACTGAGTCAGCTTCAGCCCTTCAGCACTGCCAAGGGAATGGCGGTGGTACGCTGCTGGCTGCGTTGGATCCTGTCCATCCTGCTGCTCAGGCCTTTGTCCCCCTTAGGAACTGCAGGAGCTCCTGCACCCGAGTAAAGAATTGCACCAGCCTCTGGAGTGGAAATGGGCAGGGTGTAAACGTGCCCGATTGCGTTGGTCTCGGTCTTGGCCTCTGAAAGGGGCTTGAGGTGAAGCCTGGCTGTGGCGTTGGAGTAGCCGATACTGCTGGGCGCAGTCCCATCTGTGCCAGGATCCAGTCGTAAAAGTGCTGCGTGGAGGTGTAGACTCCGGGCCGTCTTGCTCTCGCGCAGCCTTTCCCCCAGCTGGTGACTCCAACGAGCCAGAAGTAGTCTGCATTGTTATCTTTGCAGACGAGAGGACCACCGCTGTCGCCCTGCAGCGGAGGAGAGAGGACAAAGGTGTTGTTGGGTGGCCTCCGTCAGCACTACGGCTGGCTCCTTCTCTCTCACAGCACCTGCCAGAGCTGTGCTCTGCGGCACAGAAAGGCCCCGCTCAGGTGCCGGGGCCTACAGGAGCTTGTGTGGGAGGGGGTGGTGGGCCTGTAAGGTAGGGCTCTCTCTCATCTCTGCACAGCGATCCTTCATGTGTGGAACGCACATGCTCCAGGCTTGGGATGTGGAGCTGCGTGCTGCCAAGAGCACTGGATGGGCTTTGTGGGCAGAGTCGCAGGCCTCTGGGGCAAGGGGGGCACTGGGCAAGGAGCTGCAGGTGGGGAAGGGGAGGTGAGCCCCAGCAGCGGTGGGGACCCAGCGGTGGGAGGGTGACTTGCCAGGCAAAGCACGCGCTGGGGTCTGCGTGGGACGGTTGTGAGAGGGCTGCCTGTGCTGCTGGGGCTTGACTCGTAGCACGCTCCTACCTGGCAGGTGTCGATGCCACCCTGCGCGTAGCCAGCACACAGGTTGTGGGTGTGGATGGCCCCTCTGTACCACCCGCTGCTGTTACAGAGGTTGACATCAATGAGGCGGACCTTGGCCTCCTGCAGGACATCAGTTGATCCTCCAGCTGCGAGCACAGAGAAGAATTAACACCAGGCAGCTCGTTGCCATTTCTCCTCCCCTGTGTGGGTGAAGCCCTTCCCTAGGGCTTGGCTTTGCACCTTGAAGGCACTGTACCGGTGGTCCCCGTGTGCCTCCCTTTGGGGAATGGCTCAGGCCCATCTCTCTAGAGGCATGCGTCCCCGCAGCCTGACTCTGGCTTTCGCCTCTGCTCTCAGGAAGCCCAACCCGTCTCCCCTGCGTGCCAAGCTTGCGCTCAGGACACGAGTACTTTTTGGGAACTCACATCTTGCAGTCGTGGAACCCCAGCCGCTGGCGTAGCAGGTTGTCAGCTCTGACACTCTCAGCGAGGCGTCGGGCACACAGGCAAGCTGGATGGAGTAGCTGCACTGCACAGGCTGGTCCAGTTCCAGCAGGGCAATGTCGTTCCTCTGCGTGATGTTACTGTAGTGCTCGTGAACCAGTAGCCGCTTGATAGTGCGCACTTGGGCCTCAGGGCCCAGCTGAGGCAACCAGGTGTGACACGCGGAAACGAACTTCACAACTCACACAGTTATAAAGCAGGCACGTTTATTGCGGCGCCGGGTGCAAGGGGATTTCTCCACAAAGCTTGCACACAGGGTTAAAATCATGACAGGTATTTGAAACAGTTAACAAAGTTAGTTACGCCTACTGGTGCTACCCGTAATTAACTATTGGTTAATACTTTTCTTACTTCATCTTAAAGTTACAGTTCTCTTTTAATTCACCACGCATGCTCAGAGAGGAGGGGGATAAATTGCGTTGGGGCTTCTCTAGCTAGGAGGTGTGTTTTTTAGTATTAAAATGAGATTATAATGAGACAAGTTAACTCTAGGGCACTATTTTGTCAGTCCATTCTATTTTTCTACGATTCGTCCTTGCGCTAATCATTATTGCTGGTTAGCAGAGAGTCAGTGAAGACAATCTTTATCAGCAGAGAGTCAGTGGAGACAGTCTTTATCTCTAATATGTCTAAGTACCCGGTGCAGTTGTTACAAAGTGTCTTCTCTACATTTTTCTTTCTTACTTTTAAACCTTGTTTCAACATAAGCGCTGCGCCTCTCACCCTCTGGGTGACAGTTATCCCCGGGTTCTTGTATTACTATCAAGTCTGCTAGCAATATTACCCTTAATTAGTAGCACTGTTGTAGTTAGTGAATTTATCAACGGCAATCTCGAATCTGTTTCTGTCTCTTTCAATAAAATAACTAATTTCAATTTTTGTGCATCTGCTCAGTGCAAGTCCTCTTGCTGGGGCTCTGATAAATGGGTCAGTGAAAGTCCTGGGACTCTGACAGACAAATTTCGAAACTGCATTCCTTTAACATGACACCATAAGTCTCAATCTCCCTTTACTTAGGTTCCACCACTTAGACAGAAGGTGGTGGCATTTGTCACTTTTCTAATTAGGCCTTTTCACACATTCTCAAATCTATCCCATCTTCTTACAACCTGGAAAAGAAACAGAAATAGATAATATTTCAATTTTAACTTGATTATGCAATAATACAGCCTTTAAGAGTCCTGTTGAAATGGTTCTCTTCTTCTTGTTGTCAAACTCTGACAGAGGAGTTGGTTAACTCATGCATAGTAGATCCAGGACCTTTACAGTAGTTGAGACATGAGTTCAGTCTGTGTTCTGGTGTTATCATTATATCAATTCAGCAATGTAGTTAGGGCATAGATGATCACAGTTTAAGGTTTGGTAACTTCCCTTTCTGATAAGGTTTATCCAAAAGGGTTTGTCTTACAGCTAAATTGTTTAAATCTTTGGTATCAATCCCCTCTTTTGAAGTAGTTAGATTTTCTTACCACTTCCATATATTATTCCTGTAAAACATCACTACCTCTTGAAGTAACTTAGAAATTAAATTTATATTGAAGGTACAGCACTGAAGAAATCTTCAGGGTGAGTGTGGCGAATGTGCAAGGAATCCATCCCACAGAAGCTCCCTAGGCAACCTTGGATGTTGGCAACACCAGGGGAGTTTGGTGTGCTGACTCTAAGAGAAACTGCACAGAGGGTGGAGTGGAGTGGAGACACCGCCGCCAGGCTCTGGGATAAGACGGGAACTGGAAGGTCCTATGGAACTGACAAGCCGCATATTTCCTACCCTGAGCTGCATATTTACCACCCCGAGCCAACAGTCTGTCATTTTTTGTCAAAATACTATCTTTGGGTGAACTTTGCTCATTATAATCTCATTATAATACCAAAACACCACACCTCCATCCCAAAGCTACCCACCTCCCAGGTGCGACCACCCCTCGCTGAGCTTGCGCTCTGGATTTTTCTCAGTCTATACCTTTAAAAGCAGAACGAGAAACTTTTACACCAATTGCAAGAGAGGTATGTATGACTAGAGTCACTCAAGCTCCACCTGTAAGGACAGATAATATAAAAATGGCTTAAGAGAGGAGGGATGCCAGGGAAGATACCAGGCAGACCGCCTCTGACACCTGGGATCAGAGCCTCTCTTCCCCCCCACAGGGACGCCTTTGGGTAAGGTTCGAACACTTGGTTACACCGAGTGCTTCCCCGGGCAACTTAGAAGTCTCTATAGAGTTGCTTTATAACTTAACGCGTTTGTCGCCAGGCTATAGTGCTCATATTCTTGGTATTTGCACATGCTTTGCAGGCAGTAATTTTATCACCGGCAGCCCAAAAGAACTTGTGTATCTGTTGCTTCAATAAACTGCACTATTCGTTAATCTAGCCGTGACAGTTCTCACTGAATGCCACCAAATCCCTTAAGTGTGGCCGTGCTAGTTCATGGAACGCGACTAGACTGAAAGTGTATGGTGTTACGAGTGTATGCGTAATCGTGAGAGTTCAACACATTGAACGCGACCGGACTTGTAACACAAAGAGTAGGGCATCACTCAGAATCTAAGCCTAGCTGCCCCCAGCCCCTCTGATACCTGAGGACAAGCTGGAACGCACGGGGGGTTATTTTCTTCCAAATCGCCTTGCCCTTTAATGCAACGCCTCTTTGTCTACACTTGTTGTCTTTGTCCAAATAGTAGGAAACATTAGGCCCTTTAAAGGCTCCTGTGATGTTATCATATTCCTCTAGTAAAGATGAGTTTATTGGTATAATACCCCATGGGATGGGATGACTAGGTGAATGAGAGACTGAGATACATGCTGTGACACTGGTAAGATTAGGCATTCTGCCAAACCCTTGTATCAAAGTTAGAATTGGGACCTCTTCGTCTTTATAGACCTCTGCGCTTCCTGACATCGCTGCAAGAGATATAACCCACAACTTCATGATTCCCGAGTTAATTTTAAACGTTAAGGTCCCTCTTGTTTGACAGTCCATTTTGGTGATGTGGCTGGCTTGATCCTGCTGTAATGTATCAACGGAGTAAGTCCTTCAAGCTTGACAGCAGTATAGGTGGTGAGTAAAATCTGGAGAGGTCCTTTCCACTTCTCTTTCAACGGCTCTTCTCTTTTCTCGTCTGATCATGTCCTCAGATACACCCAGGCTCCAGGTTGGTATTGACACACAGGCACGTCCAGAGGCAGTGGTGCGCTCACAGTGACACACCTGTGGAGAAAGAACAGAAACTTTCCCAGAGAGATAACATATTCTTTCAGGTAATGTTTCCCTACGATTTCAGGATTAACTCCTGTTTCTGTCCCCTGACGAGGTTTACTGTATATGATCTCAAAAGGACTAACCTTTGCTTTAGTTCTAAGCTGGATATGCATACGTGTTGTAAATACTCTGATTTTTTTAAAGTAATCAAAATATGATCATATAGAAAATTTAAATTTGATTAATAAATAAAATAATAAAATACAAAGGCATAAGTTAGGATTCTTAAGTTAGAAACAATAACCATAGGAACCTCACCAGGGAGTCGCTGTTCCATACTAAGGAACTAACAGTAATGAGATGGAACGATGAAGAATCGAATAGAAAAGTCTTGTTTGAGTCCCGTGACAATGTGACCTGATATGCACCAGTGATGCTGCTTGGAAAATTCCTTAGCTTTCCCATCTTGATTCAAATATCAAGAATGCCAATCAATAGCTATTAATAGAAATAACCATTGATTAATTTAAGTATGGATATTGATAGAATAGTATAATCCAGAGACCGATTACTAAAAATTACATTATATATTCTGTATGAAGGTAACCAGGTATGATTTATCTGTGATTCAATCAGAAACTAACTGTTGAACAATGTAGCATTGTGAATAGGTAGAATTTGCTTGTCAAGAGAATGATAAATTGTAGGCCTGGTCAGTAAACCGAGGAAAACTTAAGAAGATTCCAAGAATAGAATTTTGCAACCAAGCTAAGCATGCACAAAGATTGGGTTCAACTAGAGGACACCATGAGGAAGGCTATGGACGACCACCAGAGGACCTTAGACGACCACCTGTGTACCTGAAGGCGCATGCGTCACGAGCATTTACACATACTAATGAGTTCTCGGAAATTGTATGAATATGTTAATTGTTTCTTGGAAATATGATGAATATGTATACTTTGATTGTATACAACTTTTGTAGCAGAGAAACTAAGCACGCACACTAGGTGGAGCGATCCCCTGGGCGTCCAGTGCTGCAATAAAGAAGTGCCTGCTCACCTACATACACTGTGTAGATGAGTTTTTATATTACAGATTTGTAACATCCGTAGCAAAGCTAAGGGTAAAGAATCTGTCCACTTGGCAAATTTTACTTATCTGTCTTTTTAGGCTTTGATTCATTCCTTCTACTTTCCCACTTGACTGAGGTCTGAAAAAGTTTCTAACATTACTAAAAGATACCGGTATCCATTTTGCTGCGGTAGTTCGGAAAAGTCTATTTGCCAGTAGTCTGTTCAACACGTTGAACACGCCCGGACTTGTAACACAGAGAGTAGGGCATCACTCGGAATCTAAGCCTAGCTGCCCCCAGCCCCTCTGATACCTGAGGACAAGCTGGAACGCACGGGGGTTTATTTTCTTCCAAATCGCCTTGCCCTTTAATGCGACACCAGGTTGTAAGAAGATGGGATAAATTGGAGAATGTGTGACAAGGCCCAGTTAGAAAAGTGACAAATGCCACCACCTGCTGTCTAAGTGGTGGAACCTAAGTAAAGGGAGATTGAGGCTTATGGGAATTAAAAAGTATATCCAGAAGTCTCAAAGGGGGGAAATGTTAGAGAACATCTTGAAACACAAGGTCAAAAACAAGTGAATGGAAAGAATGGAAAGAAGATACTTCCTAACGAATACACCTGGTATTTAGACATATTATCCTTATCCTAGTAGGTTCTATTTTCCTATAGACACAAGTGTTCTTATGAAGACATTCTTGTGGATTTGCCTCTGATGTTAATTGTGGTAGCTACCTGGGTTTCGGGGTTTTTTTTTGTTTTTTTTTTTTAGAAGGGGCTTGAACCTAAAAGAGCATAACTACATAGGAGTCGAGGGGCCCCCTGGTTTTAGTGGTCTGCACTGCACAGTGGATCCATAGTTGTATTTAGACCAGCAGTTGTTTGTAGTATTGAAAGAGAAAATGAACTCAAAACAGTTGATGCCAAACATTTTAGGTCTCGGCCAAGGGGTTAGTAAGGTGTCTGGTCCGGATCAATAGGATGCTTTCCTGTTACTTTTACGGCTCTTGCTGGAGGTAGAGATTTGTGGCTTTACTGTCTCAGTGCCCCATGTGCTTTATGATCCTTTCACAATCCCCCTGAGGAACCTGACTTCCAGTTATTGCACTCAAGTTTCATGTTGCTGAGTTCTTAGTCCCTACGCTTTCTATCTTTCCCTATCGTTGGGACGCTTAGTGCTGGTGTCCTTTGGCTTGCTAGTTCTTAGCAGGTCCCACGTACCGTGTCAGAGATTCTGCATGCTATGCTTGATCAAACAATGTAAGTCAAGACAATACAAAATTTGTACATATACTGCAAATAATTAATATAGTCCTGCAGCAGAAATAAGTTAGGCAAATCAAGATTTTTTTTTTTAAAAGGGTTACCGATTCTGCTGATTGCTGAACACAGATCTTGAGACTTCTCAATGGAAGCCTGATATCAGAAAGCACTATGAACAATGTTGGAGTTGGGAGGGAGAAACTGTGAGTCAGCCAGGATCTCCAGTGCAAAGAAAAAGGCACTAGAAAATCTTTGGTCTGTAAGTCGGGGAAGAAGAAATTGAGAGAATATGCCACTTCAATCCTGCATCTTGTTATGAAGTTTGTAAAACAGGAAGGGGAAGAAGGCACTTGCTGAGTGACCTGTAGCATCTGGCCAGAAATTAAACATCCCCGGGGGTTTGCTAAAATCGCCTCTCGGTAACTTCACCAAGCTCTTTTAAACTCTTCTAAAATATTTTGCCCTGTATCTCTCTCTCAGGTTTTCCATATGCTTTGTGCCCTACAAAATAACTATCCTGTAGTGCTGTCTCTGCCGTTCGGTATTTTTGCAGAAGGCGCTCGCTAGTCGGGCGCTGCCCGTAGCTACGGCGTGCCGGTGAGACCGGCGAGAGCGGGTTGTTTGTAACAGCCCGACACACTCGGACAGGCTTGGGCAGCTGCGCGCAGCTGAAGGGCGCTGCTTGTCTTCTCTCACTACCAAACCTGATTATTTGAAGTTCACGGGAGAAAGTTGTAAGTGTTTAACGACAAAAGCAGGGGTGAAATACCGTTGGGTTGTGTCTTGCAAACAAGTTGAGACAAAAAGTGTTGATGTGTAGTCCAAACCGGAGTTTCTCTTCTGATGGAGAGAGCCGCTGCAAATCTCTGGATTTTAAGTCTTTAGCATTTCCCCTCCTTCTCACACCTGGTTTTGAGATTCTCTTTTATCTTTACTTGTATCCCTTTGGCCTAGTCTTCCCATGCCCTGGATTGTTCCCTTTTCACCCCTCCTGCCTTTGCTCTTACAGTGTTCAGGGTGGAAAAACACTTACTTTAAAAAAAGTGTGAAATGTATTTCTCCGTCTGGAATAGCTGTAATCGTAATTTAATCCAATTACGTTGGCTAAACATATTAGCTGGACGTTTTTGTTAACAGCCGACCTTTTTAAAATCTGTGTCCTTGGATGGCGGAGCCGATGCCTCGGGGAGCGGAGCAGAGGTGTTGTGCGCCGTGAGAAGCTGCCACCCATGGGCTGCCCGGAGCCCGGTGCCTGCGCTGGTTAGAAGGATGCAGTTAGTTCAGTTTTGCTCTGTCACCGAGGAATTAGTGCCTTGCCCCTTCGCACAAAATATAGAGAAGAGTGGCTTGAGCACTCTGTACATGCTATTACACCGAGGGCTTGTACACGTTTCATGTGCTTTAACTTGCCTTTTAATAAGTTTGAGGTTTGCAAACGGAGTCCAGTACAAAGATGTTAGCGAGCTATCCATAAATAACGCATATAAATTAATTTATTTAGAGCCTTCTCTTGGTCACAGACCCTAAGTAAAACACACAAGCTAAATCCACAATATGGAAATATCTGTCTACAACTCCATGGCGGAATGTATTATTTTATCTTGGCTCACTGAGGAGCTGAATATGATCCAACCCTTTGGGGCAAGTCTAAAGAGCAAGCAAATAAAATACTCTGAATTATTCTACCTAATTGAATAAACAACATTCTTGGGAAACAGTTATTTGGCTAAACTTCATTAGACATAAAACTTCTTTGTCTTCTTTTTCCTGTGTCTTCCCAGGTAATGTCCTTCCTATTGTTAGGATAGGTTTAGTTTCAGTAACCCGAGTAGCACGGCAGGGTATAGAATTGTTTCCAAAGATAGTAGATTGTGGTTCTGTCTAGGAACAAAATTCATATTGGTGGTGGTTTTGGTTGCAGTTTGTGTGTTGCACAGTTTAACAGTGTCATCCATGATTTTTATTATTCAAGGTGTACACAGCTTTCCATTGAGCTGAATGCAACATTTAGCTGATTTTCAGGCATCATCTTTCTGATACTACTTTTGCTCTGCCTTGCTTTTATGTAGGCAGCTTTAATGCAAACGTGCTAGTTAATATGAAATAAATGTAGTGGTTGTGCTTTCAATGAGGACAAGAATTCTTGACGAGCAGAGGAGAACAGTTGTCCAATGCTGCTCTTGATGTTACGTCTCATATGTTGTTGATGGAAAGCTTACAGTAATGGAAGTTACTCGTCCTCTCAAAGCCATCCTTTCAAGTTACATTTTTCCTTCCCCTTGCACTTATACTACCTGTGCCCAAACTTCAATGGACGTAAGGAGTTTTTCAGAAGAAATGTAGGTTTCCGGGTGCATACCTGTGTGCTTGAGCGTTTGTCTTTGGTTTTCTTAACCGAAACGTTCTCAACTCAAGTGGAGGTAGACATTTTTCATATGTATTTGAAAAGGTCCAGACTGGACTGAAGCAGGTCATACAACTGTCACTCAGCTTTTCAAATTAAAAAAAATTGCTAAATTTTCCAAACAAAACCATCAACCTAGCCTCTGAGAGTGAAACATTGAAGCCTGCCTTTGGGTTCCCATAAATATTCAGATTCACTTGTGATGAATATGGGGTATGAACCTGTACTGATACAGAACTTTGCTGCGAAAAGTTCACTGCTGTCCGCCTTTCCTGTAACCCCAATATTGTCTTTGGTGAAGCGAAATACACTTCTTAACAACCCATCAATTAAAAAAAAATTACTATTTGTTTGGGTTTTTTTTTAACAGGCGAAACGAAGGCTGGAGCTAGGAGAAAGTGGCCACCAGTATCTGGCTGAAGGACTAAAGACTCCAAAGGGGAAAGGAAGAGCTGCGACAAGAAGTCCAGGTAGTCCAACAAGTAAGGGAACTGGTAACACGCTGTATGGCACAGAGTTTTTGATTTTACTAGCTTGAGATCAGTGTGAACCAGCACGACAGGCTGCGTTACCTAGCTAAAGACGCGTGTTTATTACTGTCCTCGCCCGGATGTGTGTGCAACATCCTCGCCCCCGCAGCCAGCAGCACGCAACGGGTTTGCGGCGTGCGTCGATCGGTTGGTGCAGAGCCGCTGAGAGGCCGCAGAGGCTCCTGGCTGCCAGGTCTGTCCCTCCGCCCGCCGGGCAGCCTGCAGCCTCGCCATCCAGGGCCTCCTCTTCACCCAAGGACACGAAGCGGGGGATGCTTAGGAGAGGTAGATGCTGAGGAATCAAGATACTGCGACGGGCTCAAACGCACAGTTATTAGGCAGGGCTAATCGGGCCAGCCGCCTCCTTCGTCGCTGGAGTTACAGCAGCTGATGGGCAGGGCTTATTCCCCCCGGCAGGGATTTGCAAAGAGCGGTAGCTGTGCCCCAGCAGCATTGCACGCTGCCTGCTTTTTGTGAGCTGCCTTCTCTCCCTGCGGTACGACTAGATTATTACTGCCGCTGCTTAGTTGCTGCAAGTCTTCATTTTTGCACGCCTGCGTTGCCTCGGGCAGTAGGTTTCTTGCAACAGGCGCTGGGGGTGTAGCCTTGCCATCTTGTTTGGGGGATTTCAGCAGGAGAGATAGGCTTGCAGAGGGAGGGGAATGGGGAAAGAGGAGGACTGGGGCAGCAGTGGTAGTGATGGGAGAGCAAGAGGTGTGGAGGGGTACTTGTCCCTCCTCACCAGTCTAAGTCTTGTTTCTGCTGAGGCAGATGGGAAAAGTGAAATTAGCTGAAGAGACGAACTTAATGCGGACAAGTTAAACAAGCACAGTTGTCTTCATTAAACTAAACTTCGTTAAGCTAAATGAAGTCCGGTTTAAATCGAAGTGCGTTCTCGCAGAAGTTCAGTACCATTCAGTGCATAGGATGCTGCTGCAGTGTTGCTAAGGCCGTACAGAGAACCCCCTTGCTGCATGACCAGGAGCACATCCCCGTTTAGCTGGGGGTCAAGTAGCCTCTTGCCCTTCTCACTCTGACCCTCTCATTCTTTTCCAAACCCCAAATTAAAACAAACAAACAAAAATCATGCTGGTCTAAATCCAGAATGTCGCCTAATTGATACGAATTTTCCTCCAGTTCCCCATGCAGACAAGCCCTGAAGCTACCAAAGAATGAGATACAGCAGGTTCTCTTTGCAAAGAGGCAATGAATTGGTTTTCACTGAAAAGCCATCATATCCTTCAAAATGTTTCAGGGTAGCCTAAAGGTTCACTTTTGGGTAGGATTTCAGTTTTGACTGACTTCTGCAATCAAGTGGGGGACCTGAACCTTGAAAACATGAAAATGACCACCAGATCAGCCTAAGATCCATCCTGCGTAATACTTGAAGCAAATGAAAGGTTTGAGATGTACCAGCCCAGCAGACTTCTAATAATGGCTGGCTCATTTCCCTTGACACAAAGTCCTCAAACATTTAGAATTAGAAATTATTCTCATCTCCATATTTAAACTCTTAAAAGCTCATCTATTGCTACATTTGTGCGTGAAAAGAGCGCGTTGTCTAGTAAGATCCAAGCCGTTTGCTGACTTCTAATTTAAAAGAAGTGGATCCCCTTGCCCAGTTTGAGCATTGTTTGGTTATGGGGAAATGATGATTATAAATTGTGTCTTGCGTCAATCTCCTCTAATTCACTTGAGTTTTCTGTACCCCGTGCCGTGGAGTCTGGCGCTGATGGAATCTGTCGTTGTGTTCACCCACTGAAGTACACCCAAGTCCTGCTTAATTGCATGTGAAACACTTGTTTTACAAGAGGGGAAAATCAAACCCTGATGAAAGCTGGCTATCAGCCTGATGGAGGAGAGTCATAGGGGAATTTTTGGTATTGCTGCCAGAACAAATAGATACTAAAAATACTCTTAAGAATTCACATAGTGAAAACCTAAGTAGAATATTGCATATATGTATCCATCAGACTAATGGAAAGATTTGCATTTTAAAAAATGTATGTATTTGCTCATGTACCTGTGACTTTTGGAAAAGTGCAGCTTGAAATACAAATAAATACCCAGTGGTAAGTTGTGTCTTAATGCAGAGGTTTGAGAGATTTCTGTAGTAAAAATGAAAGAAATATCTGTAATATGTATCCTTTCATTTCTGGATGCTGCTTTCGGAACCAAAATGAGAGAACTGATTTATCTGTTTTGGTTTTTTTTCTCTTTTCTTGCCAAGCTCCAAAATCTCCTTCAGAAAAGACTTGGTATGATACATCACTTGCCCTTCTAACAAAGAAGTTCATTCAGTTGCTGAGCCAATCTCCTGATGGGGTCTTAGATTTGAACAGAGCGGCAGAGGTCCTCAAGGTGCAAAAAAGGAGGATTTACGATATCACCAATGGACTGGAAGGCATCCATCTCATTAAAAAAAAATCCAAAACCAACATACAATGGATGTGAGTATTCATTATCCTTTTCCTTTCCTGCTGGCTGATTTCACTGTCACAGAGCAGCAGTATTTTTCTTCTCCCACCTTCCATTCTAACACTTTGCTCCAAGCAATCATCCAAAATGCCTTCTATCAGGATAAAGCTTTCTTTTTCTGTTAGACAGGTTTTCAGTGTATAAACAGCATTTGTCAGGGAAACTAGAAACCAGCATTTTGTCTGAATACTGCATTAAGTCATTTGCTTTTGCAGGCGGCGTATATTCTAGGTACACATCTCTACCTACTGCCATCCTCAGCCTTTTTCAGGGTGTGGTTAGAGGAGAGGTGAGCTAGAAGCAAGATTTTGGAAGAGCTTAGAAATATTTGGCTTTTCCCTCTTGGTGGTAATTCCAAAATGTGTTGGCATGATAAAAAGATGCTTTTTCTGGGAAGCGTAGTTGATGTTGACTCACTATGGGCAGGTTTAGGGAGAAGGAGATGAGGACTTGATCTGCACTGTAAAAGGCTGCCTCTTCCCTTTGCCATAGCACAGGGTCAAGTTTTACAAATGCTGAAAGGGCGTCTTCCCCCTCTGTATCCGTAGGGGCTGCCGTCTGTCGGAGGATGGTGGCATGCTGGCCCAGTGTCAAGGCCTCACGAAGGAGGTGACCGAACTGACTCAGGAAGAGAAGAAACTGGATGAGCTGATCCAAAGCTGCACCCTGGACCTCAAGCTGCTAACAGAGGACTCGGGGAATCAGAGATATCCTTTTTTTCGAAACCTCAGCGGTGGTCAGTCTTGCTGTGCTCTGTAACACAAAGAGAATTCCACTAAGTAATATGATATGAAACATCAGAAATTTCCAGAAGTTGGATAATGGGTTTTAATGTAGTTCTATATAAAAGTTACTTAAGCCACTTGCACCTGTAATGCTTCTGGAATGTCAAAAACAAAAAAATGGAGAAAAAGGTGGTGTATGAAGGAGCCCATTAACATCCATGGTCACATAGAGCAGAACCAAGAATTTAGCTGATTAATGAGTGACAACATCCAAAACCTGTGCTCTTTCGATTCTTTTGAGCCCAGAGCAAACCCCATTTTTATGTGTGCAGAAATTTTAAAGGCATGCAGACAAAGTCTTTGCTAAGGTAACGAAGACTTGTGTGTGTGTGTACTCCTTACTTAATATTTTTTTTTATTTTTACATTAAACTGCTGCGTATATAAATTCCAGACACAGAGAGGAAAATAAAGTTGGGAGTCAGTTTAGTCTGAAACTTGCAACAAATGTTTAGATTCCTCTGGTTAGAGAATCTATAGTGGAATATCACAGATAAAGGTTTTATGAGCTCTCAAAATGTCTATTTCAGACTTAATTATTTAATGGAATAGCAATGCTCAATTGCGTAAGGTTCATAAGGTTTCTGGTCTTTTGGCTGCTAATACCCCTTGTAAGTAACCAGTTCTCATTTTCACTAGATTTCCCACCTGCTGGCAACAGAAGAGAGCATTTTATTAAATGCTGAAAATGCTGAAAACTTTTATTACTTTTAATGGTCAGTAGTTTTTAAAGAGCATCTAATAAGGTGGACTTATTCTCTGTTTTGAAGGATAGGAAATAACTACAGGAGCGTCAGTAAAAAGTAATGTGAACGATGTAAATACTGTCTTTTGGTTGTGCTTGCATCTCAAAATGCGTATGAAAGCAAGACCACCGAGTGGCATAGGGAGTAGGGTCCGCACTGCCTTCATCCACAAAGAGATTTAGAGCAAAGCAAAACCGAGCATTATACTTCTCTGTTTTTCTAGCGCTGTTTGCGGTGGTAGAGATCCCTGCCCTGCAGTTGATGGCTCCCTTGGGGATGGGCGAGGAGGGATCAGCATTAGCAGCGTCTTGGCCTCGTGCTTTTGGATGTAGGAGAGCGTATTCCCCAAATCCTTCTGTGGCTCTAAGGTTACTGATAATACTAGTGGTTATTGAGGAAGGAATGTGGATGTGTGACACCTGGGGACGAATCCGAGCGCATCCCAGTATGGTCGTTCGCTCGCCTCACTGAGGTCTGACGTGAGGTGACCTGCTGAAGACTCAGGGAGCTGGGAAGCCTCTTCCTTTGCTCCATCTCTGAAGGCGAAGTTTCTGCTTTTGAAAATGGTTTTCTTTTCCCTTGTGATTAGATAGTGCCAAAACAGCGTTTCTGCCCTGACTGTGTGCTTCCTCCTCCTCCTCCTAAATAGAATCAGAGAGTAACTGATCGCTACCTTGAATGTTTTGGGATATGCCCAGCTTTGAGCTACAGCAATGAAGATTGTCGTTCTATTTGAAAACCATGCAACCCTTTCCGTTGTTCATACAGTGGCAGCCACTGTTGCTGTAATTTGTACTCTGCCTTTGCCAACCTTAGTAAACCTTACTAAAGGAGTGGTAGAAGCCTCAATAAAAGCCATTTGCCTGAGAGCTGACCTGTTGTTTAGCCCCCTGACCTGTTGCTTTGCGTTTGGTCCAAGTCAGGTGTGAGAGGCTTGCCAATGTGACACCCATCTACAAGAAGGGCCGGAAGGAGGATCCGGGGAGCTACAGGCCTGTCAGCGTGACCTCAGTGCCGGGGAAGATTATGGAGAGGCTCATCCTGAGGGCGCTCACAGGGCACGTGCAGGACAAGCAAGGGATCAGGCCCAGCCAGCACAGGTTCATGAGAGGCAGGTCCTGCTTGGCCAACCTGCTCTCCTTCTATGACCAGGTGACCCGCCTCGTGGATGAGGGAAAGGCTGTCGATGTTGTCTACCTGGACTTCAGTAAAGCCTTCGACACTGTCTCCCACAGTATTCTCCTGGAGAAGCAGGCAAGTCATGGCTCAGACAGGTGCACTCTTCGCTGGGTAAAAAACTGGCTGGATGGCCAAGCCCAGAATGTTGTGGTGAATGGAGCGAAATCCAGTTGGCGGCTGGTCACAAGCGGAGTGCCCCAGGGCTCAGTTTTGGGACCGGTCTTGTCTAATATCTTTATCGATGATCTGGACGAGGGGATTGAGTGCTCCCTCAGCAAGTTTGCAGACGACACCAAGCTGGGTGGGAGTGTTGATCTGCTGGAGGGTAGGAAGGCTCTGCAGAGGGATCTGGACAGGCTGGATTGATGGGCCGAGGCACATTGTATGAGGTTCAACAAGGCCAAGTGCCAGGTCCTGCACTTGGGTCACAACAACCCCATGCAATGCTACAGGTATCAGAAACAGTGTGGCCAGCAGGAGTAGGGAGGTGATCGTGCCCCTGGACTCGGCGCTGGTGAGGCCGCACCTCGAATGCTGTGTTCAGTTTTGGGCCCCTCACTACAAGAAGGACATTGAGGTGCTGGAGCATGTCCAGAGAAGGGCGACGATGCTGGTGAGGGTTCGGGAGCACAAGTCTTGTGAGGAGCGGCTGAGGGAGCTGGGGTTGTTCAGCCTGGAGAAGAGGAGGCTCAGGGGAGACCTTATCGCTCTTTAAAAACTACCTGAAAGGGGGTTGCAGTGAGGGGGGTGTTGGTCTCTTCGCCCAAGTGACTAGCGACAGGACAAGAGGAAATGGCCTCAAGTTGCACCAGGGAAGGTTTAGGCTGGATATTAGGAAAAATTTCTTTACTTAGAGAGTGGGGTAGCACTGGAACAGTCTGCCCAGGGAGGTGGTGGAGTCACCATCACTGGAGGCGTTCAAGGAACGTGTGGACGTGGCATTGCGGGACATGGTTTAGTAGGCATGGTGGTGTTGGGGTGATGGTTGGACTTGGCGTTTTGAGCTTGGGCAGTTTGTCTTACTGTATGGTAACAGCAGACATTTACCAAAATTGTTCACATTTACACCCCCCGAAGGTAGAATAATAAATTAGGCTCTTTATTTCTATGGCATAAATACTGTGCTAGATACCTCACGGATGACGAAACCAAAGACCTGGAAGCGCTTGCCTGTGATCGCGGCCGTTTCACAGTTTGCGACCAAAAGCTCTGTGACACCTCGGTTACGCAGGTCAGTAAGTGAGGCACCACCGTGCCAAAACCCACCAAAACGCTCACGTTGATTTGGACAAATTCATGTTGAACAGCAGAATGTTCAGATTCATTCCGTGCTTATGCAGAAACCAACTTTCTGCACTGTCAAGTTGTTCAAAGTAGTTGTTTAAGTAGTTTTTTGAAATAATTTCATATAATACAAATGAATAAATAAATATCTGAATATATAAATGTTTACCAAAAAAGCCTCAAATGAAAATGGACATTATCATTTTATCGATGACTTCAAAAATATATTGTGTATGCGCATCTGTAAATTTCTTTACATTTTTTCTGTGATATCCAGTTCTTTGCCATTTCACAGCAAGCATGTAAAAAAATTTTGCTTCGCACAGTCTGCGAGTAATTGCGGGTTGTTGAGCTTTAGCTTAAGTAGCTTTACGCGTGGAAAGGAGAAGAGAGAGGACTCGGCATGGAGAATCCCTTTTGTCACTCAGTAGTGGCCCCAGCTGTTAGATCAAAGGGAAATTCTCACACCGTTTCACTGCAATTGTGATTCCAGTGTAGAGAACAGAAAACTTTGGGCTGAAAGCAACGTAGCCATGAGAAAATGGACGAATAATTGAAAGAATTATGCCTCTTCTAATAGTCTGAATATATTATCAACTGGGTTGGAAAATTCCTTAACCGTGATTACATTAGCTTATGTGACGTATCAAGATACTCGAAAAATTAGTGGCCTTAAAGACCAAACTGTTATAGTTGTGAAAGCTCCTCCAGAAACAAGACTTGAAGTGCCTGACCCAGTGGAGGTAAGGAGAACCTGGCTTTTCCTGCCAGGTTATAGATCATTTTTCTATAGATGGAGCAAGTGTGTTGAGTCTTACTGTGGTAACTGATGCCCAGGTTGGATTATAATTGGCATACAGTCCTATATTCATCCGTCTTATGAACTTTGGAAGTGTTTTTTTTTTAAAAAGGAAGGGGAATCTTAAAAACCGTTTTATACAAAGTGATCATTATTCGTTCCTTTTCTCTCAATTCCAGCATTCCTTCAGAGGAATCCACACTATTTACAGGTTATTCTCTTTTGCCATACAAAAGTGATCTGTGTCCCTTTTCTGTTGCCCCTTGCTACTTAAGCCACAGTCTCTCTCTCTCTGAGTGCCAGCTTTTGTATATGAGATGTCTGGCTCTCATTCTTTCATCCTCACTCTGTTTCTTTTCCTTACCTCAGGCAGATGTCTAGGGTAGCTCAGCTGCTTCTCCCTTCCCTTAGCTGATGTCACAGTCGCAGAAAAAAATGCTTCAGGTGGCTTTTCTTTGAAGATCTCCTCAGGGAGTAGCTTTACTTTTCTTCATTCCTCTCATGGTTTATGAACCACATGGTTCAGCTGCTCCTGGGATTTTCTCTCTTGGGGGCAAAAGTGCGCTGCTTTACAATTCCCGGTTGTTATGACAGACCCGAGTATGTTGTGCAAAGGCGAATAATTTGCACGAGCCACTGCTTTAGAGATTCAAAAATGTACCTGATTTCTTCTCTCAGGGAGCAATGAGACATAGGGCTAAACCCCAGAAAGCCCCGTGCTGCCTTCATACCTCTGTGTTACTCCTGCATCCCTACCGCCGGGCTGGTTCCACCGCACCCAGGGCCGGCTGCTGCCGGGCGGGCAGGACCAGACTCCGGATTCCCTGTCGCTTCTTTCCCTAAGATTATTCTCTACTTGCTTAGGCCCATTACGGTTTCCATCCTTTTTTTCCCCTGCCTTTGTCCTTCATTTCCCCTTTGAACCTAGGTGCAGGTTTCGGAAGAATAAATCATTTTGCTGCAGTGAGGAAGGGATGTCTTTTATCAGTATCCATAAATCTATACTGTTATCGTTGCTTGCTTTCCTGTTTCTTTCCTCTAGGCATTACGCTTTGATTTTTTAATTCAGTGAAAACAGGCGGGTAGAGGGAGATGCACACAATCATTAAAACTAGCGCCTAGACCTCCCTTATCCCCTATACCCAACTTACTCATTTAATTTTCAGCTTCAGGCAGTACAAGTCCTATTTCTTTCTCTCATTTGCAGTTACATCTCAGTGTCTTTTTTTGCACACCTCAGTCACTCAACAGTACCTTCCCCAACTCCTGCTCTTCCCATCTCCTTTTTTCTAACTATCTATAGCGTTGCCCTGAGTACTCTTCACTGTTTTCTGTGCCCTGGGGTATCCCTGTTCGGTTGTTGCTCTCTGTATTTGTAAATGCTGTCTCCTACGCTGTGTAACTGTCAGAACGCAAATAACACGAGGAATTTTTTGTCAAAGGGCACAATAAAATGTGTTTGAAAGAAGTCTGCAAAGAGGTATATCATGCCCGTACTCCTGCTTTTTAAAACTATTAATGTAATACAGCTGGAGCAGGTTTATTTTTAACTGGAGTCGTTTATCATTTTCTTTCATAAGACCACGAGCAACTTTGCAGGTTTTCTGTCTATATATGTCATCTTCTTGTACTGCATCAGTGTGTGAAAGTTAAGAAGAGATTATTTCTTGAGATTAATTAGGAGTTCCTGTTATTCAGAAACACCATCAAAATTAGAGCTGCTGCCTTGAGGGGGCAGAAAGACTTACATCAACAAGTTTGGGTGAAGAAAATGGCATCTTTTTTCTTCTTTTGTTATTTGAAAAACTTCCCTGATAAACAGGGGGACTTACATACACCTACTTGAGATCAGTGGGAATTAGTGCTGAAGGTTTTTGGATGAGCGAGAAGGATGTTTTGGCATTGTTTAAAAGCAGAAACATTTACACAAATACATCCAATAATGTTATGAATAGTAACAAACCCTGTGACTTGCATCCCATAGTCCCATGACATCAGAGCACTCCAGGTTATTATGGTTGTAAGAAAATGTTAGGAGTTCAATCCTTCATACCTCTCTGGTTATGATACAACACATAGAACGGTGGGCTTCTGCGGTGTCTCTCCTACAGACAGGGGGAAAAGCTTTTATGTTCTCTCCAGTCTACAAGAGACATCAGCCAAGCCTTTCACATCTTCAAAAAAATCCATGGGGGATTTCAGGTTCTTTTGATTTGTAAACGATGTATTCCACCACTCGCACCCCAACAAGAATTTACTTGGCGTCATCAATGTTCTGTCGTGTTCATTGGTGTAACACCTTACTGAGGTTTCTTTTGTTAGCAGCGTGCATTGATACGTTTCTCTAGTACTCAAGGACCTATTGAAGTTTACCTGTGCCCAGAGGAAAACGATGCCCTCAGTCCAATGAAAGCCTATAGTCAGGACCACAAGGGAAATATTTCCAAAACCATTTCCAAAGGTAAAAATATTTCTTTGTGATACTAACGGCCTTCCTTCGTGCTCTCATTCAAGATTTCATTTTAAACTTCAGATATCCAGCTCTGATTTTTTGGCTTTATTTTTCTAGGAAGCGAAAAGCTAAGGTATCCGTTTTCCACTCTGCCTGTCTGGTTGAGAGAGGGGGAAATATGTTTAAACAACTGATGCAGAAGAAAAATAAGTTTCATATTTGCATATCCGATCGAACTATGGGAACTAAGTTTGTGCAAGACTGAAGAAACAAACAGTTTTGTTCCTTTTGCGTTTTCAAGACGGGAGCAGCAACGATTCGCCTCAACGCCAGAGGCAGAAATCTCTGTGTAAGGGTACATGCAGCTACGCAGTGTCACTGATGGCGTCTGTTGCCCAGACAGTTTTCACTTTGACTATGAGTTGTACCGAAAAATGGGCATCTCTCACTACGCTTGATTTGGTTTTTTTCCCCCAGTAGTTGTTTAAACCTTGTAAAATAATTTTTTAGTAGAAAAGTCAGAGGGGATAGCAACACGCCTATTTTTGAGCAGCCCTTTGTAACATATCAAAAACAAGCTAGAAATTATATGGAGGCCATTTTTTGTTGAAATGATCCTTTATGAAAGGCCCTTTACGCAGTGGTTACTTTGTTTGATCAGTGTCTAGTATTTCTAATGAGATTAAACAGGTCATCTTTATTTTTTTCTCTCCCTCCTCTTCCAGAAGCGGCTTCTGCTAACTCAGGACAAGGTGACTGCTCAGTAAATATGGCAACAATCTCTCCGTTGGCTTCTCCAGCCAACCTTCTCCAGCAGACCGAGGACCAAATTCCCCCAAACTTTGAAGGACCCTTTGTGAATTTGCTGCCTCCTCTGCTTCAGGAAGATTATTTGCTGAGCCTTGGGGATGAAGAAGGCATCAGTGACCTCTTTGATGCTTACGATTTAGAGAAGCTTCCTTCATTGGTGGATGAATTTCTAACAGCTGATTGTCTTAAATGCTGTCCGTATCTAAATCGTGGTTTTAACGGAATGAACAAACCTGCCATCATTCCGAGTTGTCCCCTACTTACTATAAAATAGCATTATTAAATAAACTAGGCTCTCGAACAGTGCTGATCTTTTAATTAAGTACTCCCTGAAATACTATAAAGAACAAGGGAAGGCTTTTACAGCAAGGCCTTCTCCTTGCCCCTGAGCTCCAGTGCCTTGTGAGTCAGCAAGCGCAAGCAGGCGACCGTAAATGTTTTGTCTTCACACTCCCCCAGTCTCTGCTTCCCCTGACAAGGGGGCTTACGGAGGAGGGCTCAATGAACTGGTTTAGTCCTAAATAACAATTTTATAATAGTATTTCAGGCCGTGCCTTCTGCAGAGAATGCATGTCTTTTGAGTGTCACAGCATGGATTGTCCCTGCAGTGAACGTAAAGATGAAGTAATGCAAAAGCGTGAAATGGGATTCTTCAGCTCCTTGTGGGAATGTTTAAATTGCTGTCATAATGCTCATTTTGAGCTCTGTATATGTCTCATTCTGAGGTCAAATACTTATGTCCTTAAAAGCTTTTAATGAAAAAATACACTGTAAATGTAGTGTATATTGCAGATATTGAAAAGTATAAAGTTCTGCCACTGCTGGTAGTAATCACAGATTTTTAAAAATGCTTGTGTGTGTGCGTGAAAGTAGATTTTGTTGGTTGTTTTTTTAAACTGGAACGAAGATGCACAGTTCAATTTTACTGCCCCCAGTGTGCATTAGAACTGGTACATAAATTTCTGTGGTACTAAGTGGGGCTTTGTGTTAAGTGCCTACTAGAGATGCACTGTGGGTTTTTCCCTCTATGGAAAACACGTATGCCAAGCTTTGTTTGTTCAATAGATCATATTTATCTCAGTGGGTTAGCTTCCTCTGCTTACAGCTTTTTCTAATTCTCTTCGCCAGCAAAATGGAACTAATTTTTTTCCAAAGTATCTAACTGCAAGTACCACATCAACTGAATTGCATTTATTTTTTGAAGATCTTTGGGAGTATAGTATAGTACCAATATTTATTTTTTGAACGTGAGAGGAATTCTAAGAAGTCTTAAGTAATTTTTTTTTTTTGCGTGTAAAATACGTTGCCGTGTTCTGGGCTAAATTAATGTAATGTTGATTAGATGATGCCCATATAATCCTTTTGTTTCCATTACTGTTCTGCTTGTCTGACACACTCAGAAAATTAGTACTATTTGTACTGTAGTAGAATATTGTGTATGCAGGTTTTCTGGTACCGTTGAGTTGCTGCTATGAAAGCTCACACATGAAAAGGCAAGCAGTCCCAGTACTAATAAGAAAACTGTATGACTGTGTGAGTTTTGGAATGTAACAAATGTATGAAGGGCAACACATAAAGAACTGTAAAACAGTGTTAAGTGTGTGTTTGTATGTACAAATGTGGGCATAGATCATTCAGCAGTGGTATTTAAGTTGACGTATGTTCTCAACTCACACTTTAGTTACCTAGCAGTTTTGTCCAATAGAATTAATTTGTAAACACTGCCAGAATATTTTCTAGATGGTTTGTAATTTTTTAAGAGTTTTTTTAGATGTGGATGTGTAAATAAAACTGTAGCATTTAAAGTTTTTGTCTTGTGGAAGAGGAAAGTTAAAAGTTGTGTGAGCATGAAGATTTGCGAGACAAAGGGGCACTTCTGCGGGGGAAGAGAAAACAAAGACTTAACGCAGACCATCTTTTTTGTACAAATTAAACACTTCCCCCAATGTGCGTGGGCAAAATACTAATCTAATTTAGCTTTGCATTGTATGCTAGTTTAAAAAAAACCTTCTGTAATATACTGTAAAAAAAAAAAAAAACCAACCATAAACCAACCCAAAAAAGCTTTTATGGTGAGTTTTGTAAGTAGATTTATTAAAGGATGACCTGTTCTCTAGCTGTGATCTCACCACTTCAAATGGATGTAATTTGAATAAATTTTGTATGGTAATGAATCAATAAAAAGGATTTTTTAAAGAGTTTAGATTTGTATACAGCTCTTTCTTCTTACTCTTGGTGCCTATCATGCTGCTTCTTGGAACCCAGCTGGTACTATTTTCATTATTAGTGCTCACACTCCTTTGACACCAGGAATGTTTCAATCCCTTTTTTTAATTATGCTAACAAGTAGTTCAGCATTTTTTTTAAGCCAGAGTGAAACAAGAATAAAAGACACATGTAAAGAGACACAGTAGGAGATCCAGAGGTTGGGATAACACGGGTTTATTTTTATTTATCCCCCCACATGAATTATGAACAGACTTCTTGCAAACTTCATAGAAATTGGGTTATTCTAGGATTAAATGACATGAAAGCGATCGTTGAGGAACTCGTTAACCTTCCTACTGATAATTCTCCAGAAGTCTCCTAATAGGAGCCTTGAAAAGAACGAGTTCTGGTTACTTGAGTCATCTCCAGCAGTCTCTTGCACCAGACATGCATTTACAAACTTGTACTCCCTTTCTGGTCTTGGTGCTGCCACCATTCTAGATGCATGGCCATCAACTAGTAAAAGAAAAAAAAAAACTATCAGGATAATAAAATCACAGTAATATGGTTGTTTGCTTAAATGTTACGCTTCTGAGCAAGTTGTATCTGTCTTGCATCTTCTACGCACACAAGGAGAAGGCTACTATTGCAGCCCTTTATGCACTTGTCCCTACTCTGACTTCTGCACCCAGCAGTACCGAAAGGAAGGTTAGAGAAGATCCTCTGTTCTTCTACATTTCCAATAAAGAGTAACGGAGGGCTAGAGGACTGTGCTCTCCCTTTGAAGCAGAGACAGCAATAAATGTCCTCTTTCTCTCCTGGCTGTCATAGCTCCCTGGCCTGTTTGCAGTTTCTCTGTTCCACAGCTGCCATAAGCACTTTCTTATTCGCCCTTAGAATCTGCTACTGATTGCCACTTCTCCTGTCGTTTTCTCTCTGCTTTCTGTAGCTGCTTTGTAAACTTGGGATGTGCTGAGTTGCAGGAGGAAAAAACCAGCCCGTTCAACTACTTAGTTCTGCTCCCCTGAGCTAGCGCAGTGTACCTCAACATTATTCAGCGTACAAATATTACTTTCAGGGAGGCTTTATTGGGGCCCGTATGCGCTGCATTCCTTGGCTGCCAGCAGATGGAAAGGAATTCTGAGAAATCGGGCAAAACTGGCCTGAATGATAGGCAGCTACATGCTCCTTTACACACAGGAGAGGAGTTTAAAAAAAAAAAAAGGGGGGGGGGGGCGGTGTTCCTGCCCTTGAACCTACAGTGAGAACTTGTCCACCTACAAATGACAGACACCATCACTTTCTATTCTTTTTTGACTTATACCTGAAAGAGTCAGTTACACCACTGTCTTGATGCAGACAGGGACATTTTTGTTGCAGAAAGAAAGTACGAAAGATATGTAAGGTACTTTTTCTGGCATGAGACATTGCTACATGTTTAGAAGCACCAAATTTAGCAGTATACGCTGATTTTTTCCTGTGTGTAACACAGTTAATGCACCATGCCATTGGTGTTCCTGGAGCCAACAATTCTCAAGGTTAAGTGAACCAAGAGCAGCTATAGCAAAGTCATGGAGTGGTAGTAACTAAAGCATAAACAAATAGAATTCATCTCCCCATTTTCCTTTCCTTGCTGAGGCAAAAGCTGCCTGGATATTACTCTACAGCTGAGCAAAGATCAACAGAATGCTTTGCCTTTGTTACGTTCAGGAGCTTCTTTACCCACTTTTTTCTTTCTAAAACTTGACAGGGAGAAAGTGGCACAGCTAACAGAAAAAAACGGGTTGCTCTCAATTCTGAAGGGCGCTGAATGTTGCTGACAAACGACCAGCCAAATTCTCCTAAATTGCAGGAATAGAAGAAGGAATCCAGTTTCTTCTATCTTGGAATCAGGACTCTCCTAAGAGGAATCTTAGGATTCCCCATTTTTTTCCTGCATGCCTTCCCACTTACTTTTCCACCCAGAACTGCATGTTAGTTATCTGAGAAGAAGGTTGTCATGGAAAAATTGGGCCCTCACTTCCCTGGCTGTTTCCCTTCCCTAAGGACAGTGGTTGAGATGCTCTAAAACAACTAAGGATGTTCTCTTCTACTAACCATGAGCTAAAACTGAGGTTTGTATTTTATTTTCCTAGTAGTTTTTGTATTTTCCAACTCCTGCAAAAACCTGGAATGACTTCAAACGGTGTCTCCGAGCCTACCACCCCTCTTCAGCAGGAAGTACGGTATGCCGGCAACTTGGAAAGCATGTATTCTAAAGCTCTTCTTTGGACATTCAAGGAACTGGAGCATGTATATTGCCCGTCTATAGAAGGCCAGTACTGGAACTGGTATTGCCAGCTGCTGTCTCTTCAAGAGCAGTTTTCCCAGGTGGGTACAGAGAAGCTTTCTTCCTGCGGTCGAGAGATGGTAGGGAATCATCTGCTTCCCTTGCTACCTGCTGCACTACCAGCAGTCTGTGTGCAGCTTGATGTATTACGAATATGCTACAAAGCAATTCAGATTTGTGAGCTTCAAAAGCACTTAAAGGGTGTCTTCCATGTTGTGGCCACATCCTAGGACTGAACAGGACTGTGCTGGCACAAGGGCTGCTTGATATTATGAATTCTTGGCAGCGGGACAAAGTAAGGACTCCGCCGGATCATGCTGAAACTGATCAGCACGGCCTGTTTATGTCACTAGGTATGGGACTCACAGGTTATTCCTGCCTGGGAGCTGCTCTTGGAGCTCACTGCCTCCCCTTCACGAGTGGTGTTTTGTCAGTCTCGGCCATCAGGAGATTTTTGGATACGTCTAGCAGGCTATCTGTGCTTTGCTTTCTTCAGTCAACCATAAAACAGCACTGATGTCAGCCCAGTTTTGTTTAACCAGAGCGGTAACACTTGGCTAGTCGAGATAACTGGGGGGTAGTGCAGTGCCGTGCTCCCAGAACAGAGAAGTTTAAGTCAAGGACTGCATATGAAATACCTAGAAAACTGAAAAGGAGAAGGAAGGGACTCGCTAACCTTATCAGGAAGCAGTTATAATACTGATTGTCGTTACTGACATACCAAGGACTACTTACCCCGTACTATGAAGGAGGCTGTCTAGAGCAGATCAATGCAGCTACTGATGTTAAGATGTTTTCCTCCATTTTCTTCTGGGCTAAAAATGCTGCAAAAATAATGAATTACACATCACTCAGTCCCACTGAGAGTACCTCTGGAAAGTACTTGTGTGCTTAAACAAAGACCAATCACAAAGGCAAATGTATCTTAAGCTGTAAGGATGACTCTATCATGAGGCCAGGGTGATATTAATAGTGCTCAGTCCTGCCTAGAATGATTTGTTCTTAAAGATTGATTTAAATTAAGTGCTTGTTACTTTCTGTCCCAGTTTTTCCTCTTCAAATCTCTGTTACTTTGTTCTCATTGTTATCCCTTTTTTGCCTGTGAACATTGTCAGGTCAGTGTGACATAAAGTGAGACCCAGTTTTGAAGAAAAAGGAGAGGGAGGGGAAGCAATATCACAGGTAGAAGTTGCCAAGTTTTACCTGCTGGCACACCGATAGGCCTAGCATGGAATACGCTCAGGGCGTTCATTCACTTTTCCTCCAGTTCGAGGGAGACCATCATCTGCTATCTGGAGAATAGAATCATGATTCCAAAGGCTCCTTCTAAAGAGAGAAACTTCATGTTTGAAACACAATTACAAGAAATGGTGATTTTTACACCCCAAAGCAGGCTACCCCAAAATAAAATAACTATGTTAAATGTGAAATGTGTTCATCTGATTCGTGTCAATATGGAACAATGCTAGGGCCGCATGATGAAATGTGACTTTCTGTCCTACATACCCTTGTTAACCATAAGCCTAAGAAACACAGAGTGGTTAATGTATATAGTTCTTGTATCTTGCAAGGGTTGCCTGACAAATATTCCAAAACTGGTTTTGTTGCTAACCGCATAGTATTAAGCAAAAGAAGTCTATAGGGTGTGTGGAATTTGGATAATGAGGTGGGATTCCTGTGCTCAAAGAGCTGTTAAGACTGCCCTTGCTATCTCTTGTGCGACCCGGGGGAGTGGAGACTCACCCAGCTAACACAGGATGCAGATAAGGAGGGGGTCCTGTGGAGGCAGGACAGCCCTGCTTATGGTCAGCAAAGACAGTAAGATAACAGGAATGTGAGAGGTCCTTTGTTTCTTTGAAAAGGTTTCGTGTCCGATAACTGACCTTTGCCTCATTACCGGTGAAATGCATATTACAACTCACACCCCTGCATATGCTAATGAAGATTATAGAGGTCATGCTAAACATATATGACTATAGCACTCGTCTCTCCACCCAAATCATGCTACACGTCACATATGGGGGGGGGGGGGGGGGGGAACCTAATTCATTTACAAAGACCAACCTTTCCTATGAATATGTAGCAGCAGAAGAAATACAAACCGAAAACAAGAACTGTACGGTGTGCGTCTTGGTGGAGCAGAGACTCCTGGCGCACCCAGCACTGTTTGCTTGCCTCTATTCGTTTAATAAATTCTAAACTTTAATTGCAATCCTATTTGGGATTGAGTCATTTATCACAACTGGGGGCTCGTCCGGGATGGCTTTGGTTCCTGAATTCTGATTTGATCTAGGAGGGGCGCCCCACCATTTGGTGGCTCCTGTTCGAGTCGGGTCGGGACTAACGCCATCCTGAATCTAAATAAAGGCAAGCAAAGAATTTGATTTTCTATGAGCTCCCTTGCCGGCTGCAGCACTATATTTTGCCCGTAATTCTGCGCGCGAAGATCCGAACGAGGACGACGGAGTCGTAAGTATTTAAGGCGTATACCGTTCGGTTGGGTGGGATTCGGTTGCCTGTGTGCGTAAGAGTGTGACTGAGATGGAACTTAGTTCCGAAGCGATTGTGGAGGTCTTCTGACCGCGGTTCCAATCTCCCGCGAGGGACTTGGCCGCTGAAGGACCGAAGCAATTCCTATAGGATTCGTGGGTGGGTGATAGGTCCTAAACCCCCTGCAAGACACTCTTACTAAGGTAACCAAGGGCTGTAGGAATTGCCATAGTAAAATTCCTAGATGGGTCAAACAAAATCGAAGACCAGGGACCAGAAGAAAGGGAGCAAATTACCAGACATAGCACCAGAAAGTCCATTAGGAATAATGATTAGAAATTGGAACGATAGGGGCCCCAGAAAAGAAAAAAAGTAAATTAAAAATGATTCAGTATTGTATGGTAGAATGACCAAAGGAGCCTTTAAGACCACATGTCTTTTGGCCTGTTTTTGGATCCTTTGAAGACTGGATTTGCCAGGCCTTAAATATACATGTTAATGCAAAGGAACTTTTTAGCCAGGAGGAAAGTGATTATGCAGGATTATGGATCAGGACTTCACGTCCTTTTCCAGCCTCAATACTTACACTAAAAGCAGATGAGAAGTTTGAAGAAGATAAAGAAAAACAGCTTACAGACCTTTTGAGAAAGTACAAGTTGATTTCACTGAATTGCCCAAGGTAGGGAGGATAAAATACCTATTGGTAATAGTAGATCATTTAACACAATGGGTAGAAGCTTATCCTGTAGCACGAACTACGGCACAAACGGTGGTAAAAATTTTATTAGAACACTTGATACCTAGATATGGGATAATCCAGTACATCGATTCTGATCAGAGCACACACTTTACTTCTAAAATAATAAAACTATTATGTCAATCATTAGGCATTCAGTGGGAATACCACACTCCGTGGCACCCACAAAGCTCGGGGAAAGTAGAAAGAATGAATCAAACAATAAAACAACAATTGGCTAAGTTAATGATCGAAACACAAATGCCCTGGACAAAATGTTTACCATTGGCACTTTCAAACATAAGAACTAAACCACACAGTGAGACTGGATTATCGCCATATGAAATGTTATATGGCATGCCTTATTCCCAAGGGATGCCTCTAGGAAACAATGTAGTTGAGGATCATAGTATCCAAAAATATATAATTACCATTGGAGAGAGATTAAAAGAACTAAGAGAAATTGGGATGATAGCTCAAACACCACCTCTAGGATTTGCAATTCATCAGTTAAAACCGGGAGATAAGGTTCTAATAAAAACATGGAAAGAGGAAAACCTATCTCCCCTCTGGGAAGGACCTTTTCTTGTTTTATAAACTACAAAAACAGCTGTGAGAACTGCTGAGAAAGGATGGACACATGTGTCGTGAGTAAAAGGTCCAGTGAAGGAGTGGAAAGTAACATCTGAACCAGGAGAAACTAAACTAACCATCAGATGAACTTGAAGAGGCCTTCATCAAAGAATATAAGCTAAGTTGCTGTGGGAATTTTGTTGTGATTACTCCTATAAAATTAGTAAACAGAGAGACTCCTGAATAGATACCTATTAAAGGAAACGATTTATTAATAACTGGGATCAGTTAAATATTATCCCCTAGAAATAACAATAGACTATCCGCAGTATACATGGGATTTTTAGGACAAATTGGAAAAAAGGCAAACTTTAAACTCATTTGAGTACTCAGAAAAGGACACCCCTTAAGATTAAGGAAGAGGGCAAGACCGGATAGGGAACCAGTGTTGCGGCTTGAAAGGTCTGCCAAGGGCTGCAACCCCTTCGGGCTGTGACCGCCGATCACTATGGCCCTTACCGGACCTCTTCTAGTTCTACTTGGGGTGAGTTCCTAAACCCAGACTACGGCAAACAACTGCAGTCAATGTATAGTAACTACTAGAAAGGGACGGATAAGCTCCCAAACCTTGATGTATCATACGGTCTACGACTGTAAAGACCAGAAAATAGGAAACTGCATTCATAACCAAACCCAGTATGCTCTATGCAGAAGGGGATGGTCCTGTGTATATTAGGATACTGCAGGCTGGGGATATGATAATCAATGTGGGAATTTACAAGCTTCAATCACAAGGGTGCAAACAGACAGTAATTGTACAACCCATACCTATAATCTGGTAAATTTAACTCTCATAAATTTAGAAATTTGGAAACAGAAAAAAGTAACCAAAATTGGACTTAAGATATACGGACCTGGAGAAGACCCGGGTGTAGTTATTAATATTGAAATCAAAGAAAGGACAAAAAGAATCAGTGCAACATAGACTGTTATTCAACTCATTTTATCATGAAATAGAAACAGGAGTGAAATATGAAATTCCCACAGTTGCTAAAAATCTATTTGTGAATCTTGCTGAAAACATTGCTAAGTCATTGAATATAACTAATTGTTATGTTTGTGGTGAAACAAATCAAGATGAACGATGGCCATGGGAGGCTATGGAGAACAACATAAGCAATCCCCAAGTATGGAAAACAATAGGTAAGGGTAATAGGAAACAACAATGGGTACTCCAAACGAGTATAATTGGAAGGAGTTGTTGGCAAAATCTAAAAAACAAAGGAAGACAAGTAGGTAACCTAGAGTGTGAAGGAGGTTACCTATGAAATGAAACTCAGAAGCGCTGGGATAAATGGGGAAGCCCACTGGAAAAGAATAATCAATTTAAGAATTGGACCAATAGAACAAACATACCAAAGGGCTGGCCAACTCCTGAAGGACATTATTGGATTTGTGGCAAACTAGCCTATGCATATTTACCAGAGAATTGGGCAGGATCCTGTGTATCAGGAGCTATAAGACCCAGTTTTTTCCTGTTACCCATAAATCGGGGAGAGCGATTAGGAGTCCCAGTGTATGCTGAAGCTGATGAGCTAAGAAAAAAAGCGTCATAAACGGAACTTACAAATCGGACATTGAAGAGATAACGAATGGCCCCCTGAGAGAATCATTGCCTACTATGATCCAGCTACGTGGGCAGAAGACGGATGCTGGAGCTACAGGACCCCAATATAAATGCTTAATAGAATAATTAGGTTACAAGCTGTATTAGAAATAGTTATAAATAAAACCGAAGATGCACTTGGATTAATTGCAAAGCAAAATACCAAGATGAGAACTGCTTTGTATCAAAATCGCTTAGCTTTGGATTATTTGCTAGAACAAAGAGGAGGAGTCTGTGGAAAATTTAACCTTAGTAATTGTTGCTTAGAGATTGATGATGAAGGAAAAGCTGTAAATGAACTTGTAAAAGAAATGAAGAAAATTGCACATGTTCCAGTTCAAACTTGGAATGGAATCAATCTATGAGAATTATGGAGAGACTTTACAGGCGGTGATTGGCTTACTAAAATTGGGAGAGTTGTACTGGGGATATGTGGAGGATTGTTAATAATTCCATGTTTAATACCTTGTTTTACCAGACTAATACACTCGGTTATACAAGGAATGCAAATATCTGCGGTACCTGTTGACCCAGAACCAGGGAAAGAAAAAACCCATTCCCTAATGATAATAAAAACAAAAGAAGATTCAAAATTGATACCAATTCGGCAAGTGTTGACTCGATTGGAAACGAAAACACGAATCAATACCATAAAAAAAAAAAAATGGGGGATTGTGAAATGTGTTCATCTGATTCGTGTCAATATGGAACAATGCTAGGGCCGCATGATGAAATGTGACTTTCTGTCCTACATACCCTTGTTAACCATAAGCCTAAGAAACACAGAGTGGTTAATGTATATAGTTCTTGTATCTTGCAAGGGTTGCCTGACAAATATTCCAAAACTGGTTTTGTTGCTAACCGCATAGTATTAAGCAAAAGAAGTCTATAGGGCGTGTGGAATTTGGATAATGAGGTGGGACTCCTGTGCTCAAAGAGCTGTTAAGACTGCCCTTGCTATCTCTTGTGCGACCCGGGGGAGTGGAGACTCACCCAGCTAACACAGGGTGCAGATAAAGAGGGGGTCCTGTGGAGGCAGGACAGCCCTGCTTATGGTCAGCAAAGACAGTAAAACAACAGGAATGTGAGAGGTCCTTTGTTTCTTTGAAAAGGTTTCGTGTCCGATAACTGACCTTTGCCTCATTACCTGTGAAATGCATATTACAACTCACACCCTGCATATGCTAATGAAGATTATAGAGGTCATGCTAAACATATATGACTATAGCACTCGTCTCTCCACCCAAATCATGCTACACATCACATGGGGGGGGGGGGGGGGAACCTAATTCATTTACAAAGACCAACCTTTCCTATGAATATGTAGCAGCAGGAGAAATACAAACCGAAAACAAGAACTGTACGGTGTGCGTCTTGGTGGAGCAGAGACTCCTAGCGCACCCAGCGCTGTTTGATTGCCTCTATTTGTTTAATAAATTCTAAACTTTAATTGCAATCCTATTTGGGGTTGAGTCATTTATCACATTAAAGATGCAGTATCAATAATCTTTTTAGGTTAACTGTGTATATAAAAAAAAAGCAATAGCATTATGCTTGCCCTCTAGAACACGCTGATCAAGAAGGAAGCAGTACCTTTAACAATCTGTCTGCTCAGAGCCCTGGCTTTACCCATCCACAGCCAGACTCATGGCTTCCAAAACATTAATCAGAAAAGTTGCTACTAGCCCTATATTGGCGGGAAACAATGCCAGAAACTTTAGCCATCTAATATTAAATCCTTGGACCAACATCTTCCAGACTGACTGAACAGAAAAGCTGCTACCAGCATTGTATTTTGAGGAAATGAGCGATTAAAAAGAAAAGGGCTGTGGGCATGGCAGGCATCAATAGCTCGTCATTACGCGGAAACTTCCGAATCCAAGTGCTTTAACTGGCTTTTACTGCCGGACCTAGTTTTCACTCAAAACGGAGGTGAGTCTCCAAGGATGCGGAGAAACGAAGCGCGGAGGACGCGTGGCCTTGGCGCTCGGCAGATGCCCCGGCGCCGGTGATCTGCGCTGCAAACCCAGCCACGGCGCAGCGCCGGAGGACACCCCATGGCAGCGCCGGAGGACACCCCCTCTCCAGCTCCACGACTTCCCCTTCCCCCTCGCCACAGCTGACGCTCCCAGCACGGCGGCCCGGCGCCGCGGCCACGGGAGCAGCCGTGAGGGCTCCTACGGCCCTAGCGCCCGCCGCGCCCTCCCCCGCCCCGCTCCGGCCAGGCCTCAGCTCTGCTCTTCCCCCACGTACGGCACTCCACCGGCGAAAGGAGCGGGAGCGCCGGCCCGGCGGACAAACCCCTCGGCGGTCGCGCAGCGGGACGGGCAGGCCCGCGCTGCCGCGCCGCTGCCGCTGCCCACCCCGCCGGGCGGCGCAGCCGCGCTCTCTCTCGCGAGGCTGCGTCCCAGAGCGCGTGCACCGGTTTGGCCGCTGCCGACCGCCGTCGCGGCGCTGCTGCGCGCGCGCGGGGGCTTGAGGCGGGGCGCGGCGGCCGCGATGGCGGAGCCCTGCTGAGGGCGTGCGGGGCCCGGCGGGGTGAGAGCCGGGGCTCGCCGTGGAGGCCCCCTCCCCCCTTCTCCCCCCCTCCCCTTCTCCCCTTCTCCCCCTCTCCCTCCCCATCCCCCTCTCCACCCTCCCCCCTCTCCCTCCCCCTCCCCCCTCTCGCTCCCCCTCCCCCTTCTCCCTCCCCCCTCTCCCCTCTCGCTCCCCCTCCCCCCTCTTCCTCCCCCTTCCCCTCCCCCCTCCACCTCGTGGGTCTCTGTCCACCAGTTCTGCTCGTTCCTGCCATGTCTTTTTGTTCTTTTTTTTCCCCAGGATTATTCTCCAAGAGGATTTAGACCTTGCTTCAAAAGGTATGACTTTTCTTTTGGCTGTATTCGTTCTTTTGGGGGCCACGGAAATAAACTAAGCTTCTTTGTTTTGCAGCTGCTCCATTATAGCAGGTATTTTTCTGGAAGAGAGAAAAAACAACAAATCAAAACTTTTTCCTTCCCTGTATTGAGTTGATAACTTTACCTATTTGTACACACTGTTCGTGGTATAAAGTATATAATCATATTTTGATTTAAAAAGTCTGAATATTTACAACAGTATAAAGTAGTGTAAGAGATGTTGCCCCCCCCCACCCCCCCCAATATTCTTTATTGCTAGACTTTCCACAGCTTTTTATTTTGGTTCATCCTTTGTGGCCTTTTTAGAGATCCTGGGATTTTTGATCTAGAAGAATGCTAAACGCTTCTATGTCTTTGTCAGATGCATCCTCTTTGTGACATCATCATATTCCTTTTTAAGTTAAATGTTATAAAAGTTATATGAAGTTTGATTTTGAAGTGTACTTTGCAAGATTGACTGAAGGACTCACACTGGGGAAAGTGCATAGGTGTTTAACTTCTTATGTCCTTGAGTAATTCAGTTTGTACAAAATACTTTGAGGTGTTGCCAGTAGCCTGAGCTTTCTGTTCCTGAAATCTGGTTTTAAAGAAATTAAAGCCTTGTTTCTTTTGTTCTTCACTGCCAGTTAGGAAAGTGTTGTGTTTTCCCTGTAAACTCTGTGAAATGCCCCTGTGTGATTTCCTTAGTAAACTGTTGAGACATGTACAAAACCAAGTGTCCAATGCTAAATCAGACATTATTCTGATGAAGAATTACACACAGCACAGTGTGAGGCGTGTAATTAATGCATAGCTTTTTTTTTTTTACAGGCTCCTTTAGTAAATAACTTTTTTTTCCTTTCCTGAAAACTGATCTGGATCTTGAGATCTGCTGGGAGCTATAGATGCATGTATATTTACTTTCTTGTGGAAAATATAAATAGATTTTAATGATTTTTCTCGTGTATTATATGAGCCAGATGATAATTAGCTATTTGATGTTAGCTAGGTGTAGTTGTTTAACACCTTGTACCTGAGGACAGGAATTTTTATTTTGCTGTCCTAATGAATGAAGTAATTCAAATGAAAGTCCTGTGGGATCAGGAATTCTAGGAATAGTTTGGTTTCTTTTCAAAAGGACTATGAAGACATTGAAATACTGTGCACCTGTTTTCAGCACACAAATAAAAGAGCCAGAAGAACCTCTGAAGGAGGCGCTTGAATGCTGTGTCTTTCATTCTTCTGTGATGTGAGTGGAAGCGTATCTGTCGCATAACATGAACTCATTATTCCACTGTGCTGCCTGACATGGTTAAGAATACTCGTATCTTGGATATGTCACGTCAGAGGAGCTGCAGGGTTTTTGAATTAGAAGGTGGCAAGGTACAGATTATTAAAAAAAACCCAAACAACCCTCTCTATGGTTTGTGGCTTTCTCCCTGCCTGTGTTTGAGATCTCGGGGGAAGAGGGCCTCAGGAAATATCTCTGGATAGTTGATTGTTTTTATGTGCTCACCTTCCCTCATCTATATGATCTATCGCAGGTATATGTAGAAATACATCTGACTTTTCTTTATGAGAACATATGCAGTAGATACTAGGCCTTGGCTTTGTATTCAAATGCTTGCTAATATCAGTCTTCTCTAATGCTTCTTGAAGATGCCTGCTGCCTGTGAACCAGTGCTTGAAGATATTGATGATACCGTGTCAGCAGAAGATTTGAAGCCACATGATCGGCAGTTTGTAAGAAAGAACGTTTTTCCAAAAGTGCGACAACGCAATTCACAAAAAAATACTCGGGCAGACGATGATCCCCCAAGTGACAGGTAAATTCTTCCATCAACCCTATCTTGTTGCTTTGCTCATATCTTGTGTGCACTGTCAGCTTCTAAAAATAAGGTGGAAGTTCTCATTGTCTCATAGTGTAAAATTTGAATACAAGATAAAAATGAGTGAAATAGTGTTTATAAAATGTAGTGATAATGAACAATAAATCCTGAGCAGATTTCTTGTCCTAGACAAACTTTCTCTAGAAATCAGTTATGACGGAGATATTGATTAATGGAGTAATCAGACTGGAAAAATGGTTCCTGTTACTTCAGCTTGTATGTGTAAAACATTCCTGAAAAATTGTCTGCTTCACCTTAATTACCTAAATAGAAGCTGAGCTCTTCAAAATGCAGTCCTGGAGTAGCCTTGTGCCATCTGGAATGAGAAATAAGAATAAAATCCTGAGACTCACGAAAGGCTTGAGGCTGGAAGGGACCTCTGGAGGTCATCTTCTGCAAAGCCCCTGCTGAAGCAGGGCCACCTACAGCCAGGTGGCCAGGACCGTGCCTAGCTAGTTTTTGAATATCTCTAAAGAGGGAGATTCCACCACCTCCTTGGGCAACCTGTGCCAGCGCTCAGTCACCCTCACAGTCAAAAAGTGTTTCCTGATGTTCAGAGGGACCCCTGTGTTTCAGTTTGTGCCCGTTGCCTCCTGGCCTGTCACTGGGCACCGCTGAAAAGAGCCTGTGTCTGTCCTCTTTGGACCCTCCCTTCAGGTATTTAATATCCATTGATGAGCTTCCCCCGAGCCTTTCTCTTGCAGGCTGAACAGTGCCAGCTCTCTCAGCCTCTCCTCTTAGGAGAGATGCTCCAGTCCCTTAACCATCTTCATGGCCCTTTGTTGGACTGTCTCCAGTATGTCCATCTCTCTCTTGTGGGTGTATCCCATCAGGGACTTAGGTATGTCCAGTTTGCTGAAGTATTCCCTGACCTGACCCTCTTCCACCAAGGGTACATCTTCCTTGCTTCAGTCTTTCCACCTGGCTTCTGGAACCTGGGATTTCCAAAGGCTGTACTTGTTGTTTGTACATCCTCCTGCAAGTGACATAGTGAGACTTCTTTTGAACTTACTGTTTTATTTCAGTGGAAATCGTATGCAGTAACTATGGAACGTATCTTTTGTGTTTTTCCTTCTTGTGATTCCCCTAAGAGCAGAATCAACTTTCTGCTGCAGTGGAATTGATCAAAGTATAAATGAACTCAGTTATCGATTCTAGTTTCTACTGCATTTCCGAGATCTGGATTTTGGTTGGTGCCACCCCCTGCTCCCCCTCCCCCCCGCCCTTAATTTTGAGCTGGTGGATGAAATTTCCCTGCATTATAAAGGTGGAAATAAAGTATGTCTGGAATGTGCAGGAAATTTGATTTTGTTTTCTCATTAGTGTTCAAAAGAGATTTTTATAAGCATAACAGTCCACCTTTATGTGAAGCCCCATTCTGCCAGGAGTGTGTGTACAGCCGAACCGGTGGCCTATAGATACTTGACACTAGCACTCCATTCTCCGAAGTATTCAGGAGAATACTGTATGTTATTTAACAGGCTGTATTTTAGTGTTTTTGACCCAAGAATGCACATTGAATGTACGTTGTTTAGACAGTAGGAACACTAAATACATTGTACATGTGCAACACGTGTTGCACATGTCTAATGATCATTAATCTGCCATCAACAATTTTTTGTTTCTAGCTAGGGGAAGTAGCTTTAAAAAAAGAAGCGTGGGGGAGGAGAAAAGAGAAAAGATGTGGGCAGGGCAAAGGATGGTGTTGCAGGATGTCTGTTGTTCTTGTACTGGCATCTTTAGCTCATTGGCACAGTTATCCCGGGAGTTTCAGTGAGAGCTTCTTGCAGAATTTTTTGTTGGTTCTTAAACCATTGTGTGTGCCAGCTCCATGGTGCACATCTGCCATGCTGCTTCTGTAGCCCAGAAAGGTTGGGATATGAGCTTTCAGACGTTAGTGTGGCTGGTGGCAGGCTTAAGTTAAGAATTTATAAAGGTGCCTTGTATGGAGGGAACTCCGGTCAATGAGTGCCATAATATCAAAAGGCTGCAGTTTAGCTCTACCTGTTTGCTGGTGGCCTCATTTCAGTGCAGTCACTTGAAGATCCCTTGTTAAATGATCATTTTCAGAAAGTGAGTTGTTTGGTTTGTTTTTTTTCAATACAACTGCCGCGTACTGAATCTCTTCTTATCCTACAGCTCTTGTACATTCTCCATTCTAAAACTCTTTTCTTGCCACTTGTGGTGGCTTGACCCTGGCCAACAACTGAGCAGCCACCCAGCCACTTGCTCAGCCCTCCTCTCAGTAGGCTGAGGGAGCTAACTGGAAGAGCAAAAGCGAGAAAACTTGTGGGTTGGGGTAAAGACAGTTTAAGTGAAGGCAAGAGTAAGGATAAACTTCAAGGGATGCAA
Source organism: Gavia stellata (assembly GCF_030936135.1). Taxonomy (NCBI): domain Eukaryota; kingdom Metazoa; phylum Chordata; class Aves; order Gaviiformes; family Gaviidae; genus Gavia; species Gavia stellata. The sequence continues at coordinate 1,253,894 of NW_026777121.1, forward strand.
AAGCAATTGCTCACCACCTCCCACAAGCAGACTGATGCCCAATCAGTCTCAGAACAATGGTTAGTTTGGGAGGACCAAACCGCCAGTTTTTATTGCTGAGCATGATGTCATCTGGTATGGATTATCCTTTTGGTCAGTTTGGGTCAGCTATTCTGTCCATGTTCCCTCCCAGCCTCTTGTCCATCTCCAGCCTGCTTGAGGCGGGGTGGAGCACGGTGGGCAACAGGAGGTTGTGATGCTGTGCAAGCACTGTTCCACAATAGCTAAACCACAGGTGTGTTATCAACACTGTTTTAGTCATAAATACAAAACACAGCATCATACAGGTAGCTGTGGAGAAAGTTAACTCTATCCCAGCCAGATCTATTACCCGCTCCACTAAACTCACATAATTATAATGTTTTTCCCTGCCTGTTTTGGAGTCGTTATTGTTTGTGTTGCTTATTTTATAGTTGAAGAATTACAATTAATTGAGTCTGTTCAGTGGCCCTGACGGGGAAGCGTGTTCCTCTTTTAACTTCTTCGTTAATTTTTACTTATCAGCGTTATTCCTGGTGCTCAGAAAATCTGGATTCGTACATGGGGATGTTCTCACAATAATTCAGATGGTGCATATATGGCTGGACAGCTGGCTGCATATGGATACGAAATGACAGGGAACAATATGGGACAAGTCGCATAATTCAGTTTTTTGGGGTGAACGTTCAGAGCTGTCAAGCTGTTGTTGAATGTTTTCAGTCTTAATTACACTTTTTTAAAATGCCCCTTTGATCTCTTTCTGATTTGAAGGTGAGGAGGTAAAGTGTTTTCCTGGCATTAAGGAGAATGATTACAAGATGAGTGCTTTCAGAATGGTTAGGTTTTCCTGACAGGGCAGCCATCTGATAGGTGTCATGCAGTGCCTTTTGTGGGCATTTTGCTTGCTAAACTGAATTGAAAAGTTTTCGTAGGAGTGGAAGGGAAAGATCTTACTTCTTGGGCAGAATCTAGCTGGTTGTCTGATTGTAGCTGGTGGAACCCAAGTGCGAGAGAGAGAGAGAGGAAGGAGAAGTGTTGTCACTTAGTGATGAGTGTGTTTGCTGCTGGAGCAGAGGTGAACTACTCCATGTGAATGATCCTTTGTTTTGGGAGGGATGATCAGTATGATGGAGGCGGGATGATCTAGGATTGTATCTTGTACATTTGAAAGGGCTGAAGATGCTGTTTTTCCTTTCCTTCCAAATACTTTAAAACACTCCCTGTCATCTTGTTCCACCTCCCCAACCCTAAAAAAACCCCCAAACTTGTGGTTGTGCTGGCCACGTTTCATCTCCTTAATGAAAAATGTGTTGAAAGAAAAGCTTGTAGAAAGCTGAAAACACAGATTGATGTTGTGTTTCAGTGGAGAATTATTGACTGAATGCTTTTGTGTAACTTACAATTAGTCAAAATAAAAATTTAAATTTTATTAATTAATTCAAGTTTTAGTTTGTCTCGCATTTAAACTTGCATCCTGCTTGTACTGAAAGACTGCAAAGTTGTCTTTCCTGACACTTTACTAGAAGTATTTTCTTCCTGATTTCACAAAATGCTTGTTTCTCTTCTTGAATGTCTCATGATATCATGAAACAGTTACATCTCATTTTCCTGTTTCGCAGTTGATCTTTCTGTTTTTGTCTAAGTAGAAACTAGATACTGAATTATTCAAGTGCTGAACTATTGGAGGGAACCCAGGTTATTCTTTAAGGAGTAGCGCAACTCTGGAGTGGGTATGCTCTTTTCACAGACAAGTGGAGTGCTGGTCCAAAAAGCCTTCTTTGTGGCAGCTGTTTTTGTAAGACTACAAATGAGTTCTCGGTTTTGCCTCGTTACGGCTTTCTTAAATTTAACTTCTTTTTATCTTAATCTCTCTAATGCATAGTGTTGCAGAAGCTACTTTGGGCTTGTCAAGATTTGGACAGCTGTCGTGTGCTTTTGGAATTTTATTGGGAGACATGGAGGAAAGATGGAGTGCAGCGAAGGAAGGAACTACCTAAAATTTTTGATACCTTCTCTTTTTAGAAAATGAAGTGTTCATAACTTGAGACTAGAAATCAGTCTACATCTAGAATCTGAAACTGAGAACTAAAAACTGACTAAAAATTGCCATAGCTGGGACAGGAATTACCTACAGAGGAATTTTGGGAACTGTATAGGAAATTGCTTGCTAGTTTCTGGTCATTATTAAATCGATGTCTTGATTTAGTTTGTGTGTGTGTATATGCCTATATTAAATCAAACAAACCAAAAAACCCCAGTGCTGGGGTGGTAGGCAGAAATTATCCAGTGTGGTTTCTTTTTTGTGAAATTAGGTAACTTCTTTTTAAGCTGATACATTTAAGGACCTCTGGAAATGTCATTTTTGTTCAACAGAACAAAAATACTGGCTACAAATTCTGGCTCAAGTAACTTTTTACAAATCCATCTCTTGAATGTTCTCCTTTATAGGCTGATAATGAAGCTGGAGCTGAGTGCAAGTATTGCAAGTATGATAGCTGTATGTGAGACTAGGAGGTGGTGAAGAGGGCAACCGCCTTTCTGCTCAAGATAGTGATGCTTCTGGCCACAAGTGCGTATGAAAGTGCTCTATTCCTGCTTGGATTGCTGATAATGTCTCTCAGGGTTTCACACGGGGACTGATCTATGTAATGGACTTGGAAGACAGGATGTCTTCCAGCCTTCAGCAAGTTTGTGGACTATGCCGACCTGGGGGAAGTGGTTGATAGTCTAGAAACCAGTGCTGTGGTTCAGAGGGACCTTAAAAGACTAGAAAAAGGGCTAGCGGAAACCATATGATACTTAGCAAAGGCAAATGCAAAATCCTAGGGTTGGCATAACCCCAGCTAGTGGTAAAGGTGGGGGTGGGCAGCCTGACTAGAGAGCAGCTTTGCAGAAAAAGATTTTGGGATTCAGGTGGACAAGAATTGAACATGAGTCAGCAATGTATTCTTGTAGCAAAAAAAGGCAAACTGCATCCTGGGCTGTGCTAGCAAGAGTGTAGCCAGCAGGTCTGGGAGAGTGATCCTTCAGGTCTAGTGGTACTTGTGAGACAGCGTTTGGAGTGCTGTGTCCAGTGAGCCAGCTTGCGCCCGGTTTTGGGCTCCCCAAAACGAGAGAGGTTGATGTAGTGGAGCGAGTCCAACGGAGGGCCACCAAGATGGTTTGGGAGCACACGATGTATGAGGAGAGACTGGGAAGACTGGGTTTCTTCAGCCTTAAGAAGAGAAAGCTCATGGAAGATCCTAGTTGCAGATAGGAATAGCCAGTAGGAAGGTACAGAGGAAATGGAGTCAATCGCCTGTCAAAGGTGTGCAGTGAAACAAAAGACAGCAGAGTCTTGCTCTTGACAAAGTGGCAGTTAAGATTTTTAGCATCCAGTGCGTAACTTATTGCTCATGCTGTCCACCTTTCTATAGAGGAGATGCCAATATAGAAAGTTTTCCAACATTTCTCGAGTATCTCTCGTCAGTCCCTTTTTAAGAAAGCTTGTTATTTTTTTTACAGTGAGTCATCTGGGAAGTCCAGCTAGAATGTCAAGAAGGGATTTAATCTTTTTTGTACTATACAGTGAAGTAGTTACTCAGTAATAGTAAGTATTGCTTACATAATCCAAATTTCAAACATGTCTTGAAATTAACATTGTTTGTAATATGCAAAAAATAACAAAAAAAGTTTTGCAAGAGCTGTTTTCTAAATCGATGCCTCTCTCTGTTGCTAGAATTTGTTAGTTTAATGTCAAACTGTTCTAAACTTGAGGAAAAGATAGAAATATTCGCTAAGGTGAAAGATTGTCTGTTGTCACAGCATCTTGGACAGCTATTACCTAAATAAGTGTTTTGATTAGCCTGTTTCCTGTACGTTCCTAAGCTTTAGAGTCAACAACACTTATTGAAGAGATGCTGGAATGAAGTTCTGGGTCTAGTAAATTAAATGTGACCTTTACTTGCAGTTACTGCTTCATTATAAGGGAAATGGTCAAGCACTGTTTCTAGTGTCTTCTATCTAATTGCAAGATTGAAGAAAAAAAGAGGGTAGAAAAGACGCATCGGATAGACTTTTATTGCTAACTAGGAGTTGTAACAATGCAACCTGCCTTGTAAGTTGGCTTAGCTGAAACTGGGCATAGGTATAATGATGTCTTCTAATGATAGAAATAAGTTTTTATGACTTGTTGCAAAAATCTTATTCTAATATTATTCCTTATCCCTGTTTATTGGGCGGATTTTCTACCCTGTTCTTGATTTGAACTCTGTTCAAGAGATGCGGAAGTCTTTTTTCTTTTCTTTTTTTCCTTGCCTTTCTTTCACCTGTTTCAAAAATGTTCCTTCTGTACAAGAACCCTTTGTTGCTTTCAAGAGTGGCTCTATCCAAAGGTGAAAACTGAGGGCTGTGCTACAGTTTTTCACAGCAAAGCCTACCTCTGTCTGGGGGGAGAGCGCAGCGTGAATCTGCAATATACAGATGTTTGTTTGGGAAGGGAATTCAGTATGTGTGCCACTTAACAGTGCTTTCTCTCCAAAAAATGGAACCGAACGTGTATAGTCAGACATAGAAGGAATTGACTTGTGAAGCGGGTAGTCATATCAGCATTTGTTGGCATCTATAGGTTTCTGGTTCTGTGGAGTGGATGGGTTTTGGCCCAAGCTTCTTGAATGTATTTTGATGGATGAAGCAGTTAAGTATGCTTGGTTTTTTGTGATAACTGTTACAAATCTGTAATATAAAAACTCATCTACACAGTGTATGTAGGTGAGCAGGCACTTCTTTATTGCAGCACTGGACGCACAGGGGATCACTCCACCTAGTGTGCGTGTTTAGTTTCTCTGCTACAGAAGTTGTATACAATCAAAGTATACATAGTCATCATATTTCCAAGAAACAATTAACATATTCATACAATTTCCGAGAACTCATTAGTATGTGTAAATGCTCGTGACGCATGCGCCTTCAGGTACACAGGTGGTTGTCTAAGGTGCTCTGGTGGTCGTCCATAGTCTTCCTCACTGCTTCAGTGAATGTCCATGAAGGAAGTAGCAGTACAAGGGGAAGGAAGGCTTTTTAAAAACCACGTACTGTAGTGTGCTATTGAGAGGCATAAAAGAGCGGGAAGTTCCCAATATCCGCTGATCCTACTTTCTAGAGCACTAGTCCAACATTTTCTGTGTATGTGGTTGAGATGTTTATCAACCTTCCTGGCATATTGTAAGAATTAACTGAATAACTTTTTTTTTAATTATTTTTCTGCTAACATTATGCTCAGTGGTAGCTGAGACATGCATGTAAGAATAATTAAGTAACTCTTCTTGACATGAATGTGGTTTTCCTCTTCATTCTCTTTTTATTTTCAGTGGAATCTGGCTGAAAATCTATTCCGGTTGTTTTCAGCCAAAAAGGACAATTTGGAAAATGAAGTCTGAGCCACCAGAAACTGTTTCCTTGGGCTGCGCTGCTCTACGTGATAGAAAGCCTGGGTACTGGAAGAAAGAATACCTCTTCAAACAAATAGCTGCTGTCAAAATGAGAGTAAGGCGACTTGTTAAACCTGTAGATCCTTCTACAGGTCTTCCATGTAAAAACAAAGAAGCTATGAAGTAAGCAATGCCTTGTCACAGAAGATGTTGACTTGAGAACAATGTACAGACTATTAATGACTTGGAAAATGCTGGGGGGATAGGGAAGTAGAGCTATAAACTATGTATCATAATGGGAAGATACGATGATAGCCTATAAATGACCTAGCCTGAGAAACACAAGTAGCAGTTAGTAGAAATTTTAAATTTCTGTTGGAAGCATAGTTTAAGTTTTGTCACTTTGAGAATCTTTTTTTTTAAACACCCCTCTCCCTTCTCGATTCCTAAATAACAGAGCCTCTGGCTTGAGGTGGAGAATTGTTCTAAAGGACAAAAATGGAAAGGAACACGTAATGGAGAAGGCAAACCTGTCGATTAAGGACACATCTGTTACTATACTTTGGTATAGTACAAATTGGCCATGCTTAGACATCCTGTCAAGCCTGAAACTGTTTGGAGTTATGCCATTGCTTCCTGAGCAAAGCAGAGCTCCCAGCAAGAATGGGTGAGTGTTAATAGAGGATTTTTGAGGGGGTTTTGGTGTAACTGGGTGATAATGTGTCTGTAGGAGCTATCTGGCCTTGGTTTGACTTAACAAGTTAACTCTTTCTTAGAAAGCCTCTCTGTAATATTTCTTCCAAAGCGTGTGTCCTTTTCTTCATTGCTCGGGCTTTTTAGCAAGAGATAGGTATAATCCAGCAAGCTCTGACATGAATTTATAGGTTAATGTAGCTACTGGCATGCAAGATACAGACTGATAGGTCCTGCCTTGGCAAGCTGAATCTAAGGCATAGCTCGAAATGAGCATGAAACAAACATGTAAATCTAGGAGAATTTAATGTGAGACATTGAGAGTGGAACTGTTGATGGCTACAATGGGGTGATCTCTGTTACTAAGGTTTATTTTTTTCTATTGGGTAGGTGTGTATGTGAATGGAGGGAACTTGGTGTTTGGCTGCGAGTACAATATAAGTATATGCATATAAAAACAATAGCCCACAGCACAATGTGGGATAGCTGTTGTTTTGTAACTTAAGTGTGTACTATATTCTTCTGGCATTATATTCTGAGCAAAGATGTTTAAATTAAAAGTGTGTATTTGAGGTATGTACGTATTTGGTTGCTGTCAAGGAGTTTTCCACATGTCTCTGTCCTACGTGTCATTTTAATATATACAGTATCGGCTACATGCTGCTTACACAAACCCCCTAGCAGTAGAGCTCTGAAAAGAGAGAATTGTTGTTCACCTTTGTGAAATGTTGTTCACCTTTGTGAATTTCAGTTGTTAGGTGTTGAGATCCTGCTCGTATGCTGTAGTTGTTTAAAAGTGATTTTATGGCTGTGCATGCTGAATGCTTTCCAAACTGTTTCCATCATGTGCTGTTGGTCAGACTTCAGAGTGAAAAATGAAATTGGGCTGAACTTTTACATAAATAAGGAGACATAGTCTTGTTGCTACATTCTGTCTCTTCTTTTCGAAGAACAGTGAACATCAGCCCCGGGACCAAGGGCACCGCGGGCAACGCGAGTACTGCGGGCACTACGTCGTTTGCCGCGCTGGTGGCGACGAGCTCTCCGTGCTTGCAGCTGCCACGTGTTGCTGGCAGCAATGAATTTGCTCCGCCTCCTCGTCCTGCTGGCCCTGTGCGGGCCTGCGCACGGCACGTGGGACACCTGTGGGTAAGTAAGTGGCCCAAGGCTCCGGCAGGGAGCTTCGGCAACCCTTATGGGCTTCGCTGGAGGGTGCCCGCTTGTCCCCCGTGGCCACGCCACAGCTTCCTGAACCCCACCTGGGAACTTCAGTTCCTTGCCAGCACCCACGCTGCTGGCACAACTGGCCTGCGGGGATAAAACAGAAACGGGGGCGGATGCACGCACGCCCCACGGGCTTCCCTGGCCTTGCTGTCCACGCAACGCCTTGTGGAGAGGGAAGACAGCTGACTCGTAGCCTGAAGAGCAGCAAGCCCTCGAGCAGGACAGTAATGAGGAGTTTCTGTTTCCAGAGGGACCTGCGGGCTCCGGCCCATGGCTTCTCAGCACGGCGTGTCGCGCGTCGTGGGTGGCACAGATGCCCAGCCAGGGGCCTGGCCCTGGATCGTCAGCATCCAGGATCCCTGGAAAACAGGCACGGGGCATACATGCGGAGGGTTCCTCATCAGCCCACAGTGGGTCCTCACAGCAGCCCACTGCTTCATTGAGGCCAGGTAAGGGGAGGACCAGGGAACGCGGATATCCCCACAACACTAGCAGGTGCCCTGTCCGCAGCACCGCGTGCTACTGCCATCCCGTCTCCTTGCAGTCCGCCCAGTGCCTGGGTACTGCAGAGCCCAGCTGAGAGACTGCTCAGGAGAAGGCTGGGCTTGTGCCACTGCTTCCTAGCAGCCTCCAGCTCAACACTCCTTGTGCCTAAGGCGTGCCAGGGCACTCGCCCCCTCCCTAGCGCTGCTTGCCTCTCTCCCTTGCGGAGCAGAAGGCAGGGAACTGCAGGGCTGCTGCAGCACATGGCTCCGCTCCCTCTGACCCCTCTCTCCCTCTGCCTTCCAGGCACATCACCATGTGGCGCGTGGTGGTCGGGGCCACCCGGTTGACTCAGCTGGGCCCTGAGGCCCAAGTGCGCCATATCAAGCGGCTACTGGTTCACGAGCACTACAGTAACATCACGCAGAGGAACGACATCGCCCTGCTGGAACTGGACCAGCCTGTGCAGTGCAGCTACTCCATCCAGCTTGCCTGTGTGCCCGACGCCTCGCTGAGAGTGTCAGAGCTGACAACCTGCTACGCCAGCGGCTGGGGTTCCACGACTGCAAGATGTGAGTTCCCAAAAAGTACTCGTGTCCTGAGCGCAAGCTTGGCACCCAGGGGAGACGGGTTGGGCTTCCTGAGAGCAGAGGCGAAAGCCAGAGTCAGGCTGCGGGGACGCATGCCTCTAGAGAGATGGGCCTGAGCCATTCCCCAAAGGGAGGCACAAGGGGACCACCGGTACAGTGCCTTCAAGGTGCAAAGCCAAGCCCTAGGGAAGGGCTTCACCCACACAGGGGAGGAGAAATGGCAACGAGCTGCCTGGTGTTAATTCCTCTCTGTGCTCGCAGCTGGAGGATCAACTGATGTCCTGCAGGAGGCCAAGGTCCGCCTCATTGATGTCAACCTCTGTAACAGCAGCGGGTGGTACAGAGGGGCCATCCACACCCACAACCTGTGTGCTGGCTACGCGCAGGGTGGCATCGACACCTGCCAGGTAGGAGCGTGCTACGAGTCAAGCCCCAGCAGCACAGGCAGCCCTCTCACAACCGTCCCACGCAGACCCCAGCGCGTGCTTTGCCTGGCAAGTCACCCTCCCACCGCTGGGTCCCCACCGCTGCTGGGGCTCACCTCCCCTTCCCCACCTGCAGCTCCTTGCCCAGTGCCCCCCTTGCCCCAGAGGCCTGCGACTCTGCCCACAAAGCCCATCCAGTGCTCTTGGCAGCACGCAGCTCCACATCCCAAGCCTGGAGCATGTGCGTTCCACACGTCAAGAAGGATCGCTGTGCAGAGAGGAGAGCGAGCCCTACCTTACAGGCCCACCACCCCCTCCCACACAAGCTCCTGTAGGCCCCGGCACCTGAGCGGGGCCTTTCTGTGCCGCAGAGCACAGCTCTGGCAGGTGCTGTGAGAGAGAAGGAGCCAGCCGTAGTGCTGACGGAGGCCACCCAACAACACCTTTGTCCTCTCTCCTCCGCTGCAGGGCGACAGCGGTGGTCCTCTCGTCTGCAAAGATAACAATGCAGACTACTTCTGGCTCGTTGGAGTCACCAGCTGGGGGAAAGGCTGCGCGAGAGCAAGACGGCCCGGAGTCTACACCTCCATGCAGCACTTTTACGACTGGATCCTGGCACAGATGGGACTGCGCCCAGCAGTATCGGCTACTCCAACGCCACAGCCAGGCTTCACCTCAAGCCCCTTTCAGAGGCCGAGACCCATACCAACTCAGTTGGGCACGTTTACACCCTGCCCATTTCCACTCCAGAGGCTGGTGCAATTCTTTACTCGGGTGCAGGAGCTCCTGCACTTCCTAAGGGGGACAAAGGCCTGAGCAGCAGGATGGACAGGATCCAGTGCAGCCGGCAGCGTAGCTCTGGTAACTTTGCAACAACAGTTACGGTATATTGCCTGTAATTGCAGTAGTACCTCTTTCCATGCATGTACATCACTGGAAATGGGTTCAGTTCAACACAAAGCTGAAAAAGAGCTCAAATATAGCTGATGACTGTATTTTTGCACACGTGTAACAAACAGACTCTGGGAAAAACCTGTAACTGTGGCTCTGTGGTTGAAATGAAATTGGGCTGAACTTTTACATAAATAAGGAGACATAGTCTTGTTGCTACATTCTGTCTCTTCTTTTCAAAGACCTCGTCGACGTTCCTTAATTGCTGAATACCATCTTGCTAACCTGACTGAAAGTAGTGTAGCCGTTGGTGCTGATGAGCTTGGCCAGCTCTTCAGTCTGAATCCAGGACCCGTCGTAGGACTTTGGGAGGTAAGATAACATTTTGTTTCAATACTTTATTATGACTTGAAGAAACAGATTCTTTTGCCTTGTAGTTTGGGATTTTGAGAGTTTTTTAGGGTTTGGGGTTTGGTTTTTTTCATCTTCCTTTTTTTCTCTGAGTTTTGAAAGATCTTGTCTAAACTAACAACAAGGAAATACAGGTAGGGACAGCTAGTTGATGATTTATTGTATTCTAAAGAGCTGTCGCAGGAGTATCTGTACTTTTAAAAAAGAAAAATCCACCTCTAATTCAAAGAACCATTATGTGTCATAGTGTATTAGATACTGTACTCGTCTTACTTCTGTGTTCAACTGTATTTATTTTGCAGTTTTCACATGCCAGAGTTTGACATCCTAAAGATATTTTAAATTGAATGGTTTGAGGAGAGACGTGTTTCTTCCCCTGACTCATGCCTTGCCCTGTCCCCATCCCTCAAAGTGATGAATTCCCACAAGGCAACTTTGCTAGTGGTTTCCTTTAATCTACATCACCGGGTAGTCGTATCCTGCTCCCGCAGTAGGAATGCTGTAAATTGAGCCCTTTTGGGGATACTCAATTCTTGGTATTCAGTGTCTAAGTTAAGGGGTTAGTCTCTGCAGGCTGTGCGTAGAGATGAATGTCTTCAGAGAGCAATGCAGAACATCTGAAGTAGACTTCTACTCTAAAGGAATCTGCGTCATTGCACTGGATACCCAGAGCCCTAGGTGTCTGCCTGAAGTCGCATACGGTTGGATGCTATGGAAGCCTGCCTCGGGTGCTCTGCTCTTGGACTGAATTCGGAGGTGGCAGCTCTTTCTTCCTCTCCCAGCCACGTTACTGACATAGACTTGTATTATTTGGCCCTGGCAAGGAACTACCCTCAGGGAACCTGTGAACAGTTGCTGTGAGCTGTGTCTCGTTTCCATCGGGAAACTCTTGCTACCTCAAATGTGCACAATCAGCAGAGGAGTTGTTTAAAACCACAGAAGGGATATTTGTTTCACTCTTCCTTAAAGGTGTCCATTTCCTAGAAAACTGGAGCCTGGCTGACCTGCGTGAGCCTATTATGGGTTGCCTCAATCTCTGAAAAGCTCTGATCAGTGAAGAGCCGTTTCTTTTGTATCTTCAAAAGTTTAGTAGAATGGTGTCCCTGCGTTGGTGTCCCTATGGTCATGCTAGCGTGTTACCCCTTCCCATGCTTGGAAAGAGAACTCTTTCAGCATCTGGAAATGGTTCCGCCATCATGAAGTTCCACAAAGTTGTTAAGCACTGAGTGCCTCACTCCAGTATATTTTTCCTGCTTACTTTTCTGAACAGCTGTTCTTATTCTCTCTGTGGGCAGAGTAACATTAGACAGTTAACTGTAGACGGGTGTAATAATGTTAAAAATTTTTGAATGTCCTTCTGAGGTAGAGCAGTCTCAGACTTCATTAGTCTGCTACCAGCTTTCCTTTTAGGTGTCATTTCTTTGATTCTCTTGATGTACAGTAGTTAAATACAGGTTGTCTAAATCACTTGAGAACAGTCTCACCGTAGCGAACCACTGGTAACGTTGCAACAACAGTTACGGTATATTGCCTGTAATTGCAGTAGTACCTCTTTCCATGCATGTACATCCCTGGAAATGTGTTCAGTTCACCACAAAGCTGAAAAAGAGCTCAAATACAGCTGATGACTGTATTTTTGCACACGTGTAACAAACAGACTGTGGGAAAAACCTGTAACTGTGGTTTCTAAAGACTTTGTTGGAAGATCTTGGCTTCAGCGTGTTCACCACTTTCCTGAGCTTTCTAGAAAGAAATCTGGCCTGTGTTGAGTTAAAACGTTTTAGTATAAGATGGGCAGATGACTGGAGCCATGTGAATTTGGCACTTCTTTGGGCAGTCAAGCTTTTCAGTTGGGTGCCAAATGTTCTCCGCTTCAAATAAAGCGGACATTGCTGCAAGCTGGCATTGGGCTGCTCTTGGCTGCAGGATAATCTTTTGCCAATTGTGTGTCAGAAGTTTCTCTCAAAAATTGTACATACTGAAAATCGAAACCTTCACAATGGGCAGCTGTTCTGCATTCAGAGAATATCAGCTTCTGCTGGCCGGTGGCTTACTGTTTGCCAAAGCTGTTTCATACAGAAAGAATCCAGTTGGTGTTTTTTACAGGGTCTGATGATTTCTGTGACCGTAACCTTCCCCAAGCACAAACACTCGGTATGCTGTGGGGGTATCCTGTGAATGGCTCTTGAAGCAGGTCTCAGGAGCTACTAGCCTTTTCTTTGAAGCCCTTACACAGCTCTCTTCTGCCTTCTCTTCCTGACCTTAAACAACAAGTCCATTCACCCTGTGATTAATCCTTCTTCAGAGACCATGTTTTCCAAAAGCCTCATCCTTCTTAGTCGTATTCTCCAGGTGCCTCTGATAGGCATGTATCTCTTTGGAACGGTGATCCTCAGAAACGGACACTGTGTCAGCAGAGACCCCAGCCCAGGCATGACTCTGGGAGCAGTATTCCATCAGCCCTCAGTGATTTGATCGAGACTAACCTCCGTTAGCCTGCTTATGGGAACACCAGGTGTGAGGGTGTGGAGGCTTTCTGGAGTCCACATCCAGGTACCTGCCCTTGACAAGCTGTTCCGCTGTCAGAGAAGGAAACTGATTTGTTGCTCTTTTTGCACAGCCCCCTCTTTGTTGTCATTTTTTGTTGTGGTTGCCTGAATACACCCAAACTATTGGATCATTTCTTTTTCAAGTATTTTTTTTGGGTGGGAATGGAAATTTAACTCACGAGTTGAAATAACATGATTTCATTTTCCAATGAAATTAATGACTTTTCAATTTGTTTTCATTTTTCTTTGCTCCTCCTCCCGCTTCTTATCAATTCTTCACCATCCTGCCGTGACAAACCGTGTTGCTCTGGGGACACGGTTGAACCCTGCGGGGCCAGTGGGGCTGGTGCACATTCTTGGACCACAGACGCACTTTCCTTTTCAGAAACCGGACGGAGTGCGTTCAGCACGAGCGTTTGTTTTCATGATTCCTGCAGCTTTTATTGTGCCTCTTCTCGTCTGTGTTTAGTGAGGGCCAGTTATCAAAGTGGGGTCCCTCTCCCTTTGTGGTGGTCAGGCAAGAAACAAATGCCTGATGTCAGAGACAGTCATTCATAAGTCAGATGAGCTCAGAGTTGAGTGCCCAGCCTCCCTGCTGTCTTCATAAGGCACCTCCAGCAGTCAGGAGGAGGGGAGAGAGGCGGGTGGTGCAGTTCGTGTCTTCCTGCTGCGATGCTGATGCCCTAAACCCCTCCGCCACGGAGCCAGACCTGCGTCTCTCTCTCTCAGGAGGCTGCAAGTTTGAACCAGCCCCACCCAGCTCTTCCAGGTCCAATAGGTTCCATTTTAGCAAGATGCAGCCCAAGTTATGGTTGCGCCCTCAAAAGAAGAGAATACCCAGGATTTCCACTTTGTTGTTCAGGCTTTCCCAGTTTGGCAGAAGCCCTTCTGGTCACCCTTCGCTGCCAACCCGTGCCTGGAGTAACTACTGGACAAACTGCCATGAAGTCACCCTGTTAAATTGGGCCCTGAGGAAAGGCCTTGCTCTTTGCGGCAACCCCTCGGACAGCCGGGGTTTGCTCCCGGGTTTTCCTCAGGGCTGCTCTATGCTCGGCACTGCCAAAGGGCACATCTGCACTGGGAAAGATCAAAACCTGGGAAATACCAGAATGTGAGAGCTTTCCAGAGCTGTTTCTGGAAGAACTGAATTATGCACGTTATGCACGAAGCTGAAGCAAACCCATCAGTGGGAATTTCGAGGAGTATTTTCCCTGTGTCAGTGCTCAAGGACTCAGAGTAGTTACTGAAACAGTGAAATGCTGAGCTTTGCTATTGGGCTTGTAATGGGCGGACCTCAAAGTCCTCAAAGGGACTCAGGCGAGGGGCCGTTAGGGCCGGGCAGGCCTTGCCTGCCCTACCCTGTCAGGCTTTGCCCCCGGGGCCAGTCCCTGGGGCAGGCTCTGCCTTGGGTGCCGCTTTCTGCCCCCTCTCCCTGCTGCCGCCATTGCTGCCGGCGGGCGCTGCCTGGCTGAGGGCGCTGGCGGGCTGCTCTCTCCTCTGGCCGGGGCTGTCGGCGCCCCCCTTCTTCCCCCGGAGCTCCCTCCCCTCCCCTCCCCTCCCCTCTCCTCTCCCCAGCAGCGGGAGCACGCGCGGCTTCGGGCCGTGAGGGCCGGCGCAGGCGAGGGGGGGCGTTAAGGGCAATGGCCGCCGCCGCGGGGCGCTTGTGTGGAGCTGCCGGTGGGCCGGGGCGGCGGGAGCGGCACTGCCGTGAGGAGGAGGAAGGAGGCGTTTTCGGGGAGGACGGCCTGGGGAGCGGAGACCTTGTCCCGGGGTGTTGGCGAGGGGAGAAAGGCGCTTTCCTCCAGGGAGCAGGCGGTGGGCAGCCCGCCGAGAGGGGCGGAGCCTGTGCCCGGTCCTGCCGTGAGGGCCGGCGCTCCAACAGGCACCAAGTGTGCTCCAGGCTCTGGAACATGGGTGTGGGCAGCCTGAGGTCCCAGCAGTTCAGAGGCTGAGCACTGGAGTCGGAGGCTGGGGAGGGAGCTGGTGCTGCCTGTTTCCACCTCACCAGAGATGATTCCGGAGCCCCGTCCCCCCTTGGCATTTGGAAACGAACCGAGTTGGTTATGGCTTTAGTACTGACCCAAGGGGCAGGTTAAGACGCAAGCACCTTCAGAACCTTTCCTTCACCCAGAATTATTTGTGTGGAATAAATGAAGCCTTGGCCCATTGCGCTGAGCTACAGCTGGGGGGCTGGGGGGGGCAGAAACCAGCCAAGGGCATTGTGCTCAGGGAGCTCCCATCATCCTGTGCTGGACATGGGGAGGAGGGGTCTGGCTTGAGAAATACCCATGGCCATGTACATCACCGCCAAGCCAAGCAGGAGCTGCCGGAGCAGGCTTAATTCTAGCAGTGCCCAGCTTTGTGAAGCTTGACTGAAAAGGTGGTGTGGAGTCATCTCTTCAGAGCAGTGTCATGAGCGTGTCTTTGCTGGTGGTGTGGGTGCCAGTTGCCCTTCCATCCCTGCTGCTCACAACAGGGGGAGGAGGGGACTCGCTTTCAGAGAGGCCCCGCTGCCCTCACGCTTGAGAAAGTCTTGTAGGGTCTAGTTTCAAGTGCGCTGGCTTGCACATTGTTTTCCCTGCTAAGTGCAGAATTTGCTGCGTTCTGGTGTTTGGCAACCCAGAAGTGAGTCGCTCTGTGTTATTGTTCTTCTGTATCACAGTGTAGTAATGCCGCTCGTCTCTTGCAGGATCTTCTGACAAGCTTGAAACTAAGGTGAGGAGACTAGAGCAGACTGGTCACCAAGTCGGCTTCTCTGCGATACAGGGCAGGGATGCGCTCTTAGATGTCTTTGAAGCTTGATGGTAAGAAACACGAGTTGCAAAGAAAGAGTATTCTGGAGGTGAGAAGTTGAATGGAAGCAAAACCTGGTAGAAAGGAATGCCTTGTTTAGCTGACACCTAGTCCAGATTTCACAAGCTAGTGTAGCGGTAGCTCGTGTTCCCACTCGTGCTTAGTGATGGTGCGGGATGCTTTGACCCGACTGAAAGCCACATGTAGCCTGTTCTGCCTTCTCCTAGCTTTTCCTGTATGCGTATCCTCCAAGTACCGGTACCTGACAGCTCCTCTCGGTCTGTCTGACAGGTCCGCTTGCACCCAGCCACACGAAATGGGGACGTTTAGCAGCAGCACCTCAGATTATTCTAGAATAGCCTTTGCTTTGAAATGCATTACTTCTTGCTAGAAAGTGGGAAAAGGCCAAGGCCAAACCACCTTCCACTTGACGTATTTCATAAAAATTCATCTCTGTTCTTAGATCAGCCTGTTCTGTCCAAGGCTTATTGCATTCCTGAAGGGCAATCTCCTTGGTTCCTTCCTCTCTGCCTTCCCAAGGGGAATTCACTTAGTAGGGTGGAGGGATTCCCCTTTCTGCTTGGTAGAGACGGTGTCATAGCTGGCACTTGTGGTAGCATCTTGCATTTGGGAAGAGCAAGCGAGGAACACTTGTTCCCTGTGGGGAGGCCAGTAGCAAGGTTTCTAGTTGTTGTGGACCCTTGCAGAGTAATATCGCTCCTGAGCCATCCTGAGATAGCTGTCGTGGGTCAACATGCTTTCCCTTTGCTCTATGTGGTTCTCTGCGCTTGAAGCGTAGTCCTGCCTGCAGTTATATTTAAATGGGAATGTTTTTATGGATGCTATTTCTGTAAAAGTCCTGATAGTTTATAAGTCTGTAAATACTGATACCTGTATGTAGATTTCTATTGTCTAGCTATAAAGACTTTTCTATTGAGCCCGAAGGGGGATGTCTCTGTATCAGATACCGCCCAAGAGTCTGACCAGTTCATTGAGTTACTGGGTGCCCTCCCCAACAGGGTGAAAGCAAGTTTAGCTGAATGTGGTTTCTTCTTCCTCCCCAGGGAGAGAAAGGTGGGGGGAGGAACTTGAGCTGAACATGGCCAGCTTTCCCCAGGAGGAACTCTCCTGTGTCTTCTCATGTGCCTGCCAGCCCTGTGCTTTCTAGAACTGTTTTACTTGCCCCCGTGTGGCCTCAGATGGCTTCAGATGGGAAGACCTAGCCTTTAAACTCTGCCTTTGTTTCTGTTGCCTGTCTGCAATGGCTTTAGTGTGCCCTAGGCTTGCTGTGCTTTGGTTCTCTAGAAGCGATGGAAGGCAAGGGTTGCTGTCTTCAGCAAGTCCCCGGGTGTTCTAGGAGCAAGTATAGTGCTCTGCAAACGCTTTTGTAGAGCTCTTAACATGAGCAGTTGCTGGTGATGAATTTGGGGAATACTGGAGTGACATGAGAGATGGCTGGGGATTCGTAGACTGGGGTAGGTCAGGGGGGTCCTCCCGCTGCCATCTGGTCTGATTTCCTGCTCAGAGCAGGTCCAGTCAGATCATGTTGCTCCGTGCTGCATGCAGTCCTGTTTGGGGTATCTCCAAGGAGGGAGATTGAGCATCGTCTCTGGCAACTTGTTCCAGTGCTTGGGCACCCTCGTGGTGAGCACCTTTCTTTGTCTTGAGTCAGAATCCCACCCAGAAACACCCCCACACCCCCCGTGCCCACACATCCCTGTCCCGGGTAGCATCTTTTCTAGCTTTTCCCCTGTCCTTTGCCAGTAAGTTGCCTTCCTGTTGAGCAGTGGCTTGTGTTTCCCTTAGGCTTCCTTCTGCTTCCAGAAGCCCTTCCTGTTGTCCTTCCTCTCTTCCTGGTTTGTCTCCAGCTAAGCTGTGGCTTTCCACAGTCCATCCCTGCATGCTTGCGCAGTGTCTCTCTGTTCGTCCTGGGTATCCCATCTCTGCCTGCACCTTGGGTGTTCTTCCTTTTTGGTGTTTGAGCTGGGTCAGGAGTTTCCTGTCTGTCAGTGCTGGCCTTCTGCTACTTGTGACCAACTCTGTGTCTTGGCATGGACCCTTCTGGTGTCTGGGGAGGTGGGGGCTGTTGTCCTTGAAGTTCAACCCGTTGCCCTGCTCCCCTTTGCCCTCCAGGCCAGTCTCCTGTTGGCTCCTGCCTAGAAGCTCTTCAGGAAGCAGCAGTCTGCTCTGCTGAAGTCCAGCATTGTGATTCTGCTGGTTTGCTCGCTTCTCTCTGGTTTTTAAATTCTACAACCGAATGGTGGCTGCAGCCCAGCATGCCCTTGAACTTTGCATCCTTGATCAGTTTTTTCCATGTCTGTGGACAAGGAGTCCAGCGGAGGGTGGAGACGGGTGCCCCGTCGTTCTGCTTTCACACACGGGGTGTGGGATGATGTTGCTCCATGCTGCTGTCTCCTGGACACCTCCTCACTGCCCCCGGCACCCTGCCTGCAGAGTCTGAGAAGCCTATGCTGGTGTATGTGGTTGCAGTTCCTCCCTGGGTTAGCCAGCCTGTTACAAATCTGTAATATAAAAACTCATCTACACAGTGTATGTAGGTGAGCAGGCACTTCCTTATTGCAGCGCTGGATGCACAGAGGATCACTCCACCTAGTGTGCGTGTTTAGTTTCTCTGCTACAGAAGTTGTATACAATCAAAGTATACATAGTCATCATATTTCCCAGAAACAGTTAACATATTCATACAGTTTCCGAGAACTCATTAGTATGTGTAAATGCTCGTGACGCATGCGCCTTCAGGTACACAGGTGGTCGTCTAAGGTCCTCTGGTGGTCGTCCGTAGCCTTCCTCATGGTGTCCTCTAGTTGAACCCCATCTTTGCGCATGCTCAGCTTGGTTGCAAAATTCCATTCTTGGAATCTTCTTAAGTTTTCCTCGGTTTACTAACCAGGCCTACAACTTATCATTCTCTTGACAAGCAAATTCTACCTATTTGCAATGCTACATTGTTCAACGGTTAGTTTATGATCAAATCACAGATAAATCATACCTGGTTACCTTCATACAGAATATATAATTTAATTTTTTAGTAATCGCTCTCTGGATTATACTATTCTATCAATATCCATACTTAAATTAATCCATGGTTATTTCTATTAATATTTATTGATTGGCATTCTTGATATTTGAATCAAGATGGGAAAGGTAAGGAATTTTCCAAGCAGCATCACTGGTGCATATCAGGTCACATTGTCACAGGACTCAAACAAGACTTTTCTATTCGATTCTTCATCGTTCCATCTCGTTACTATTAGTTCCTTAGAACAGAATAGCGACTCCCTGGTGAGGTTCCTATGGTATCTTGTTTCTAACTTAAGAATCCTAACTTATGCCTTTGTATTTTATTATTTTATTTATTAGTCAAATTTAAACTTTCTATATGATCATATTGTGATTATTTTTTAAAAAATCAGAGTATTTACAACAATTCCCCCCTTTGAAAGTTTTGAAAATTATTTCAGTACTTTCATTTTAATCGGTTAAGTAGATTATGTGCATCAAGTAGAGATGCCAAACGAGTTAATCGATTCATCATCCTCCAATTAATAATATATTCTTGATAAAACAAGACTGATTAAAAATCAATATCAGGAGAACAACGATAGGGTGGCATAACTTATTTAGGATGCCTGTAGCAGTAGGTGACCACCCGAAAAGAGTGTCCCACCATTTATGTTCCGCATCCTTTTCCACCCATTTGTCCATTTTCCTTGACCTTTTTCAAATTTTTGATTAAATCCTGGTGTTGTAGCAATTGTTTCACTAAAGTGAGATTCAATCTAATGGGTGTAGGCAACAGTTCCTGAATTAATGTATAATTAGATTGCAAGAGCTGGTGAGGTGTGACTGGAGTCAAATAAGAAAAAAAATCACGTCCCATGATTTCAGTGAAATTACAAACACAAAAATCTGAGTGATTCCTAGGATCTATAACTACATCATCTACGGATATAAAATCACAAGCTGTTCTCAAACATACACAGCCCTTACCAATATATATATAAGCACTGTTTCAGGGTTTTCGTCAGGGCGAGTCTCAAAATGACGAACATTTTGTTCAGTATCTAAACAGATATCCTGACCTCTGATTGCATTACCTTCACAGATGAAGCCTTGTTGTTCTCGTACAACAACCCTTGTTGTTCAAAATCTACAGTTTGTCATTTCTGTCCTATTTTTTGGGCCCATACTTGATGCTCAAATGGATAGAGTATGGTTCCATTGTGATTCAATCCTAATGCCATAACAGGGTAAGTCGAATATATTGAAGCATTGTGTATAGTTCATACAAAAGTTGTGGCTGTACTTGTGATGGGATCGTAGGTAAAGTTTACCAAATTCCACCAGGACTGGAGTTTTTTCTCTAAATCCGTGGCACTATCCCAAATTATTTTCCAAACTTCAGTGGGGAGAGTGCCTTCTTCACCCTCTCTTATGATTGAAGCAGCTACTGATTGCGTCCACAGTTGAGCCTGGATAGAACTGGGAGCCAACGATAGGTTATCTTGGACCACACCGAGTCCATCTACAATCATTTCCTGGTCGTCTACATTCACCTTTTCCCTTTTTGGTAATATGTTTGACAACAGCCACTGATTAGTTTCTAAAGCCAATAGGGAAGATTGCAAAGGCTGTTGCAATTTAGCCAGTTCCCTAGTTGTAGTAGCCAGTTTGTCTCCCGATGTATTTTGCTAATTTGCCTTTTTAATGTCTGATTCATTCTTTTTGTTTTTCCACTTGATTGAGGCCTCCAGAGGGTACGTAAATTTCAGGTAATTCCCAGAATTTTACTAATATTTTGTATTATTTCTGTAATAAAATGTGGGCCTCTATCAGAAGATATCCCAATAGGTGCTCCAAATCTTGGAAATATTTTCTGTAACAACCGTTTAGTGATTTTCTTTGCTTGATTGGTCTGACAAGGAAAAGTTTTAGGCCATCCTGTAAAAGTATGAATCCCCACCAGAATGTATCGATACCCTTTTTGTCTGGGTAATTCTGAAAAATCAATTTGCCAATAATCTCCAGGTTGTACTCCCGATTTCAAGGTTCCCATTGGAACTCTTCTCTTTACCACCGGATTGTTTGGCAAACAAATCTCACACTTGGCAGACATTATTTTAGCCATTTCTAACATTTTTGTAGACACCACATATCTCTTTAAAAAGGTGACTAATGCTTCTGGACCCCAATGGCACTCTTTATGTTTTGTTTGTAATATTCCTCTCATCGGAAGTGGGGGAATTACTACCTGTCCCTGAACTGTGACCCACCATCCTGCGAAATTCCTTTTTGCATCTAATAACTTCCCTAGTTTCTCATCTTCCGAATATTGAGGTTTCTCTTTTGGTAATGTAATGTTCTTTGTAGGAATTAATGCCATTTGTAAGGCATTCCTTTTTGCTATTCCTTTAGCTGTTCTATCAGCTAATTGTTCCCTATAGCTTCTTTCATATTTCCTGATTGATGTGCTTTACAGTGCATGATTGCCACTTTGATCGGTTTCTGGACTGCTTGTAACAATTCCAGTATTTCTTCTTTGTATTTGATGTTTGCCCCTTTGAGAGGATAATAGTCCTCTTTCTTTTCATAATATCCCATGGACACGTACTACACCAAAAGCATCCTTTGAGTCAGTCCAACTATTTACTCTCTTTCCTTCCCTCAGTTCTAACGCCTTTGTCAAGGCTATCAGCTCTGCCTTTTGCGCTGAGGTATTGCTGGGCAAAGCATATGCTAGCAGAGACTCTCTTGCCTGCTCAGTCAAGGAAGCCCTGTCCCTGGGCCAGCAGTCCTTATTCCTTGTGCTCCTCAAAGAAGGGTCCTGTGGTCATAGGAGCCAAAGTCTTGACTGTGCCACCAGCCCCATGGTGCTAAGCAGCAGGATGTGTTTGCTCATACTTGAGCCTTCCTGAGGACAGCCCTGCCAGGGTGACGGGCTCTTCCCCCTGGATGTTGTGGGGATGAGGGCCTGATGAGCTTCATCAGCCTCCCTGGAGCAGCATGGCCCTGAGCACCCAGTGAGCTGCAGCCACTTGAGACTTCAGGTCAGGGTGGCAGAAGGATGCCTCTCCCTAGCTGCAGGAGGAGGGCTCTGATAACTGACAGCCCCCTTGCAGCCTTGCCTTGCCTCACCCTTCTGCCTGTGCTCTACAAAGAGGGCATCACCTGTGTAGGGGCAGGAGCCCCCCACCTTCCCCTGCCTCTCTGGGTCTGTTGTGCAGATGAGCAGTGCATGTTCTAAGTACAGAGACGTCTCTACTCCATAAACAGCCTCTATTCCCCATACAGGCAGAGCGCCCCGTACTTACTACCGGTGTGCACCAAGTGTTTGCTCTGCAAAGAGAAAAGCCTCACCTCCCCTGTTTGTGTGCTTCTGTAGGCAGAGCGTGCCTGATGTACAGAGACGCTCCCCCTCCACCCCCAGCCTCCCCAGATTTCCTATGCGGGTGGGTGGGCAAGCCCTGCCTCACCTGGCCCGTCTGTGCTCCGTAACCGGCATACGGTCTGTGTCCTGACAGGGCAGTGGAGTGTGGTGCTCTCCATGTGTATTCTCCGTACAGCCATTTTTACAGTCTGTCTGGTGAGAGAAAGCTATTGCCCCACCTCACCCTTCTGTTGGTTTCTGTCCTCTATACAGCCAGCGTACGCTGTATAAGCAGACCAAAAAGCCCTGCCTTGGCAGTATCTAGTCTATGACTAGACATGCTTTGCCTGCATACAGTCTATCTACAGACAAAATGCAGTCTGTATGTGGAGAGAAAAGCCTCCCTGTCTCTTTTCTGATAGGCAGAGTATAGCCTGATAGACACTGCATACTGAGCAAGCAAGCCTGGCTTTGCCTGTCCATGCGTAGTGGTGAGGAAGACAGTATGTAGTCTGTATAGCAACAGAAAAGCTTCCCCTTGTTGCAGGTATGTTGCGTGTACGCAGATGGTTGGTATTCGATGTCGAGGTAGGTGAGGCACTGCTTTTCTATGTACGTGTATTACATTTAGCCCATATGGTCTCTGTGCGGACAGAAAAGCCTCTCATCACCTTGTGTGCGTATATTCCATGTATGCGTAAAGTATGTGTATCCATGTGCATGTGTTCCAAGTCAGGACAGCATACGCTCCACACACAGAGAGAAATGCCCTTCCTCCGTTGGCCTTGAAAATGGCTGTGTTCCATGTAGAGACAGTATTGACTCCACATAAAGACATCAACATTCATACTGGACATAAAGCGTAGCTTCCCCTCACCTGTCTGTCTGCTTTGTGCAGTCCGTATGCAACTGACTCATTGTACGTCTATTCCGCACGTTCTATGTGTGTGTTCTGTGGAGAGAGTGCATCTACGGAGAGAAAAACATGGTTGTGCTTCCTGTGTCTGTATACTTTTTTTTCTGTGTAGATACTCTGTCTTCTGAATAGAGAGAGGAAAAAAGCCTCAGTGAGATGAGGTCAGCTGAGGCTTCTCTTCCTGCAGATAGTGTATCATGTCTGTGGATGTTCTGTATAGACCGGGCAGGGGGGGTGGGGGGAGTGTGGGTATCTATGTTGACGAAAGACATGTATTTGGATGTATCTCCTCTCCGTATATATTCTGTTTATACTTGCTGCATGTTTTCTGTGTATATTCTATGCGTATGAAGGTACCTAGATGGTGTCCTAGCTGTGTGTATTTTACATGCAGGCAGAAGTTGCCTCGCTTGGGCAATGCAGGACTTGTTCCGTACGTAGAATATATGCAATGTACAGACAATGTAAACGAAATGAAGCAAGCTTTAGCTAAGCAAGGTGAGGCTCTTTTGTTTCCGTGTAAAACACATCCTGTCTTGTTTATGCCCCGTTCACAGATGCAAAACCCTCAGCCAGACTCTTCTGAGTGTAGGCAGGTAACATACTGTCAAGTTCTAGTCAAGCTATAGATGGCAAGCAGGGACATAGTCCAAACCCTTTTGTCCATCCGCGGAGGCTCTGCTGTCTGCATGTCTTCTAGCTTCAGCCTGGGGAGCTCGGCTGAGCCTTCTGCATTGCCACAAACATGGACTTTGTGCTGCTTGGGTAGCAGGTGAACAGCGAGGGCGAGGTGAGAGTGACCAGAGGAGCAGAGAGGTGTCTCCCAGGTGAACTGGGAGCTCTGCAGGTGGTCATTTGAAGGGGCTGAGGGGAATGTTTTGGGGGCCACCTTGTATCTCAGCGAGAAAGGGCCGCCTGTGGGTTGCGGGTTTCCTCAAAGGCAGAGAAGTGGGTTGTGCCCCTGTGGAGGTGCCACCTGTGAAGGGTGAAAGCTCTCTAGGAAGCATGAAGAGCAGTTGGCCACAGAATGGACTAATCCCTGTGCAATAAATAGGAGGGGTCTGGGAAGAGGTGTGGCATTTGTGTCCCCCTCAGGTGCAGTCTGGCTCTGCGCAGGCAGCCTTTCCATTGTGGAAATGTGTAGCGTGGCTCTCTGGCACAGCAAAACGAGGGAGAAATGAGGAATTTCCCAGGAACCCCTAGGAGATGAAGAATTGGGATGCATTCAAGGACTTTGAGAGGACTTGCTAGGAATGACTGTCTTTAGGAGATTGGCAGGAACATTGTAGAGTTGTTGGCTAGGAATTTCCGAAAGGGAATAAAAATACCTATTCCACTGCTGTTTTCTAGGATTGCCCCCAATCTAGGATTGCCCACACTAGTTTTGAAGCATGGGAGGAGCACATCACCATATGGCTCTGGAGGAGTGCTTTACTGCACCGTGGGGCTTTTCTCGCAGTCCTGCACTGTGTGGCTTTTTTGGAGCTTTCTGTCGGGGGCTTTTTGGGAGCGCTTCACCATGGGGCTTTTTGGGAGCGCTCCATCACTTGGGTGTTTTGGAGCTCTGCACCCCGGGGCTTTTTTGGAATGCTTCACCATTTTGTTTTTTTGGAAGCCCTTCATGGTTTCACTATTTTCTGGAATGCTACAGGACCCGGCATTTCTGGAGTGCATCACCACGCCACCCCAGAGGAGTGCTTCACCATTTGGTTTTTCTGGGAGTCTGTCACTGTTTGGCTTTTTGGGAGCCCTCTTTGCGGGGCTTTTTTGGTTTGCTTCACCAGTTGGATATTTTGGAGCGCTTAACCCCGGTGCTTTTTAAGAGTGCTCCATCGCGGGCTTTTTCAGGGTCCTCCCTCGTAGTGGTGTTTGGAGCTCTCCACCCTGGGGCTTTTTGGGAGCAGTCCAACCCGGTGTTTTTTTGGAGCTCTGCACCCTGTGGCTTGTTTAGAGGGCTTCACCATTTTGTATTTTGGGAACCCTTTACAGTTTTGCTATTATATGCAATAGGACGAGACCTGGCATTTTTTGGAGTGCTTCACCGCGCTGTCCTGGAGGACTGCATCACCATTTGTTTTTTTGGGTGTCCTTCACAGTTTGGGGCTTTTTGGATTCCTTCACAATTTGGGGTTTTTTTGGGGGGAGCCCTGCACACTGGGGCTTTTTTCAAGGGCTTCACCATTTTATTTGTTTTGGGGGGGAGCCCTTTACAGTTCTGCTATTTTTTGAAATTTTCCCAAACCCGGGATTTTTGGAGTGCTTCACCTCCCTGCGCTGCCCCGGAGGAGTGCATCCCCATTTGGTGTTTTGGGAGCTGTTCACCATTTGGTATTCTTTTGGGGAGTCCTGCACCCTCTGTGTGTCTGGGGGCTCTGCACCCTGGGGCTTGTTTGGAGTGCTTCACAGTTTTGTTTTTTGGCGGCCTTTTGCGGTTTTGGTATTTTTTGGAATATTGCAAAACCCAGGATTTCTGAAGGCCTTCACAACGCGGCCCTGGAGGAGTGCCTCACCATTTGGTTTTTCAGAGCCATTCCCAGTTAGTATTTTCTGGAGGAGTCTTGCAGCGTTTGGTGTTCTTTTGGAGGGAGTAGTGTACCATTTTAAGGTTATTTTGGGGGAAATTCTGCACAGTTTGGTGGGTTTTTTGGGAGTCCTGCAACCTGGGGCTTTTTTGGAGCTCTCCAAGCTGGCCTTTTTGGAGCTCTGCCCCCTGAGGCTTGTTTGGAGGACTTGACCATTTTGGGTTTTGGAGCCTTCTATGGTTTTGCTATGTTTTGGAATATTACAAAACCCGGGATGTTTGGAGTGCCTCACCGCGCCACCCGGCAGGAGTGCCTCACGATTTGTTTTTTGGGAATCATTCACTTATCTTTCTGGGGGAGTCCTGCAGCGTTTGGTGTTTTTCTGGGGGACTCCTGCACCCTTTGGGGGCAGTTTCTGAACTGTTTGGTGTATTTTGTGGAGTCCTGCACCCTGGGTCTGTTTTGAAGCTCTCCAACCCGGTACTTTTTTGGGACTCTGCACCATGGGGCTTGTTTGAAGGGTTCACTGTTTTGTTTTCTGGAGCCCTTTAGGGCTTTGCTGGTCTTTGGAACATTACAAAAGCCGGGATTTCTGGAGTGCCTCAGCCTGCTGCCCCGCAGGAGTGCCTCACCATTTTGGGTTTTGGGAGCTGGTCACCGTTACCTTTTTGGGGGATTCCTGCATCTTTTTTTTGGTGGGACTCCTGCAGTGTTTGGTATTGTTTTGGGAGCACTCCACCCGGGTGGGTTTTCGGAGCTCTTCACCCTTGGGCATTGTGGAATTATTGCTGGAGGTGACTTAGAAATTAAATCTATATTTGCATTTTTAGGAAAGGTACAGCACTGAAGAAACTTTTGGGGTGGAGTGTGGTGGTCATGCAAGAGTTCCATCCCGCAGAAGTTCCCGAGGCAACCTTAGGTGTTGGCAATGCCAGGGGAGCTTGGTGTGCTGGCTCTAAGAGAAACTGTACAGAGGGTGGAGCAGAGTAGAGACAGCGCGGCCCGGCTCTGTGATAAGACAGGAACTGGAAGGTGCTATGGAACAACAAGATGGAGACTCCCCCTGATAACTAGGATAGGTACCTGGTCAAAGACAATGCTATTGTACAAAGATACAATAACCTATTTAGTGCGTGTAATGGTGTGTAGCGGAGTGCCTGGGAATGGGCCGACAGTCTCTCACCTTTTGACAAAATACTCATTATAATCTCATTGTAATACTAAAAAACACACCTCCATCCCAAAGCTACCCACCTCCAAGGTGCGACCACCCCTCACTGAGCCTGCGCTCTGAATTTTTCTTGGTCTCTACCTTTAAAAGCAAAGCGAGAAACTTTTACACCAATTACAACAAAGACAAATATGACTAGAGTCACTCAAGCTCCACCTGTAAAGTAAGAATAGTATAAAAGCTTAAGAGAGGAGGGATGTTAGGGAAGATACCATTGCAGACCTGCTCTAACATCTGGGATCAGTCGACGGGCTGAACCTCTCTTCCCCCCCAGAGGGATGCCTTTGAGTAAGATTTGGACACTTGGCTATACCAAGTGTGTCCCCCCCCCCGGGAGATTTGGCAACCTCTGTAGAGTTGTTTTGTGATTTAATGCGCTTGTAGCCGGCTATAATTCTCATATTAACACTTGGATATCCCACGTGTTTCCCCGGGAGATTGATAGAGTTGTTTTGTGATCTAGCGTGCTTGTAGCCAGGCTGTATAACTCATATTCATACTATTTGTACCACCTTTGTGGGCAGTAGTTCTATCACTGGCAATCCAAAAGAACTTGTGTATCTGTCACTTTAATAAACTACACTATTTGTTAACCTAGCCGTAAGAGTTCTCATTGAACGCAGTTAAATTCCTTAAGGGTGGCCGTGCTAGTTCATGCAACGTGGCTAGACTGAAAGCGTATGGAGTTACAAGTGCATCCGTAATCGTTAAGATTATATCTATCTATCTATATATGAGTGTGTGTATATATGTTTATATAGAACACGATCGGACTTGTAATACAGGAAATGGGTATCACTCAGAATCTAAGCCTAGCCGCCCCCAGCCCCTCTGATATCTGAGGACAAGCTGGAACGCACGGGGGTTTATTTTCTGCCAAATTGCTCAGTCCTTTTAACGTGACAGGCATGTTTTCAGTGGTTCACCATTTTGTTTTTTGGAGCCCTTTATGGCTTTGCTATTTTGGGGAATATTACAAAACGGGGGATTCTTGGAGTGCTTCACTGTTCCACCCCAGAGGAGGGCAAAACGTTTATTTTTTGTTTTCCTGGTAAGTCTTGCACCATGTAGGGTTTTTTTTGGGGGGGACTCCTGCACCATTTGTGTGTTTTTCTGGGGAGTTCTGCATCATTTGGGTTTTTTGGGAGTCTCCATACCGGCACTTTTTTTGAGCTCTGCACCCTGGGGCTTGTTTGGAGGGCTTCACCATTTTGTGTTTTGGAGGCCTTCATGGTTTTGCTATGTTTTGGAATATTACAAAACGCGGGATTTTTTGAGGCCTTCATGTCACTGCTCCGGGGCAGTGCAGCACCATTTGGATTTTTGGGAGCCGTTCACCACTAATTTTTTGGGGGGGAGTCCTGCACCGTTGGGTGTTTTTTTGCGGGAGTCCTGCACTGTTGGGTGTTTTTTTGGGGGGAGTCCTGCACCGTTTGGTGGTGTTTTGGAAGGCGTCTCTGCACCATTTGGGTTTTTTGAGGGGGAGGTTCTGCAGTGTGTGTTTGGTATTTTCGGGAGTCCGGCATCCTGGGCCTTGTTTGGAGCTCTGCAGCCTGGTACTTTTTTGGAAATGAGCACCCTGGGGCTTGCTGGAGGGCTTCACGATCTTTAATATGACTAAGTACCAGGTGCATTTGTTATGAAGTATCATTTTATTAATAGTAGTATTATTTATCATTTTATACATCTCTTTCCAATAACACAAGCCCAGCAACGCCTTTTAGATGTCCTGTTTTCAGAGGTTAAAGCCATCACTAAATGACCTCGACTTACCAATTTACACTCCTCCTGCCAGTCAGTTCACTGTCTCAAGGAAAAGAACAAATCCACATAAGGTACCTCATTCCATTGGCCTTCCCTCCTACAGGACAACATCAATTGCAAAATAGTATTATAATTTAAAGTCCCATTAGTTGGCCATTTCTCTTGATCTTCTAAAACATACAAAGGCCACCAATTATTACAATACTCAATCCTTTGACTTTTACGCAAATCATCATGCAACTCATTCCAGTGTGTCAATAAACCTCCCAAGGGTGACGTCTTTGGTATCTTCCCATCAATGGCTAAATTCCCCGCACTCTTACTCTTGAACAATTTTGTTAATGCCATTATGTTTATTATTCTTATATCATTATATTATCAAAGACCAAATTAGCAAATGCAAATGCCAATTGTCTCAAATACACAAATGTCCAACCCAGCAATAGCTTTCGCTTATGACTTGCGGGCAGATGCCTAGGCTTCCAATGCAAACGGGTACCCTCAAAGCCCCAACCCTGCGAAGCTTTCGCTGCGCCTTACGGGCAGGCTATCCAAAGAAATTCCAAAGAAGAAGTGCCTTACCCTTTTCCAGGGTGTTGTGAGGAGCTCGTATGGGTCAAGAGCGATGGTCCTTGCCGAGAATCCCTCGGTGCCGGCTGGAGTCTGATCGGCACTCGATCCCTTCCAGTCTCACTCGCAAGGTCCCATCTGGGTCGCCAAAACTCTTCCCCTAAGTCGGCAAAACCAAGAACTTTCTAAGACTGAATTTGAAGTTTAGAAAGCAGGCACTTCTTTATTGCAGCGCTGGACGCACAGGGAATCACTCCGCTTAGTGTGCGTGCCGAGTTACTCCGCTACAAAAGTTATATACAATCAAAGTATATTTGATTCATCGTATTTCCAAGAAACAATTAGCATATCCGTAGGATTTCCAAGAACTCATTAACATATGTAAATGTCCATAACGCATGTGCCTTCAGGTACACTGGTGGTCGCCCAAAGCCCTCTGGTGGTCATCCATAGACTCCCTCATTGTGTCCGCTAGTTGAACCCAATCTTTGCGCATGCTCAGCTCAGTTGCAAAATTCCATTCCCCTTTAATCTTGGAACCTCCAGAAGAATTTCTCGGTTTACTAACCAGGCCTACAACTTACCCTTCTCTTGACAGGAATATCCTCCTTATCGACAAAGCTACATTGTTTAATCATTAGTTCATAATCAAATCATAGATAAAGCATACCTAGTTACCATTACACAAATTATTTCTCACAAAATATAGCACGGTTTTTAACTTTTGTGGATTAGT
Organism: Gavia stellata; assembly: GCF_030936135.1. Lineage (NCBI taxonomy): Eukaryota > Metazoa > Chordata > Aves > Gaviiformes > Gaviidae > Gavia > Gavia stellata. The sequence continues at coordinate 1,283,506 of NW_026777121.1, forward strand.
CTCTTGATTATACAATTCGATCAATATCCATACCCAAGATAATCAATGGTTATTTCTCTTAATATCCATTGATTGGCATTCTTGATATTCCAATCAAGATGGGAAGGGTAAAGGGATTTCCAAGCAGCACCACTGGGTGCGTACCAGATCCCCATAGTTACGGGACTCAAACAAAACTTCTCTATTCGATTCTTCATTGTTCCATCTCGTTGTGATTAGTTTCTTAATACAAAACAGTGACTCCCTGGTGAGGGTTCCTATGGTTACGAGTCTCAAGACACACCAATATTCTAACATTCTATTTCTACTTACAACTAAATGCAGTGATTTTACAACAGCCCACCTGAAACTGAAGTCCAGTTCTGGACCCGTTCTGTGCAGAGTTATAGGATGAGTCATTTTCTTGTAGGTGAAGTGGATCCAGATGTGTATCTTGTGTCACCTAACTGTTCAGGGCACAGATTTCTTGTAAATCTCAGCTACTAAGGTCACCTTCTCTGTCAGTGCTGGAATAAGAATTTTAAGTAAGATGGATTGATACCTGCGTGCTGGTGGATTTTTCTTTGGGAGATCGCAAATGGCCTTCGGCTTTAGGGTCCAATTTAACCATGACTCCAAATGAGAAATAGAAATACCTTTTTTATTTCCCCCCCCTTGACCAGCTGCAAGGTTTTGAAGTGAATTGGCCCCTGTATTCCTTGTAATCAGAGTAATGCCTGGGGCTCTGCTGGTGGGGTATGTGGGTGTTGAGAGCTCAGCTGTGCCTGTGATTGCTGCTGCTGCTGTGGTTCCTGGATTCACACATGGATGAAATCTGAACACAGTCTCTGTTAACAGCTGTTCTCAATCTGTAGGGAAATCAAATGCTGAGACTGAACTACTTAACCTGAACCTGCTTTTTCTTGCAGGGAAGATGCTGCATGAGATGAAAAGCCTTGTCCTCGAGGAGCCAAAGTGTTGGCTGGATGTTATCTCTGTTTGGAGAAAGCTTCATGGGCCTGAGGGGCAAAAAGACAATGTCTCTCAAGAAAACCCATCGCTTCTCAAGAGCAAATCAGAAGAAGAGACAAATATTGCAAGCGACAGGCAGAAACCCAAACAAATGAGAGAGACCGTGTCTGAGCAACGTCAGACGGAAGCTGGAGAGAGGTGTGTGGTACTAGAGAGGCAGAGATCACGTTCCTGCCACCCTCTTCCTCGCGTGCAGACTCTCACCGGACTTTCCCTTTATTTTCTTCAGACTAGGCAGCCCCCAGCGCTTCAGGCCCGGGGGTGGCTGTGGGGCCACCGGCCCTGCAGCAGAGATGCTCGCCTGTGGGGGGGAGCTGCTGGCTCCCAGTGTTGTCCCAGCAGTTGGGTTCTTTACCCGGTGTGCAAGAGGCCGATACACACACAGAGTCGAGTTTATTTCATGTTTGCGCAGAGATGGGTGCTAGGTGGTAACTCCACAAGGCTAGCACCCCTCGGTAAACACACGGTTCAGCATTTCTACGTTCCGAGCAACAGTTACCAGTATTTTTTACAGTTGAGCTTAGTTGCCCTCGTTCCCATTGCCTCTTAGGTGCCTCGTCTTCACTTGAAGTCACAGGATCCTCTCTTTTTCCTGCGCATATCCTGTGAGGAAGGGGCTTTTTTCTTTCCTGAGTTGTGGTTATCATTAGCGGTGAGGATCGTGACATTACAGCCCGAACGATTATACTCTCGATACATCCCAAAACGATCCAAACTACTACAATCAGTATTAGAAACACAATCAGAGTTTGAACTAAGCTCTGTAACCAACCTATTAAGGAGAACCCCATCCCGTGAAGTATTTTATTTAACCATCTCACTTTCCCTACTGTTCCTCATTAAAGCAATTGGTAAAGCATCCACCCATGGAAGTCGAGTTTCTCGGCATAATTTTGAGATGTGCCTTTTAAGAGTCTGGCTCATTTTATTCTTTCCTTTCCCACTAGGCTGTGGCCTCCATGGGGTATGTAAATCCCATTAAAATTGGAGAAATTTTGACACTCCCTGGACCACCTCTGAAACAAAATGAGGCCCATTGTAAGAAGACAGCGCTTCAGGAATCCCAAATCTAGGGATTATTTCCTTTAATAGAATGCTTTAACAAGCTCTCTAGCCCGATTGGTGTGGCAAGGGAAAGCATTGGGCCATTCTGAAAATGTATCTACTAACACTAGTAGCTATTTCTATTGTCTATATTTTGGTAACTCAGAGAAATCTAGTGCTGACAGAGGCCACCCAAGAAGAACTTAATCCTCTCTCCTCCACTGCAGGGTGACAGCGGTGGTCCTCTCACCTGCAAAGATAACAACGCTGACTACTTCTGGCTTGTTGGAGTGACCAGCTGGAGGAAAGGCTGTGCGAGAGCAAGACGGCCCGGAGTCTACACCTCCGCTCAGCACTTTTACGACTGGATCCTGCTACAGATGGGACTGCGCCCAGCAGGAAGGGGCACTCCAACATCACGGCCAAGCCCAATACCAACGCAGTCGGGCAGGTTTAGCTCCTGCCCATTTCCACTCCAGAGGCTGGTGGGTGCAGGAGCTCCTGCAGGTCCTGAGAGGAAAAAAGGCTTGAGCAGCAGGCTGAGAAGGATCCAGTGCAGGCTGCAGCATAGCAGCACTGGATCCTTCTCCGGCAATGGCTGCTCATCCAAAGGCAGCCTCAGTGTCAAAGGCCTGCTCTGTCCTGTGCATGCTCGTCCGAGGGCACATGAACGCTGAAGGTGACTTAGCGCTTGAAATAAAGTTGCCAATTTTCACAGCAAACCATGCTTCAGTCCCTTTCAGTCTCCCGTGCAAGGCAAGGACTTCCATGCCCGGCACCTGCAAAACAAGGCTGCAGGCGGTCAAGTAGGTCACAAAGGGAAAGAGCCACTCAAAAGGGCTGAAAGCGTGCCTGGTCAGAGAGGAGGGTGCTCAGAGCCACCATGGGGTGGAGAAGACTGGCACGTTGAAGTTAGAACAGGGAGAGGAAAAAATGATGGGACATGCAGCCAACTTTGGGGGTAGGCATTAAGGCACACAGGCTGATGCCTAGGGCCTGGCGTAAGCCTTAGCTCCCTGAACAGCCTGTGGGAAACGCCTGAGCGTGACAAGAGAAATTGCTGAGCAGAGCAAACAGACTGAGAAGCTGACAGCAGTTACAGGGCCATGAGGAAGAGCCAGATTTCACGGGTAGTTGAGGGGGCTTGATGGGAGAGATGCTACACTTCACAGGTAGTTGAACAAAGAGTTGGCGTCATCCTGGGGAGAGGGATCTGCCAGGGACAGCAGTGCCCAGGAAACCGCATCAGTAATGCCATGGAAGTCCAGGGTGACCTAGCTAAGAGCACCTGCAACACCAAATCTGTTTACAGACGTAGCAAACCTGGGAGCAAGGGGAGGAAAAATAACGGGGGGTAGGTCCCTTGCTTGGGAGCAGCCAAGGGCAGAGAAAGAGAGGAGTTGAGGAAGATGAGGGGGATGTATAAGCATGGAAAATGGAGAGAAGACGGGGATGAAGGAGCTAGTCACACATAAGCCAACCGCTGGTTGATTTGCTTGTTTGCCTGAGCCCTGCACCTAATCCCCGCCGTCTGTCCTACCTTCTTTCTGAGAGCGCTCCCAAATCCTTTTCTGTGTGGCCCCACTCTGTACCGGGTGGGGAGGTGGGTCCCGAGGCCTGCCTGCTAGCAATGGCAGAAGGGAACACAGGTCCTAGGGACCCAGCAGCTGGAGACACCGAGTGTCGAGGGCCAGCTACTGGTGGGAGCGCTGTGTGCGTGTGCAATTCACTTGGGAACTTGAAGCTGCACTAGTTCACGAGCAAGAGGAGATACAGCTCTGGAAAGACCCAAGGTCTGTGCCGA